>NC_090442.1:492130624-492433654 GCF_031143425.1 Pleurodeles waltl | reverse complement strand
CACACATACAGGAAGAGTTTTGTGTTTGGTGTCGTGTTCTGTGTATCTGTGGGTACATACCTGGAAATTTGTTGACTCTGTCGTCGCTGTTGTCCTTCCTAGGCACCGTCAGCTTGGGCATGTGAGAAGATGGCGGAATACTCCGGTGTACCGACCGCTGGTTGACCTGTTGACAATGGAGGAGCGACATTTAATCATCACCTACAGGTTTGACCGTGCCACTATCCAGAAACTATGTACCCAGTTGGAGCCAGACCTGATGTCACCAATCCGCCATCCCACTGGAATCCCCCCTGACGTGCAGGTGCTGCCAGTGCTCCATTTCCTTGCAAGTGGGTCTTTTCAGACAACAGTAGCCATGGCATCAGGGATGTCCCAGCCTATGTTTTCCAACGTGTTGTCCAGAGTGTTGTCTGCCCTGCTGAAACACGTAAGGAGCTACATCATTTTCCCTCAGGTGGAGGATTTGGCTACAGTTAAAGGTGACTTCTATGCCCTTGGACATATCCCCAACGTCATAGGTGCTATTGATGGCACCCATGTAGCTCTGGTCCCCCCCCACAGGAGTGAACAGGTGTACAAAAACCGGAAGAGTTATCATTCAATGAATGTACAGATGGTATGTTTGGCAGACCAGTACATCTCCCAGATAAATGCTATGTTCCCTGGCTCTGTGCATGACGCCTACATCCTGCGGAATAGCAGCATCCCGTATGTAATGGGTCAACTCCAGAGGCACCGTGTGTGGCTATTAGGGGACTCTGGTTACCCCAACCTGTCCTGGCTATTGACCCCAGTGAGGAATCCCAGGACCAGGTCAGAGGAACGCTACAATGAGGCCGATGGGCGGACTAGGAGGGTGATCGAACGCACCTTCGGCCTCCTGAAGGCCAGGTTCAGGTGCCTCCATATGACAGGTGGTTCCCTATTCTACTCACCAAGGAAGGTGTGCCAGATCATCATCGCCTGCTCGATGCTTCACAATCTTGCTTTGCGACGCCAGGTGCCTTTTCTGCAGGAGGATGGTCCAGATGGCGGTGTTGTGGCAGCTGTGGAGCCTGTGGAGCCTGTGGACAGTGATGAGGAGGAAGCTGAGGAAGAAGTCATAGACATACAGCAATATTTCCAGTGACACACAGGTGAGAACATTTCTTTCTTACCATTACATTCACTTTCACAGTTCTACCTCTATCATGTCTGTCATTCCATAGCACTATTTGGTCACTGAGTTGTACCTTTCCATTACGGTTTCACAGGTGTGGTTACCAATGTGTGTCATCTGCTTGCATCCTTCAAGGACTTGTGATGTGTGACATAGGTATGTTGGCTTTACAATAGAAAACGCATTTTGACACTGTCATTGATAATACAAATTTACCAAATCTCAGACTGACTCCAGATTGTTTTGTGGTTCAAGGGTGTTTATTTAAGTGCTCGAAAATGGAGGGGGGTTGTAAAATGGTGATGGGGGACGGTGGAGGAATGTCCATGGCAGAGTCCAGTCTATTGGTCATACAGGTGCACTGCCCATATGGGCATAGGAAGTGGAGCTGGGGCAGTTAAAGTATGGACAGCGTAACAAAGTGGGACAGTGGGAGGACAATCAAGGTGGTCTCATTTCCTGGCGGGGGTCTTGCCATCTTGCTCTGTCCTGTTCCTGGATCTCAGGGACCACTTGCGTGGTGGTTGTCCATCTGCAGGGGGTGGGGTGCTGGTGTGGTGGTCCTGTGGCGGCCCGTCCTGTCCACTAGCGCCAGCAGAGGTGGTGGGCAGTTCATCGTCCATGCTAGTGTCAGGGGCCCCTTGGAGTGCCACGGTGTCCCTCATGGTCTTTTGTATGTCCTTCAGCACCCCTACGATGGTGCCCAGGGCGGAGCTGATGGTTCTGAGTTCCTCCCTGAACCCCAAATACTGTTCGTCCTGCAGGCGCTGGGTCTCCTGAAACTTGGCCAGTACCGTCGCCATCGTCTCCTGGGAGTGGTTGTATGCTCCCATGATGGAGGAGAGGGCCTCGTGGAGAGTGGGTTCCCTTGGCCTGTCCGCCCCCTGTCGCACAGCAGCCCTCCCAGTTCCCCTGTGTTCCTGTGCCTCCGTCCCCTGGACCGTGTGCCCACTACCACTGTCCCCAGGTCCCTGTTGTTGTTGGGTTGGTGGGTTATCCTGGGTTCCCTGTAATGGTGGACACACCGCTGATTGACGTGTCCTGGGGACGGAGGTATGGGCCCGCTGGTTGGGTGCTGTGCTGGTGTTACCAGAGGGTCAGTGTTGGGCTGTGCCTGTGCAAGGGGAACCGACTGTCCCGAGGCCCACGATGGTCCGGGCTGGTCATCAGGATCCAGTAGGGCAGAGCTGCTGTTGTCACTGTGGGCCTCTTCTGTGGGTGGAGTGGAGATGTCTGGAACCTCCGGTGTGGTGACGTTCCTTAGTGGTCCTGCAGGGATATGAGAGCATGATTATTGCATGTGTTTGTGTAATGGTGTGCAATGGGTGGGTGTGCGTGTACCCCAATGCAAGCATTCCTGTGTGTGGGTTTGTGTGATGATGGTTTGGGGCTTGTTCTGGGTATGTGCAGTGAGCATGCTTTGGTGAGGGGTGACCATGCTTAGTTGTGTCATGCAGGGATTGGTGTTGGGATGAGTGGTTTGTGTTATTGGTACATCAGTGAGGATTTGGGGTGATAGGGGAGGGTGTGAGGGTGGGGGTGTGTGATGGCATGCAGGTAGGGTGGGGGATATGATAGTTAAGATTTGACTTACCAGTGTCCATTCCTCCACCGACTCCTCCGAGGCCCTCTGGATGCATGATGGTCAAGACTTGCTTCTCCCATGTTGTTAGTTGTGGGGGAGGAGGTGGGGGTCTGCCGCCAGTCCGCTGTACCGCAATGTTGTGCCTGGAGACCACAGAACGCACCTTCCCCCGTAGGTCGTTCCACCTCTTCCTGATGTCATCCCGATTTCTTGGATGCTGTCCCACAGTGTTGACCCTATGCACGATTCTTTGCCATAGCTCCATCTTCCTGGCTCTGGAGGTGTGCTGCACCTGTGAACCAAATAGCTGTGGCTCTACCCATAGGATTTCCTCCACCATGACCCTGAGCTCCTCCTCGGAAAACCGGGGGTGTCTTTGGCGTGACATGGGGTGGTGTGGGTGATGTGTGGGGTGGTGTAAGTGTTGATGTGTGTGGTGATGTGTAGTGGTGTGTGGTGTTTTGTGATTGGAATGTTGTATGGGTGATGGTGTTGTGTGCCTCTGTATGGTGGGGTTCTCAATTGCTGTGCTCTCTGTCTCTCTGGCCTTCGTTCGTGAATTATGGTCGTAGGGGTTTGTGGGTGATGTGGGTGTGTGTTTTATATTTATTTGGGTGTGTGGGAGTGCTGTTTGTATGTGTATCAGGTGTGTGTATTTGGAATTGTCCAATGTGGCGGTGTTTTGGAGATGTGTGTGTATTTTGAGCGCGGCGGTGTGTACCGCCTATGGAATACCATGGTTGAAAGACCGCCGCGTGGATTCGTGTGTCATGATAGCATGGGCGTGTTTCTGTTGGCGTGACGGTGGAGGAATTGTTTTCGCCAGTTTAACACTGACCTTTGGTGTGGCGGAGTTGTGTGGGTGTCTGAATTTCGTTGGATTCCGAGATGTGTGTCATAATAGCTGTGGCGGTATTCCGCGGCCACAGCGGTGTTTTGGCGGTCTTCTGCACGGCGGTGAGCGGCTTTTACCGCCGATGTTGTAATGAGGGCCAAAGTATTTTTGGGCCTGAGACTTCAGGGAACAGGAGGCAAGCTCTATCCAAGCCTTTGGAGAACACTTCTTCACCACAGCCAGAGAGCAGCAGGGTATCAGGGCAACAGCAAGGCAGCAGTCCTTCACAGAAAGCAGACAGGTGAGTCCTTTGGGCAGCCAAGCAGTTCTTCTTGGCAGGATGCAGGTTCTGGTTCCAGTCTCTTTTCCATTAAGTGTCTGAGTTGGTAGGGGCAGAGGCCCTGTTTAAATACCCAAATGTGCCTTTGAAGTTGGGTAGACTTCAAAGAGTGACTTAGAAGTGCACAAGGTCCCCTTTCAGTTCAATACTGTCTGCCAGGGTTCCAGTAGGGGGTGTGGCAGTCCTTTGTTTGAGGGCAGGCTACTGTCCTTTGAAATGCAAGTGTCAGGCCCTCCACCCTCCCAGCCCAGGAAGACCCATTCAAAATGCAGATGTTTGCAAGTGAGGCAGAGTATCCTGTATTTGGGGTGTGTCTGAGTGAATGCACAAGGGAGCTGTCAACTAAACCCAGCCAGACGTGGATTGTAAGGCACAGAAGGATTTAAGTGCAGAGAAATGCTCACTTTCTAAAAGTGGCATTTATAAAATAGTATTATTAAATCCAATGTCACCAGTCAGCACGATTTTATATTCCTACCCGTTTCAGATCAGCAGCTACCACTCAAACAATGTATGAGGGCAGTCCCTATGTTAGCCTGTGAAGGGAGCATGCCTCACAGCAGTGTAAAATGAATTTAGGAGTTTTACACTACCAGGACATGTAAACTGCACAATTTTGCCTACACAGCGCCCACCTAGGGCATACCATAGGGGTGTCTTGTATGTAGAAAAAGGGGAGTTTTAGGCTTGGCAAGTAATTTTAAATGCCAAGTCGAATTGGCAGTGAAAGTGCACACACAGGCCTTGCAATAGCAAGCCTGAGACAAGGTTAAGGGGCTACTTAGGTGGGTGGCACAATCAGTGCTTCAGGCCCACTAGTAGCATTTAATCTACAGGCCTTGGTCATATTTAGTGCACTCTACTAGGGACTTATAAGTCAATTAAATAGTCCACTTGGGTATGATCCAATGTTACCATGTTTAAAGGGAGAGAGCATTTGCACTTTAACGTGTGCAGAGTCTTAAAACCAGCAAATACAGTATCTAAAAAGTGGAGTGAGGCAGGCAAAAAGTTGGGGGTGACCACCCTAAGGCTGTCAGGTCTAACACTGCTTCAAAAGGTGCAGCAGCAATCGGATGTACTGAAAGTGGTCTCTCAATCTGAGTTATAGATGGATCAACAGAGACTGAGCCACTGTAGCATTAATAGCTGTAACACCCCCTGTATTCCTTGTATGAGCCACATATGGTGGTGGACATGAGGATAACAAAGGATCTAAAATGTCATCCCCTCCTTCATTATCATTATCTGTTTGCTTGCAGCTCTCTCATCATCATTTCTCTGTTTCCGATTCCTTTTAGGTTTTTCTGTTGTTATTGTTGGGCACACTCAAACTTCTAAATTAAATTGTATTGAGAGTTGAATAAGGTGTCAGTTGAGATACCCCAATAAAGAGTTCTGATGAGAGTATCAGTGTGTGAGCTAAAGCCTTTGCATATAGAGCTGGAAATAATTCTCAGCTATAAATATTAAAATTAGCAATATAGTGTAAGCAACCTCCCATGAAAAGAAGCATAATTTCAGGTTTTGCTTTAGGTAACACTCTCTAATATAAACACAAAATATTTTACGTGGCAGCATGTTTCTTTTCATCTTCCACAATATTCAATAGAATTTCAAGGTAAACTCCCCATCTTCTCATGACTGTACATTATACCATAGATGCTAGTCCTTGAAAAGATACATCATCACATTTTGCAGCCCAGACTGTTTTTCCCATGAATCATCCTTCCTGCTGACTCCTCTCCTCCCGGTGAGAACCTCACTACTAGCTGTTTATACAAAACAAATGCCCATTCTTTAAGTGTCTCTATCTGCAGCAAAAGAGAAAAACATCTTGTACAAAACATTAACTCAACAGGATCAGTAGGCCTTTCCAATGTTAATGTACTATTTTTTTCGTTTACATGACATAGACAATTAAGCTTACTTCAGTCAATACATTATTTCTTTTATGCTCATATTGACTAAATATAGTTGCTGACTACGAATTTGCATTGAAATGTACTTTTTAATTTTGTAAGTACTTTCAAATTGTTTGGTTACATTTGCTTTTATTTGAAAAAAGATACATTTGTGTCAGTGCATCAATAAATGAATACTCAGCCAAATACTTACTTTTATCAAAAAGGAGTATTTATATACGAACACAAACTAAATGCGTGCTACACAAACAATACACGTAGTTACTGGAAGTCAGAGCTTTTTTTGTTGGATAGGCCCTTGAGTCCCACTTCCCTCTCACTGCTGGTAGTGGGTTTTCCCCATTACTGTAGGCAACATCTAAGTTAAGCCCTTCTAGTAGTCTGGATCTCAGGAGTCCCACTATGGCTCTTACAAAAGGTGTTCCATTTCACGAGCATTATGCGGTAGAACAAGTTCCAGAGGGGCTTTCCTGCCCTGCAGTCAGTCTTACTTACTCCTGCAGGGGTTGTGCCATCAAAGTCGCTGGGAGTGTTTTGCTCACAGACACTGCAGTGGACTGCAATGTCCCCGACAGTGAGTATCACTCACGGTACTGCAAAGGCAGTGGCAGGACATCCACAGTGTCTTCTACGGTGAGAAGGTAAGTTCCTTTGGTCCTCCTAGGAGAGGGGAAGATTGTTCCAGCTCTGATCTCCAATCAGAGCACGCACAGGTCACAATGATGCCCTCTCCTCTCGACAATGGCTGAACCAGTCAACATCCCTTGTTCTTCACTGTGGCCCCATCTAACATAGGGGCTGATCAACTTACTCCACACACGGGCCAATGTGTGATTCAGTATGGAATTAATTTTCATGATGTCCCCCTCTGGCATACAGGACTGCCGACTTCACTTTACACACCGACAATGGCCCACTCAGTGCAGCCAAGCTAACTTCACAGTGCCCTCCTCTGGCATACAGAGTTGCTGACTCCACTCCTCACACCATCTACTGGCTAATTTGACAAGACAGTTATCTTCAAAGCTTCCCTCTCTGGCATATGGGGTTGCCGACTTTAGTGTTTACAGGAGCTACAGCCCGATCTGTGCAACTACAGGTATGTTAACTGCAGCTCCCTCTAGCATACTGGGTCACTGACTTGAATCTACACATGGGCGGAGGCCCAATCAGAGCATTAGCAGTCTCATCACACCTCGCTGCGGGGATCCACTCACCAGGTGCCCACACTTGTTCATGCTCCCTACAAGCACTCTCCTCTTCCTCACAGGGCACACTGACCTTAGAAAGTAGACAGGCACTGGTGCCCCAGGTTCCAGGGGCAGGTGGCTTTGAATTTGCCTGTTTGATGTCCCCTCACCCAGCTTCGATACTAGCACACCTTAGCCCCCAGTGCTGGTCTCAAGCAGATGTCTTGCAGAGCTTCTCTTCCTAGCACATCCAAAGGTTTACAGCAGGATGTTAGATACAGTGATATGTGCATCAAAATGTTACTCCAGGGCCCCAGCTTATTCTTTTTGATTCACTTATCAACCCTAGCACCTTCCTGGGATATGCCCAGACTCTTTTCCAGTGACCTCTTTATGAATTAAAGAGCACTCTTTGAAGTGTACTGAAAAGCCTGGCTCTCCTTCCCCCAGTGTTTGTCTCACCCAGCACTCAGGAATGCAGCAATCCACAAATCTGTCTGAGGGGTTTTATCTGCTTCTTTGTGGTCCTCCAGAGACTTTTGTCTACCAACATGGAACAAAGAGTCTTCCATGTATTGTACTATTCGCAGGCACACTGCACAGGCATGCAACACAACACTCTACACATCACTACATACTAACATGATATAGTACAACGGTCAGTTATACACACAGTGGCAGAACCCTACAAGAGGAAGCTGTTGGAGCCTCCTTCCAGTGACACAGGTAAAAAGGCTTCTTCATTCTTACTGATTACTAAACAATATGATGCCACCACTGAGCTTGTGCTACTTAACCCCTGGCAAACGTGGTAGCCTTTCACCACTATGAGGATACCACGTTGAACACCCCTCCTGGTCCAACAGAACCACAATTCATGAGACAGACCTATGTCAAGGCACATACACATGATCTATGTTCGGCCATTACAACAAAAATCAGTACCAAGGATCCAGACTTTGTTGCAACCGGGCCACTCAGGGGAGGGGTGCATTTTCATCATCAATTAAGAGGCTTTTCCATCCCAACAACATTTTATTGAAATCTTTGGGGTTATTGCAGTTAATAGCCACAATTACATAGAACATGCTCCCCTTTCTACTTTAACATAGTGAACTAGCAGCTAACGGTCTTAACATGTAAAGTATAGTCTTGTGGTAGCCTATGTAGCTTACATGATGGAATTTTGGAGTCTGTGGGTAGCGGGTCTCGTCCCTTTACCCACATCAGGGCCCATGTGCAGATACTATCCCATTTCTTGGCTTTACAGTGCACCCCCTCCAGAATTTGTGAAATATACAATGTAGCCCCTGTACTCAAATGCCACTTTCTCAGCTCCCATCTATAGGTCCATGCTGGTTTGCCAGTCTTTTTTCATGGGATGTACATGGAGCCCTATGCCTTTGCTTTGTGCCTCATTGCTTCTATCTAACCCAGCACAAACCAAGCCCATGGGAGGTCCATGTCATTGGTGAGTCCCAGAATTAAGACAATGGGGAAATGTCACTTTCTGAATCCTGGCCAAGTTCATATAATATATTTTGCCAATATTCTCAGATTTTACTACGCCTCCAAATTGTGAAGTAAGCTGCTATCTTCTGTTTTACATTTTGGGAAGTTAAGGAAGTAGGCATTCATTGATCTGCGGGCACTGCCCAGGGGATGGCCACGCCATCACTGTCCTATGCGCCCTTCAGTGCTTTAGCTGGGAGAGATGTTTTTCTTTTCTATGACTGAGGTTTGACAGATTTTTAAAAATTCTTCGTGGTCCTTCCCTTCGCTTCCCCTGGGAATCTAATGAACCAGAACCATACCCCAGAGGATATTTCGGTGCGAGAGGCCACCGGTGCCTTTGGAGAAGATTGTATGTCGGAACGACACCTGTCGGAACAACGAGTGCCTGAACAACGAGGTCAGAACAACGTCCTCATTGTTACCACTAATGCCTTTACCACGAATGACTTAACAACGATTTTTCGTTGTAAAGGCATTCCTGGTAAAAGCATTAGTGATAGGCATCCATTGTTCCTGCATGCCTCCCCCCGACCCCCCACCCCTGGCCCTAAACCTTAAACCCCGACCCCCCACGCCCACCCCCCAAACCAGAAAATATTCCGACCCCCGACCCCCCACCCCGGCCCTTAACCTAAAACACCCCGACCCCCCACCCGCACCCCAAAACCAGAAAACACCCCGACCCCCCACCCCGCCCCCAAAACCAGACAAATACCCTGACTCCCCACCCCCACACCTAAACCTTAAACCCCGACCCCCCACCCCCACCCCATTTACCAGAAAATATCCCAACCCCCCCACCCCGCCCCCAAACCAGAAAATACCCCGACCCCCCACCCCCGGCCCTAAACCTTAAACCCCCACCCCCCACCCCCGCTCCACTTACCAGAAAATATCCCAACAACCTACCCCCACCCCAAAACCTAAAACACCCTGACCCCCCCACCCCACCCCCCAAACTAGAAAATACCCTGACCCCCCACCCCCGGCCCTAAACCTTAAACCCCGACCCCCCACCTCCGCCCCACTTACCAGAAAATACCCCAACCCCCCACCCCTGCCCCAAAACCTAAAACACCCCGACCCCCCAACCCCGCCCACCAAACCAGAAAATACCCCGACCCCTCCCGGCCCTAAACCTTAAACACCGACCCCCCACCCCTGCTCCACTTACCAGAAAATACCCTGACCCCGCCACCCCGCCCCAAAACCTAAAACACCCCGACCCCCCACCCCGCCCCCCAAACCAGAAAATACCCTGACCCCCCACCCCCAGCCCTAAACCTTAAACCCCGACCCTCCACCTCTGCCCCACTTATCAGAAAATACCCCGACCCCCCACCCTGCCCCAAAACCTAAACCACCCCAAGCCCCCACCCCCGCCCCCAAACCAGAAAATACCCCAACCCCCAGTCCTAAACCTTAAACCCCGACCCCCCGCCCCACTCACCAGAAAATACCCCGACCCCCCACCCCTGCCCCAAAATCTGAAAGCCCCGACCCCCCACCCACCCCACTTACCTGAAAATACCCCGATCCCCCCACCCCAAAACCTAAAACACCCTGACCCCCTACCCCCGCCCCCCAAACAAGAAAATACCCCGACCCCCCACCTTCGGCCTGAAACCTAAAAACCCGACCCCCACCCCCGCCCCACTTCCCAGAAAATACCCCGACCTCCCACCCCCACCCCAAAATCTAAAACTCCGACCCCCCACCCCTGCCCCACTTACCTGAGTTGTCGCCTCGTCATGTCGTCCTCCTCAGCCAACTCCCTTGTTTGTGCCTTAACCACGCATGTGCATTGTTCAGCACATGCGTGGTTAAGGCACAAAACAACAAAGTCGTGGTTAAGGAAAGCGTTGTTCCGCTTTCGTTAACCAGGACTTCGTTGTTTAGGAATCGGCGTAGAGGGCGTTTCCCTTTGAAGGACAGTAGAACATGGGACATTGTATTTCTAAGTGCTTTAACAGCATGCTCGAGCTCAGATATTCACTCCTACACAACAAGGTCTTGTCTCCGCGGTTCTGTGTTTGAGGGCCTCCTTAGATGCTTGCATTGCCATCAGTATTTTTCTGTCACCAGGGACTGGGTGCACCACCCCACCCCTTCACCTGCCCCTTCGCTTCCTAGCTTGGATGTTCGGGGGCGTGTTACCACTTTGGTGTATTTATCCATTCTCCCCTGTTTGGGTGTACCATAGACTTTTTATTTGGCCATGGGCATATTGACGTGTATACTTACAATCTAGCGAGGTTTTTCGGGTAGGGAGGCATCATGCTTTCTCTCTCGCTCTGTGGAGTACGACGTCTTGAACTTAGTATGAGGTAAGTTTCATGATCTATGCTATTTAACTCTGCATCATTACCAGGTCATCCAACCACTCTGAGTGTCACGTGAGCTCTCTTCTCAAGCACCCTCTCCAGTCTTTGAGGACAGGATGGGCATAGTTGCCGAATCCACCTCACCAAAGCACTAGACATGGAAGGGAGATGACTCTTTTGTGTGCCAAGATCAGGGGTGGATAGTCAGTACCTTTTTGTCGAATTTCGGTGTCTATTACATCCCTTATGTTCACTCTTTTCTTTACTGTAGTTCTTCCTCTTTATTTGTTTCGCAGGTGTTAGCAACATGTTATTTTGTCTTCACTGCTCTCAACTTACTATTGACGTTTCTTACAAGGCAGGAAGGCTGCCCCCCAGCCATCAGTCGTCCCTTCTATGGCCCTCATTTCCTGTCTTCTTCGGAGTCCTTATTTGAATATGTCGTGCACGTAGGTGACTGCCATGAAAACTGTTTTCTTATCAGTTTAATAAACTATTGCTTTGCAGATTAGACTTCTGGAATGCAAAAACGTATGTAATAAAGTTGAATGCCAAACACTAGAATTCATATTGCATTCCCCTGCAGGGCAGCCGATTGATGCACTTAGTTAAGTACGTTTTACACCAGCATGTTCATTAGCTTTTACTGAAATAAAGTAACACTGCGTTTCTCATTAATTGAAACGTTTAAGCAGTTGAGTAGACTGTGCCAAATGTTGTCGTGCAGCAGCAGTGTTCCGCAGTTTTATGTTCCTTCCTTGCTGGTGGATGCCAGATGTAGCAATGCGAGCGAGCTATTCCTATTATATAGAATGTAAAAACTTCTTGTAGTGTAGACAGCTCAGCTTTCAGATGCCCTTTTTAAAAGGTTTGTAGGAAGGAAGATGCTAGTTCACTTAACATTCAAGGGCAGAAAGAGGTAAAATCTTCAGATGCGGCATTGGAGTTGGTACTGTATTATGTAACAAAATGTAAAAATATCATGTGTAGGAAACTAAGCTTGCAGCTCGTTTTTAAATGGTTTGTGCGAATGAAGTAGTAGTAGAAGAACTAGAATTAGTAGTTCACTTGACACGAGACGGGATGAGGTAACATCGTTTTCAAAATTCGCACATGGGTACTTAGCAAAAGGCAAGAAGTATTCAACATCTACTGTGGGTGAGAAACAGTAACTGCAGAGCCAATGTGCTTAGGACTGAATCTAGAATATTTTGGATGTGAGAAGGCGCACATGGTAGATAGAGAATTGGTAATTTATTTACATGGGTTCGTAGCTGAAACTGAAGCAAGAAATATGTTTTATGAATTTAGGATGTAGATTATTTGACGAAGATTATTGATGTTAGTAGGAGTTTGTTAGAATGTGGGTCTCTAGCTGACAAAAGTATGCACCCTGTCACAGTAGGGACCACAATCCTAATCAAGGTAGGTCACAACCCAACATAAATTATCCTGTGATCACCTTCCGGTAGCTGGGCACACAGCAGGCAGGCCTAACTTTGAAGCCAATGTGTAAAGTATTTGTGCAATAACTCATAAAGTACCATAGTGAAAACAACACAAAAAGTGCTCCGCACCAGTTTAGAAAAATAGATAATATTTAACTGAATACAATAAGCTCAAAACAACAAATATCCAATATGCACAAGTCAAGATATCACTTTTTAAAGGTTTAGATGAGTCTCAAGCCTAAAGAATCAGTAGCTGTATCCTTTCAACACACAGTACCTGGGATGCGTCAAAAATGACAACTCAGAGGGCAGCAGAGGAGGAGATGCATCAGAAAATAAAGTGAAGGGTCAGTCTTTCCGGCGTGGAGAAGGTGATGTGTTGTTTCTATCCACGCTGCAAGGTGATGCGTTGGTTTCTGGGAGGGCAGCCTTGATTCCTCACTTCAATGCAGGGATATTTTGATGCCCAGGGATATTGCATGGAAAATCCAGAACATGTTTTGAAGAGACAACAGGTGCTGCATTGATCCACCAGGGATTGAGATAATTCTTCAGCCACAAGACAGGCGCTGCATCGATCCAGCAGGCATTGCATCAAATTTTACTGATGTTCTGTTGATTTTCTGATACTCTGGATTTTCTTCTCTTTAGTAAAGTCTTTGAGACCTCAGAACAGGAGGCAAACTCAGTCCAAGCCCTTCGAAAGCACTCGTTGGGGAAGGCAGAGTCCTTCCAGCAGAGTCAGGGGCTAGCAGGCAACAGGGCAAAAAGCAGAACAGCAGTCTTTCCAGCAGAGCAGTCAATATGAGTCCTTTGGGCAGCACAGCAGTCCCTCTGACGGAGTCCGGTTATAGGTCCTGTTGAAGTTGGAGTCTTGATTTAGGCAAGACTGCTGGTTCAAGGATGACAGTACTTATGTTTATGGGTGACTATGCCAGCCTAACAACAAAACACAACTGTTGTCTCAACCCTTCTGGCTCAAGCAGTACCTCACCAAAAACCCAAAACAGTAAAAGGTGATTTGTGGCAGCCTTTCTGCATGGACTCAAGAGTGTGACATCTCAGGGAGCATCATGGTTAAATGGAGATTACCCCAATCACACACAGGCAATGAAGAAGATGCAGTAACGTTTCAATAGGTTTTATTTAGCAAAACTGCATTCTGCAATAAGGTGCAAGGGCTGCAATAATTATGATAATGAGCAGTGCAAGAAGTAAAATGGTAAATACAAGAGTCATTAATACAAAGACCCCCACCGTCTTGCAATATCATGAAATAACATGAAGTGTGTGATATGTCCTAATACCCTAACATGATAGTACTAACCTCTAACCTAGAAGAGAGCTGGGTATGTTAAACCTCAATCTGCCAATGCCATGTCCATGAGAAGAGCCCCCAACCCTCATTACCTTGGAATGAGGTCTCTAGCTTAGACTCCGTAGGGACACCAAGACTGGGTCAGTGTCAAGGTGACGTGCAACATCGATAGTAGCGATGGCATCTGGTTGGAATCCCTCTGACTATCTGATAAAGTGAGAAGTATTTATAGAGATCTACTTAGACCCCTGACATAAGTTTGTTCCCAAACAATAGATTACAAGGTGTTCTCGGGGTGGTAATTAATATAAATAATTCCCTCGAAAGCATGAAGAGAGAAAGTACCTAAAGTGAACTCCTACCGTTTGTTTGCCTTTGTTGCTTGAGCTTGACGCCTTTGTGTGTTGACACTGACAACGCAAACTAAAACATGGGCCTAACACAAAAAAAGGCAGCCATCTTAAAAGATTTAATTAAAGAAATGCGCTAAAACAGAGCAAGCTAAGTAGGGTAAAAGTCACTGGGTGACGGGGGCATGAGTCTGCAAGCCACAGGCTAAGCTAACTCCTGTATCCCATTTAAAACAAACTAGGATTCACTACAGTCCATCCACTGTTCCTGAGGAGGAAGACACATCAGTGTGCAGATTAATGCAGATGCAGCTGAGCGTCCTGGGTTTGTGGATGTCTGGGTAGAAAGCAGAAGGGGAGCTGTCAAACAGCACAGACCAGAGGTGAATCGGAGAACAGCTGTCAGGCACATAGAGCAGTAAGTGCAGAGAAATGCCTACCTTCTAAAAGTAAAAAGGACAGATGATGGATGGAATGCTGAACAATGCTAGCATTCACCCCCAGTCAACAAGATTTGAGACTGATCCATCATTGTTGCCCACCACGCCACTTCAGTTTGGACCCAACCATATACAAATCATTCTTGACCCTGTTCCACATAAGAACAGTCCAGCCCAAACTGCCACACCAGGTCCTCCCTGGACCAGAAACAAGCTTCCTGGAACCAGTTTCAGGCTATCACCCTTTATCAGCCAGGCTAGCTTGAATCAAGTGGTGCAGTGAGCAAGGGACCCATGTCTGAGCATACCCTTCCCACCTAGGGCAACAAAAGCAAAAAGAACAGATGATTGACGGAATGCTGAATAATGCAAATATTCACTTCCAGTCACAAAGATCTGGGTTTATTCCATAGTTTTTTTCCCACCATGCCACCCCAGTTTGGACCCAGCCATGTGCAAATCAGTCTTCACCCTGTTCCCCATAAGAACAGTCCAGCCTGAACTGCCAAGCCAGGTTCATGCTGGTCCGGAAACAAGGATCCTGGGTCCAGTTTCAGGGTATCACCCTTCATCAGCCAGGCTAGCTTGAACCCAGAGGTGCAGTAAGCACGAGACCCACATCTGGGCACACCCTTTCCACTTAAGATAACAAAAGCATAAGGAACAGATAATGGATAAAATGCTGAGCAATGCAAACATTCACCCTCAGTCACAAAGATCTGGGTTTAATCCATCAATTTTTGCCCACCACGCCAGTTTGGACCCAACCATATAAAAATCAGTTTTGACCCTGTCCTCCATAAGCACAATCCAGCCCGTACTGCCAAGCAGGTCCTCCCTGGTCTGGAAACAAGCATCCTTGGACTGGTTTCAGGGTATCACCATTCATCAGCCAGGTTACCTTAATTTCAGTGGTGCAGTGAGCATGGGACCCACATCTGGGCATACCCTTTCCACTTAGGATGACAAAAGCATAAGGAACAGAAAATGGATCAAATGCTGAGCAATGCAAACATTGACCCCCAGACACAAAGACCTGAGTTTAATCCATCATATTTTTCCCCACCATGCCACCCCAGTATGGACCCAGCCACATGCAACTCAGTCTTGACCCTGTTACCCATGAGAACAGTCCAGCCAGAACTGCAAGCCAGGTCCTCCTGTAAAAGAAACACGCATCCTTAAACTTGTTTCAGGGTATCTCCCTTCATCTTCCAGGCTAGCTTGAATCCAGTGGTGCAATTAGCACAGGAGGCACATCTGGGCATACCCTTCCCACTTACGGCAAAAAGCAAGCTACTTCGGTGTGAACCAACAAGTTTGCTCCCTGGAGCTGTGCCTGAAAGAACTGCACCACCTGCCAAGTGGCCAGCAACTCCCACCAACTCAAGGAGCGAGCACTGTCCTCTCGAGACCACAGACCCTTGGCCTCTAAGGAACCCTAATTGGCTCCCCAACCGCAAAGACTGGCATAGGTTCTTAGTAACAAAGGAGGGGAAAGCTGAAAGTTAATCTTCTTCCCCAGATTGGGATTGTGGAGCCACCAACCTGTCCTGAATTAGAACAGGAGTGAGATGAACCAGAGAATCGTAATCTTCAAGGGAGGGATCCCAGTGGGACAACAGATGGATCACTAGAGGTTTGAGGTGCAGGCGAGTCCAGGGAACTACTGCTGTGGTAACATGTATCAACCCTTGGACTGTCCGACTCAGGGCTAAGGGCTGAGACAAAAGAAGCAACAGGAAGTGTTGCAATGTTTCTCGGCAAGCTGGAGGGAGAAAGACAGCCCCTGCCTGAGTGGCAAGAAGACCTCTAATTAACTGCAACCACTGAACAGGGACCAGACACCATTGGCTCTCTTGATGAACAGGCACTTGAAATATGTGTTTTCCCAATCCGGGGTAGCCAATAAATCACCCTACTGGATGAGAGGAGTGATGGAGTACAAGGCGGTCATCCGGAAAGGCTCCAGTTTCACCGTCCTGTACAGAGCGTTGACACTCCGATGATGGTGCCCTTTCTGCACAACTTCTCCACCCCTGACAGCATAGCAGTTAACTTCAAAGTGTCTCTTCACAATGGGGTATCCCAAAATTGACCCTGAGGAGGAGAGCCTGAAAATAGAATCGGATGCACCTGACTGATGACTGACAGAACCCACTGGTCAGAAATCAACCTGGCCCATCGATCCAGGAACAGACACAGCAGGCCCCCCACACTGGCATTGTCCTTTCTGACCTGAGCACTAAGACTGCTGATTCTGGGGTCAGGATTTTTTGGAGATCGCAGACCCTCAATCCGGAGCCCATCCATGAAAGAGCTGAGAGGAGGACAGCACCCCCTGAAAATTCTGCTTATTCAGTTTGTTTGCAGAAGGCTCAGCCTATGCAGCCTGAACCGCATAATTAATCAAATCAGTCCTGGAAATCAGTAAAAGATCATCCTCCTCCAGGCCCTGAACATGTTTCCTCTGGGAAACAGACTTGCTGGGCACAGGTACAGATTCCTCATCACCCATGATTAGCACAAGTCAAGCCGGAAGTTTACAACAGCTACTTCCTATTTATTCTGTCACCTATCAACCAAGTCTCAATCCCCATGAGATCTTGGAGGCAGGAAGACAGGCTTGCCACCTCCCCCACAGCCACATGTAGATTAGACACAGCAGCAGGGACCAGGCGCTGCTGGAAACACCTAGCATCTCAACGGCCCTTCTTGTGACTGCACAGAACGCCCCTCACCCTGTGCCAAGCCAATGCGATGGGAGCGCGACATGAGAGAAGCAAGCATAGAGAACAGGACCCACCGCACAACATCACACATGGTAAGGGTAGCATAAATCCGCAAACAAAAAACAAGTATAATGTCAGATCCAGTATTGGCATACATTAAGAATGAAAACACTCATGTGTATATTCACGGAATTGCACAGCGCGGTCTCTGGCCTGTCTTGAGACAGGAAAACATGCGGGCTGGTGGAGGATGTGGGGGGCTTTTATTATGATGAACCAAAAAGGGACTAGCCTTTTAGTTGCCTGCCAGGACGCGGGATCGCTTCACTGAAGTAACGACTGGGATGAGGAGGTCCTATGAGGGGATAGTGACACAAGAAAACATATTTCAAGAAACCTTGCCTCGTATTTGATGCAAGAAAAACACTTTTGAGTATAGAGCGGATGAAATGACATGGAAAACTATAGGCTGAGCTGACCTAAGGCCTTAAAAAGAAAGTTATAAGGGAAAAAGAGTTGAATTTGAGTTTGAGGAATATTTTGAGTTATTCAGCCATAATATGAAACACAAAAGAATTTCAGGAATAAAATCACAGAGTATTAAATTGAATGGTAATAAGCATATGTTTTTTGTTTGTGGTGGGTTCCATTCACAGCTGTGATGTTAGTAGACCTGGACGATGGTGAGGTGATGACAACCCAATCTAGACTAGTGTCTTTTCTTTTTGATCCTCTTCCATTTTCCCATTTGGAATGTTCACTGGATTTCTGGGGCCATATCATGATGCCATTTTCATCACCAGTGCACCAGTGCAGAAATGGTATATGTGATTCCTTTTGCCACATGGTTGCATACATTAACTTGAAATACCTCTGAGTTAATACATGATTTTCTGACAGCAGAGCTTGGAAATACAAATATACCATCATTGCCTTGTATTCCAGAGCTTTGTTGCCAGAAAATCATGCATTAATTCAGAGATATTTTGAGTTAATGTATGTGCCCAACACATCAAAAAGAAACACACACACCCCAAATGCGCTCATGCAGCACAGAAAATGACATTATCCATGGGTTTTGAATTTAGGGATGAGTATTCAGGAGAGTAAAGAGGACTAGTATATTCCTGTTGGATCAGAATGCAAGTTTAAGGCTAGTACTTAAAATATGGGACAAACAATTGTAATGTGACAAACAGAAAAAAAGGATGTAGAAATTTTACTATAGATACTGGTGAGTACAGCACAGTAAAACGATGAACTGAACCATTTACCATATTGCAAGGCAAATGACACTTTAAGAAGCCATCAAACCAGCCAGAAAATGTCAGAGATCCCCATGGCGACTAGAGCTATGGACACATACTTCAGATGCAGGATGGAAAGCCACACCAATAATACAGAGATGGGCACAGACCCTTTCATTGAAGAAACCAACAGAACCCATCAGGCTGAAGTGTGTAGATCTGTGCACTTCTATTGTCAACTCAGAAGTAAATGCCCATCTGAATTTGAATGGGAATTAATGCATGCTACTATTATTCTTTGTAGCTATGATGCTTCTACTTAAGCACAAGTTAGGCCAAGGAATCAGATATATCTATGGCATTAGTAGCGCATGATTTTGTCAGTACCATTATGCATCATAAGAGTGACATAACAGTATAATCGACAATACTTATATTGTGTATTTTAACGTTATTAATTTAAAGTGGAACACCTAAAACATATTATTGAAGGTGCATTCACAGTAGAGAATTATAAGTTCATATGTAAGTGTGTTCTAATGTGTGTCTTTAAAATGCTGAAATGTAGTACTCATACTCTTCCTATACTTATGTACTCTAATTGTGATATTATGATGAACATGCATATGATTTATAACTGTATTATGTATTATAATTTTAATTGAAGATGCATGTATAATCATGCATTATGAATGTGCATTGAAATGTTGTATTAAGTTAGCTTAAAGAAAGAACTGAAATATTTTTTGTGCTTAACCTTCAACGTGGAGTTTTGCTCAAGTTGCAATATTCTTTGTTCGCAGGTGAATCCGTCTGAGACTACAGTTAAAGAAAGGCAAATTGTGTATCTGAGATAGTGGGGTATGGGAGGATCCTTTGGCAGACGCAAAGGAGTGCTAATGAACTGAGAAGAAAAGACTCCTATTTGTGTAACAAGCTACAAGAGGTATTCAAGTTTGTCCTCATGTGCAATTTCTGGGATGAGAACTTGATGGGAGCTGCCAATTTCAATTGTGCAAGGAAGATGGAAAAACAACTGGTGTTGATGACATGGATTACCTGAAGTGCTGTAGGTGTAATTGGTGTTCACCTAGTTAGCCAAGAGCAGAGTCTCTTTAGCCTCTGATGAGAGCAGATTTCCCTTGAGACTTGAAAGGGTATTGACCACTCTGCTCTATTTGCTTTTGCGTGGCTTTATGCTATGCAACACCTCATTATTGGAGCTTCTACTGAAGTTTCTGCTATGCTGACACTTTCCTATATTTCCATTAGTTTCTATAATTTGTGAGAGATAATTAGGATTTCCTTTAGCTTAGTTAAGGATGTTTAGATTAATTTAGTTTCTCCAATGATTAACCAGGAGGATCGCAATATATATACTCATCATGAGATCTTGCTTTTCATCTTTTTTTTTGCTGCATTAAAATTCATGTATGCCTAATGCTTTTATGATTTAATGTCATTCAACACAGTACTTCACCTTTGGTGATCCTGTACTTTTATAGCATGTTCTTGAGACTCATTTACATTAGTTTGGCCTTTAATTTGTAATAAACTTTTGAACTTTACCCTCCGTCTCCGGGATTTATTTTGGGAATAAATAGTATATACTGTCAATTGACTTGAAGTGTTGATTTTAACTCCCCTTTGCCCCTTGAGCCTCCTAAAAAAGTCAGTCAGGCGAAGGGAAGCAAGAATATGGCCCGTGTGTCATCAGATGGTAGCAGAGGATCCCAAAGTAAGGGCAGCCGGCATTTGGAGGATTGTTGGAGTTCCGGAGATTCAGGAGAGAGTTGTGTCAGCAGTGAAGGAGTGGGTATCAATAGGGTCATAAATTGCAATGGTTCATGCTTAGCTTGCAATGCTTTGTGGAGTTTGGAAGGTGTTTTGCGGAGATATTTTGAATGTTGTGTGAGTGTGGTGTTTTAGGGAAAGAAGTTGAAATTGTTATTGGGTCCTACATGACCTAACATGCTGGGATGGTATTAAAAAGTATAGAAGACACTATATTGTAATTGTCTGCTAAGTTTGGTGGTGCTCGTCGTTAGATGTTATCGACGGCACAATTGAAATAGGGACTTTTATCTTTCTGTGAGTGTAAGGCAGTTGCTATAGTGGATCCTAACATGCAGGGTTAATCTGTACTAATCTGAATGATACCCAACAGGTTGAGGTTTCCTTCAAAGTACTTGTTGACTCTTGTGTGATTGAATACTATCATTTGTTTAGTGGAGCAGACAAAGGTTATTTGTATTGTATTTTGTTATATGTGTTTGATGCTGAAAAAAGTGCATGCATGTAGATTGTAAAGGAGGTTAAGCTGCTGCAAGGAGTGAGATTGATGTCACAGTGCGCCACAATGGTATAGGATGGCTGGTTGAGTGCTGCACTGGTATTGGTTGTCTACATGACAGCAGGTCATGCTGCGATTGGTTGTTGCAGCTGAACAAGGAATTGTGGATAACGTGATTTCCTGTTCTGGAACAATGTTCTAAATGTGATTATTGATATATGGTTAAAAGATTAATTGTTTTAAGGTAATACAAGATTTGTTTAAAGGAGATGTGCTTATACCTAGTAGAAAGGGAGAAGAAACACCTACCGGAGGTACCATTATGTCATTATTTGGTAATTAATGTAGGGATCGTGGCATATATTATGCTTAGTCAATGGCACATAATCACAGAAAACAAATGTGCATTGAGGTTTCCATGTTACGGCACATTTAATTTACAGATCAATAAAAACTTGAGGAGAGTGTTATACAAGATGAGATCTGCACAGTGTGAGGTGCTTAATGTTTGGGAATGTAATGCTTGCACTAGAGAGAAAGAAAAGTATCAGAGAAGATCACAAAAAGCAGTGCATTTCTTATGCAGATGCTAGATAGAATGCTGAACAAAAGAAGTAGAGAACGAACATGATGGAGTTAGATTGCATCCAGCATTAACAAGCAAAATTAGGAGAGAGAGAAGGAAAAGAAAAAGGACAAGAAAGGAAAGGATAGAATGCAAAAAGAGAGAGATGATATGATTGAAATTAACAACAGTGATTCTGGCAATAGCTTTTTGGATATATTATTGTCTGAACGTCCACCTCTGTATAATGAAACCTGAGTGGAGAGAGGCGATGGTACAGTTGGTGTTGGGAAGATTGGATTTGCTACTGCCCTAATAAATGTGAATCTTGGCCCAGTGGGTGTTACTACAGTGAATATACCTAAGGAACGGACAGGAGAAGGGTCAAGAATTTGCATTCCTGCTACCTGTATTACCCCTAACTGTGCTGGTACTCTTACTGTCCCAGTTACTATTGGTACTATAGAGTCCCCATGTTTAAACCTGATTTCCCAGGAAAGACAACTTTTAATTTGGCTCTCCCCGGTGCAGCAGGTGCTTCAGATAGTGCTGCAGAAAGGATTTGTTCCTTTTATCGCAACACATACAAGTTCTACATGTGTGGCAATATTCTGTGTGAGTCACACACCTGAATTCCGGGCATTCAGATGGGGTGATGACAAATCTCCAATCCTGGTGAGGACTAACTTGACTATGAGGACGAGTACATTGCTCACTCACAAGTCCTCAAGGGGAAGGGGGTTTTGAGAAGAGAAAAAGAGAAAATACCAGCTTCTGCTTCGTGGACTGCAGAATCAGACTGCTGGACCCATGTCGTGTTAGGCATCAGGACTTCTGATTTCTCAAAATATTGGGTTTTTGGTTTCTAGGATTCTGGGCTGCAAAATAATTACTTCATTAATACATTGAACTTGCATGAACTATTGCAACATTATATATTGCATAATGTCAGTTATTGTTGACACATTGAGCATATGTTTCTATAAGGCTGAACAAGTCTCAGCCTCTTTTTTCAATAATTCCTGGGTCTCTGAAGCAATGTCCGAACTCCAAAACAATCAACTTGACTTAAGGGCTTCTTTGTGTTCTGGCATAATCTCTTGCCAATAATAGTTTTGATAAACTTGCTTTTTTTCCAATCTCCTAATTCTCAGGGGAGCACTTGTTACAGGAAATGCGTATTTCCTAAATGTCTGTTTAGCATTATTTTGGATTTCCACCCAAAAAATAAATCATGCTAGTTCTCATTGTCATAAATTATTTAGAAGACAGAGCTCTGTTTTGTTTCATTTAAGTGATTATTCTTTTGTTACCTTGAAATTAAGTTACTTGCTTGAAAATTCAGAAGAACCCAAACTGGGTTTTTTCACCTTGCTTATTTTCTCTCTTTTACAGGAAATCCAGGATTGTCAGCATCCTGATGGAAGAGGAGAGCTGGGACTCCACAGGAAGCCGACCGAAGGGTAAGGATCTCTGGGACTCAACTGGAGGCTGTCCGGAGGACGAGAAATGCTAGAACTCGACTGGAAGCTGATCGGAGAACAAGGAACACTGGAACTCGACTAGAGGCAGGCTGGAGAACAAGGAACTTGACTTGCTCTGAAACTTGACTGGAGGCAGGCTGGAGAATAAGGAACTTGAATTGACTGGAAATAGGTGAACAGATAAATAGGTAAGAAGCCAAGCAAGGCCTCAAACCCACAAGCATCCTTTAAGTAATCAAATGTGCACATGTGCCTTTTGGCAGTTTATTGCATGTTAAGGAAATTAACAATTATCCTCCTGATTGTGGCACATGTTCAATACAGATCACATTGTAAAGGGCACATGTTTGGCAGTTACAGTTGGTGGAAAGGTAGTTGATTGTTTGATAAAGAAATTAGCAATTATCCTCCTGATTGTGGCATGTTCAATATAGATCACATTGAACACATTTTTTGCAGTTACACTTGGAGCAGGTAGAATACAATGTGCATAATCAGCAATCATTGGTTATAATAAACAGGACATTTACCATGCGTTGGTTATTGCAAACTTGATATTCAAGGACGTAATGAATATGCCCAATTAAGTCTGAATGTTGCAAGCAACAGCATCTTATTGTAATCAGGCTCTTGTAGGCGCTAGTGTATCCTCAACAGTTCTCCCTGCCAAAGGCCGACGTGCTGTGCATGGTTTCATAGGATTTAACAGATTAACTTGTTGCACCGAACAAGGGGGATGGATGAAAGTTGGGGTTCCCAATAATGCTCAGAAGGATCCTGTCCTTTCCAGTCTATCAGATAATGCAATTTTTCAGGGATTCACTTAGAGTCTAAAATGCAACGTTCCTCGTATTCCTGATGCCTGTTTACAATGAATGGAGGGGTGGTGAGTCAGGTCTGGTGTTTGGGGGGTAGGGTTTTAACAGAGATACATGACATACTGGGTGTATTGTATATTCAGGAGGTAGTTTCAGCTTCATTGTAACTGGCCCTAAGACCTGTGTGATCTTGAATGGTCCTAGATAACATAGTTGCAGTTTTCTGGGACCTGCTAGGGTAATGTTACGAGCAGAGAGCCAAATTAAATCTCCAATTTGGTACGTGGGTTCAGGGCTTCTGTGTATGTCAGCTTGTTATTTCAATTGGATCTTGTGTTTAGTTTGCTTGTTTTTTGCTTTCCATTGGATGTCCTGTAAAATCTTTAATCGTTCAGTGATGGAGGGGACTAAAGGGGTAAAGTCTTGACAGGTTACCAGGAGATTAGATGGATGAGTGCTGGTGAGAAAATAAAACAGTGAACACCCTAACCCTGAGTGGATCTAGATATTATATGTGAATTCTGCCAATGGTAGAGCTTGGTCCCAAGTCCCTGTTAATGAGGACAGGAGGCAACTGAGTGTTTTTTCTAATGTATGGTTAACTTTCTCTGAATGACCATCCATTTGAGGGTGGTAAACAGTGGATTGGGCTATTTCTATGCCGAGTGAAGAATAAAAGGCCTTCCAGAATCTTGATGTGTATTAACTTCCACGATCAGAGATAGTTTTCGTGGGAAAGCCATGGAGTTTGACTAAATGGTGTAGGAACAGAGTGCTAAGCTCAGCAGACATTGGTAATTTCTTGAATGGCATGAAATATGCAATTTTTGACAAGAGGTGTACTACAACTAACACAGTAATAAGTGTGTTAGCTTCTTGTAAGTCTGTAATAAAATCCATGCTGATTATGTGCTATAGTTTAGGGGGAATTGGCAAGGGTTGGAGAAGACCAGCGGGAGCTAGGTGTGAAGATTTATTTTGAGCCCAGGTTGGGCGTGAATTTCCATGGTCATAAACATCTTGGAGCATGGTTTTGCACCAAGCTTTTTGTGAACAGTTTTCTAAAGTCTTTTGTATACCTGAGTGTCCAGCCAAAGAGGAATCATGACTCCAGACCACGACTTGATGTTGCAATTCCTGTGCTTGAATGTACAATTTCTCTGCATATAAGTAATAGTCCTGTTCAATCATATTTTATGAGTTTCTGAGCAACTGTTCAGGGGGGAGTTTATGAGATGCTTTCTTGACATTATCTATCAAGATATGTATTATACTGGGAGGGCTACAGAAACTAGCATCCTCTGGGTGCCCTATACATGAAAAGGTATATGACTGAAGTTGTTTGGTCCCTGGTCTGTATGTGATAATAAAATCACTGAAGAAGTTAAGCAAATGCTTTTGTCTAGGGGTCAAAGCCTTAACTGAACTAAAGAATTGCAAATTCTTATGGTCGGGATAGATGATGACAGTGTGCTTTGCTCCCAGCAAATGATGTCGGCACTCAGTAAATGCTGATTTAATAGCTAATAGTTCTCTTTCAGCAATGGTATAATTTTGTTCAGCTTGAAGAAGGTTTTTAGTATAAAAGGGTATGGGATAGAGATGCCTGTTTCTGGATCTTTTTTGTGATAACACACCTCCCAGAACGAATCAAGAAGCTTTAGCTTTAAGATAAAATGGCTGCTCAGGATCTGGGTCACGTAAAATGAGAGCAGAGATGAAAATTCTTTTGAGAGTTCTGAATGCCTGTTCATTTGCTCAAGCCAGAAAAATGGTTGCCCCTTCTTTAATAAGGTGGTTATAGGGACCACTATTTGTGAGAATTGTGGGATGAAGCGCTCATAAAAATTGGCAAAACCAAGAATCTTTTGGACATCCTTAACAGAGGTAGGGGTTGGCCATGAAAGAATAGTGTCTACCTTTTAGGGGACATGGTAATGCCACTGGTTGATTAGTGATATTCAAGAAACTCTACTGAGTCAGTGTTAAACTTTCATTTTTCTAATTTGGCATATCGGAAGGATTCACGTAGAGTCTGCAGAATGGCCCTAACGTGCTGCTTATTTTTAGAGAATATCAAGATGTCATCTATATAGACAACAGCACAGACATCTAAGAACTCACGCAATACATCATTGATAAAGTATTGGAATGCTTCCGGGGCACTGAAAAGCCCAAAGTGCATCATGGTGTACTTGAACAAACCAAACTTTGTCCAAAAGGTGGTCTTCCATTCGTCTTATTCCTTGACATGGATCAGGTGATATGCACTGCGCAAGTCTAGCTTGCTGTAAATGGTGGACCCCCAGACTTGGTCCAACAGGACCCCTATCAGAGGCAAGGGGTAACGATGTTTGATAGTTGCTTTATTAACCATTCTGTAATCAATACAAGCCCTCAAATCCCTGGATTTTTTGCCACAAAGAAAAGGTGACAAAATGGGAGAAGAAGAATGTCTTATGAACCCCAAACCCAACAACTTATTCAAACGCTTTCGCAGATATTGATTCTCAGGTTCTGTTAATGCATATATTCCACTGCAAAGAAGGACTGATCCAGGAATTAGGCCTATCCGACAATCCTAAACCCTATTGGGTGGCAACTGAGTTGCCTTGACTGGGTCAAAGACGTCTTGGAAATCCTGATATTCTTCTGGTAGAATAGTAGGAAAAGGGTAATTGGTTGCAACAATGTAGGGATGTCACAGGACAGCGGGCTTCTTGTGAGCATGTGGTCATGCAGAAGGGGGAGTCTAAGGTGACTGCTCGAGAAACCCAATCAATTTTAGCATTATGGCATTCCAGCCAAGGAATACCCAAAATAACGCCAGAGGTGAGGGCATCAATTAAGTCAAAGGTTTATCCTCTGCATGACCAATGTCACATACTATGGATTATGGATTAGTGTGAAACAGAATAAGGCCAGAGGACAAGGCTGAGCCATGAACTACCCTAACTGGTTTGGGTACCACCCTTGTAACATGTGACACTTCCAACATGGCCGCTAGGTGCCAGATCAAGGAAGTTACCTGTAGCACCAGTGTCTATGAGCACTGACAGACTTTTTCTATTCAAAGGGGATGTAATGAGGGTTGCTCTAATGGTCAGGTGTCTAGGTATACAGTTTAGGATATTAGTCAAGAATTGGGAGTTTCTGGTAAAGGGACCCTCTCAGAGACGTGACCTCAGTTCTCTCCAAGAGCATTAGTTTTCCTGCTACAGTTTGGGAACACTCAAACTAGAGACAGCTGTTTAAAAAAAAAAAAGTTTATCTGTGCACCATCTCTTCAATAGATAAAGAACCTATAACTCCCACAATCTTCATGGGTTCTGATTCCTGTGCTTTTTCTTTGAATTCTTTTTTATCTGTTTTTAAAAAAAACTACCCTGGGTTCACTCCAAGGATGTTCAAATTTCCTTTCTCCTAACCAATGATGGGGCTCACTACTAAATTAATAAATTCAGCACAATTTCTCTGGTAATTCAACAATATGGGATAAACTATCTTTTAAATCATCCCTCAGGCCTCTGCAAAAAAGTGAGGTACATTTTTCTTCAGGCGATCTAGTCTCAGTAATGAACCGGATGAAAGTAGTAATGTAAGTGAGGGGTTTCTTGGACCCTTTGTTGTTAAATTAATAACTTGTCATCACAAGACTGGATAAAAACATACTTTGCAAACAATTGCATTAGGGATGCCTCAAAGGTGGCAAAATTATATAGGATGGGATCGTTGTATACTGTAAGTGGAATAGACCAACTTGCGGCAACACCACCAAGATAGGAAGCTACAAAAGCTACTTTAGTAGTCTTAGATGGAAATATTTGATGTTTAAACACAAAATGTAATTGGCATTGGCTCATAAAAGCAGCAAAGTGAGAACTATCCCCATTGAAGTTTTCAGTGGTCACTGTTACATGTAGATTCTGGTCAGTGGGATTAGCAGGAGTGGAATTGGTGGATCGAGTACCAAAATTTGAGGGATTATTAATAGGCCTTGGACCTGAGGAATCCCTCCATTGCGAGAAGGATGAAGGATGTGGCACATGTGCCTTTTGGCAGTCGATTGCTTGTTGAGGACTTGAGCAATTATTCTCCTGATTATGGCACCTGTTCAATACAGATCAGATAGTGAAGAGCACATGTTTGGCAGTTACAGTTGGAGCAGGTGGAAAGGCAGTAGGTTGCTTGTTGGGGAAATGAGCAATTATCCTCCTGATTGTGGCACATGTTCAATGCAGAACACATTGTGAAGAGCACTTCTTTTGGTAGTTACAGTTGGGGCAGGCAGAATACAATGTGCATAATCAACAAGCATTGGCTATACTAAATTAGACATTTAACAAGTATTGGTTGTTGCAAACTTGATGTTCAAGGATGTAATGAATATACCCAAATAAGTCAGAATGTTGCAAGAAACAGTATCTTACTGTAATAGAGCTCTTGAAGGTGCTCGTGTACCCTCAACAGTCAAGTGCTGATTCAACTTTAGATCTTCCAGGGTGCAGTTCCATAGGTACATATCAAAGAATGCCAACTTCTGGCATACTCGTATGGGGGCCACCTTTAAATACCAGTGGCAGTGACCATGGAGGTGGGAATATGCCTAGGGTTCTTGTTGTGTCACAGAGTCTCAGTGATAAGGAATGAGATGAGTGGGTAAAGGGTTCTAATACTAATACTCCTTTGAGTGATAGCAGGAGTTCTGAGTTATGTCAGGGAATGATTCAGTCACCTGAGAGAGAGAATCTGATGGATGTGGCTAAACTGAAGTTAGAGCTGAATGAGAGGATTAGTGGGAATCTTGAACTGACTTGTTTAAACTCTTACCATGAGAATGATCTTGTATTCATGTGTAGTAATGTCACTAGCTGTGCAGGACACGTTTATGACAGTCTATCTGAGTTGGCTAAAAATATGAGATAGATTTGAATAAGCCCAAAGCATTGAAAAGGAGTTACTGGATAAACTTTAACGAGGAAGACATAATCTTATGATAACTTCAGGGATGAAAATCCAAATTATAGAGATGAATAAAAACATTCGGAAATAGACTGGGGTAGATAAGTGGGAAAGTTGATGGACGAGAAGGAAACAACTGAAAAAACAGACAATGGGAACCACCTCCTTCCGTAGTGGGAGGGCAGAGCACATCAAATTTTCAGTTGAGACAAGTGCCTGGTGGAGGTTATGTTCATGTGCCTAGGAGTGCAAGTGGTCTTGCATCATTCACTAATGACGTTTCAAAGCTGAGGGAAAAGCCAGTGGAGTGGTTCAAGCAAGTTGAGAAATTTGTGAAGATTTCACAAGTGTTGTGGTTGGATTTGAGCTCTCTGTTTGACATTGTGGTTCCGAATGAATTGTGGGCAGAATGTTAGATAGCTCTTAACTGACATGAATCAGACCCGCTGAGGAGCCTAGTGATGAAAGGCCCTTCATCACCTGTGATGAAACATTATCAGCAGGTGATGACATTCTAGAAGTCAAAAGTTCACACAAAGATATTGATTGACTAGCTCTGAGGAGAAGGCTGAGCCAGGGCCCAGGTGAGAGAAAGCTTGGGGAGTGGCCTCCAGGAGTGTTACAGTTTGACGCCTGGGGGAACTCCTCCCCCTACTGAGGAGCAACCACACTGGGAACCCCCACCTGAGTGACAGTAATCTTGGTGCCTTGACTGGGGGATTTCAATTACTCATTGGCAGTCCCCCAAACTATATAGGAGCAGAGACTGAAGGGAGAGCAACCTAGAGACTGGGCTGCATGGGGAATGAACCCTCCTCCCCTAGAGGGCCTTGATATCCAGAAGGAAACAAATGGACTCCAAAGACTGGGGCTCCTGAGACAACTGGCCATCTGAGGGGCAGGGGTGTGAGACAGACGACTCTACCAAGTAGACACTCACTGCTCACTCTAATGCGATCACTTAAGAATCATGAACTGAGGTGAGCTGGGGAAGCTTGTACTGGCTGAGGGGGTGGTGGGCCCCTGGGGAAGGTTTTAGCTGGTGCTGTAGACTGGGCGCATTCCCGCCCTCGGGCTGAAGAGTCGGCCCGGGAGGGGAATGCAGTCGTGGTGGTGGGCAGCCAGAGTCCTCAGGAGCCCCATGAGACCCTGGCACATGGCAGTCCTCATGCTCCTCGCCCTGGCAGACATACAGCTGTAACTAATGATATTCTGACCCCATAAAGAGGATGGTGGGCACTAAACATACTCAACCGGACCGTCCACCGGCCAAAAGTGAACAACCAACTAACTATGATGCTGCCTGCACACCCCACACCTACAGAGTAACTGGAAGCCATACTAGCGGCCATAGGAGAGATCAATTTGGCGTTGGAGGGCAAGATAGATGCAGTGGCCATCGATGTTGGCTTACTAAGAGTGGACCACCATACCTCGGCTGCCAGGCTGGGACCAATAGAGAAGGAGGTACAGCAGGTGCAGCCCATGATTAAGGACCATGAGAAACAACTGAGGCAGCTGCAACAAGAAGTAGGGTTGCTCTATATGGAAAAAAGGCTCCTACAGGAGGTCATGGGCAGCTAGGCATCCAAGTTCTTTACTGTTGAACGAGTGCACAGGGTACCCGGTGGACAACCAAGGCCGGGAGAATCTCCTAGGTCGGTAGTTGTTCACCTTCTAAGCTAATGCAGCAGGGATGACATTCTGCAGCACACCCAAGCATGGAGCCCATGGCAGTGACAAGACCCTGTCCAATCACCTGAATTCTAGGTTCCACAGGAACTAAGAGAATAAAACCCTCACCCCTAAACACTATTCTCTTGTTTCTGAAATGAACAGGGAACAAGCGAATAGTCTCCAGGGGAAAGGGATAGGGAACAGGGATTTGGGAAGGGAAGAGAAGCAAAACACTGGTTCACGAAGGAGCATCACTGTTGTTCTAAGAAAGTTGCCTCAGGGCTTGGTACAGGAAGTCTAAGACCAAAAACAAATCAAAAACAAAAGAACTGCAATCATCACAGAGTCTTTCAGCAAAATAACAATAATTATTATCATTCGATTGGACAATCACCGTTTCTTGCAGCAAAGTCACAATAATTATTAGCGCTTGATTGCTCAACTATTAAGCACGCTTTTGTAACTCACAACAAAATTGTTATAAAATCAAACTTATGAATTATTCGTTTTCACACAATAGACTCGCTCCAAAACAATTGGAATAAAAGTTTAAGTTTGCATAGATATTGAGCGATGCTTTCTGGAGTTTACAACACTTAACTTCAATGCTGCTTTTAAAAATACTTTTGAAGCTGTCTTTGGAAAATAGTCTTGTATCACGGGTTTCTCAACATCGACAAATGTCTTTCACAATGCACCAAAAGTTCACTAACCTCAAGAAGACTGAAAACAGGGAGACGAGAGGGGAATTACTCACAAACCGACTTCTCCTGGAATGTTTCGATTATTTGAGGAAGATGGAATACTGCTTGTAAATTCTCCAGCCGCTGTGAAAGTAATCCGCTCCAGAGAGGGAAGCTCCGATGAAGCCTCGCACTGAAAAGACGACTCCTGAAAGAATCACGGAACTCCAGCTGAACCGGGAACACCTGCGAAGCAAGGAAGACTCAAAGCCAAGCACAGGAAACACCTTGGCAGTTCAATTTATAGACTGGTGCGGGTCATCAGACACATGCTGGTGATGAGTCATCGATCACTTCTGATGATTCACATGAATGAATCCGGGTGCTGAGTCATCAGACACATGCTGTTGATGAGTCATCAAACACTTCTGAGGATTCATATGAAGGAATTCGATGTCTCCATAAACCACTTGGCACACAGTTCCCAAATGGGACAACGCTTGCTTTTATCAATATAAACAAACATGTAATGTAGTTTTCCTCACAAGTTACAGGAAAGTGCTGTGCCGTAAACACATTCATGACATGTTTCACCATTCATTCATGCTGATTTATTTTGTGAGGGTGCAGCAAGAAGCGTGCATGTGTGGGTGCGAGTCCTAAAAGGCAGGAGGAAGAAGGTGTGGTGAATATATACCCTGACAGTACCTAAGCAGTAATAACACCTAAAAGTAACATTTGAGGCTGTAAAACAACAACTGTGAGTTCTTGGTTTGAAGTACGAGCTCTTCTTCCCTACCAAACTCAGGGTGGTGGATCAGGAGCACATACTTGTCTTAACAACAGCGGGAGGCCTGGGAATGGCTGGAAAGTAATGGATGTCCCTGCTCACCCAAGCGGGACCCCACAACACAGAAAAGTGGACAGAGGCCAGGCCAAAGAGAAAACCTCGCTGTTGGCAAAAGTCTACCCCAATGAAAGCACAAGCGGAAACAGAGTGGGCAAAGGTGGTTTCTGAACTTTAAGGGACATGCTCCATACCAATCAGCACTAGATGGGTGGTGTTGGCACACACTTCTGATGATTATGATGATTTTTCTGCTGAGTCCCCTTCCGAAGAGGACCATGACACAGGACCGTTGGTGACCCGAATTACTTCAGACCCACTGGGGTGATGGCATGACCCTTGCAGGATCATTGCATGGAAGTAAGGCACCTGGACAGGCGTTATAGGCCAAACTCTAATGGACCTTACATGGTAATTGATGAAGGCACCAAGAGGACCACACCCTCAAATGTCAATAGAACATTTGTTATCCTGACTTTACTATACACATCTTAATATGGTTCAATTTCTGTTTACTCAGATTGGGTGAAAGGCATCCTGAGCGTTGGGGTGATGGGTAGTTCTGAGCCGGCAACCTGAGGTGATTGGGAGGGAGAGCTGGGGTTGGGGGTTTTCACCCACCGAGGACAGAAGAAAAAACAGCAGGAGCCTTGGAGACCTAGACAATGGGATACAGCAGGACACTCACAACCCAATGGAGAATGAAGCAAGGGATGACTTGAGCTGAAATCTAACCCTGAAAATCCTTTCTTAAAATGTCAATGGCCTGAGGAACAAACTAAAAGAGGGACTAGTGAGTAAATATTTGCTCAGACAGGACCCCAATATCATCTTATTGCAGGAAACTCATCTGATGGGTACTAATTGTGGGTTCCTGGGGAAAGGCGGATATAAATTGCTGGTACTCGCAGGATTCGCAAGAGGGTCCATGGGGGTGGGACTCCTGGTTTGCCATACCCTACCACTAGAGGTTCTCTGTACATGGGTGGACAACAGTGGCTGTCAGTCAGCGATCAATGGTCGTGGAGGCCATGGTTATAGACTCATTGTATTTCTCTCTGACTCTACAATCCAATGGACTGGAATGTATGGGGGTCTGGCTGACCAACTCCCTGGATGCACTAACAATCATGGAGGGACCTCAGCCTAATGCTACATGGGGATATGGACAGAATGACAAGATCAGGGGATCGTGTACAATCCAATAACAAACTGGCTAACTTTGTAGAAGCTATTGGTCTCACCGACCTGAGGAGGGAGAGAAACCCTGGCATACGATAATACTCATATGCCACCACAACACTAGGGGCTATGTCGTGACTGAAATACTTACTGGTGCCTTTGCACCCGCTGGGCAGATATTTCGATACCACCTTTCTTCTTTGTGGTATTTCGGACCACTTGATAATGCTTATGGCGGTCCAAATAGGTATCTTGGGCCAGACGACCCCGTGTAAACTTGATGCCTGGAAACTACAGGGACACAAAAGCACTGGTGCATTCTGCTATGGTCAACTATTTTGCAGAAAATTAGGGCTCCATCCAATTGCCTATTAATGTGTGGAAAGCATACAAAGCAGTCCTGCGGGGGCAAATGATAGCCAATAGAGTGGGCCTAAAGAGGGAATGGGAACAGAAGTGTTGGATGCTGGAAGAAAAACTCAGGCAGCTTGAGGTGGATTACAAGACTGCCCCCTCTAGCGAAGGTGCCCATAGATTTGAGGAGATCAGGCACGTATATATCACCTTGGCAAAAAAGAAGCACAAGAACAATTTTGCACCACTCAGGGATGAATCTATGAGGTGGGCAATAAGGTGGGTAATTTACTGGCATGGCTGGTCAAGACAGGAGAGAGGCAGAGATGGGTCAAAGCGATCCAAACACCCAACTTGTGGCTTATAGAGACACCCCATGCAATTGCAGGGGAGTTTGTGAAATATCTGGAGTAGCTGTATAAGTGTCGGCCACTGCAGGTCGGGCAGGCTTAGAGACCTTTGTGAGAAAACTCCCGACCCCTCGCCTGGATCTAGACCAAGTTCAGATACACCCGATGGAAAGATATGATGGGGAGATGACCTTGGCCATCTCACAACTGAATACTGGGAGGACCCTAGGCACTACCGGCTTCCGAGTAGAATTTTTGATAGGTATAACTTTGAAAGTTGTGAAGCCCATGCTTGCCATTTTTAAAGTGACCAGAGACAAGGGTGTATTACCACCTGAGAGGCAACAGTCATCCTGATCCACAAAAAGGAGAAAGCGGTTGATGACTGTACCTCCTATAGGCCGATCTCCTGGAATAACAACTGAAATGAAGATCCTTGCCAATGTCTTAGCAAATCACCTGACCCAAGTACTGGACTATCTAATTAATACTGATCAATCTGACATCATGCTCTATCGGGCCACAAGACACAACTTGAGGAGGCTAATGGGCAGCCTTGGCATGCAGGATGTGACTGCAGGAACTGGGGTCCTACTGGCCTTAGACGCCAAAAAGGCCTTTGACTCTCTGGAGTGGCCCTACATGATGGCAGACTTCCAAAAGATGGGCTTTTGCCTACAATTCCTATCCTGGATTAGCCTAGTATATGAGAAACCAGTGGTTGAGAGTCTGGGTTAATGTGGTTTTCTTGGCCCACTTTAGAGTGTTCCAAGGTACCAGCCAGAGGTGTCCGCTCTCACCGTTACCTTTTTCAATCGCTCTCAAACCTTTGGCATCCTGGATTAGGATGGATGCCCAAATCAGGGGCCTCCCACCAGAAAGAGAGAGGTATTGCCCTCCCAAACGTTCAATTATATTACTGGGCCTCATAGCTTTTGGCTTTCAATGACTGGGCCTTCTTGTCACAGCAGGAGCCCTTGCTGAATGCGGACCGATTTGCATTGGCCCCGGAGTATTTAATGCATATCTGGTCTTCATGTCCTCTGGGTGTTTGTGTTGTTTGTGTCTTTCTGAAAAACAGATAAAGGCATTCTTAAAAAAGGTATTCATTGGAACAAAAAAATCCATAGAACGACTAAAGAACATAAAAAGTTGATTCATGCCTATTATAAGAAAATGCTGTAGGCGTTCAAACAGTATAGTGGAATGGAGATTCCTGAGCCCAAGGATATGGGACATTTTGTGTCAAGGTTTTTGACAAGATTGAGACCTGAAATTAGCATGATGATTCAACAGCATTTGATTTGTTGGCAGAATAAAGAAGTTGATGAGATTCTGAGATATGCAAAGTACTGCTGTGATGAAATAGAGTTGAAACAGAAGTGGAAGGAAAAGATAATGGTTTTCGAGATGAAGGCTGTTCAGAAGAGCAGTCAGATTCAGTCATTTGTAAGGGATGTTAGTGCTATGCAAAGTGTGGATCAGCAGGGTACTACTGCGATGCAGGTTTGAGGTCAAGGACCCTAGTACAGGAATGGATGTTGGTAGTCTGAAGAAGACAACTCCTTGTCATTTCTACAGCAAGCTGGGACATTGGAAGAGGGAATGTTGTCTGAACTCAGCCATACAGCCCCAGAATTCAGGGTTTATACAACCCCAGAATAACAACCCCATAGAGATGCAAAATGTACATAGACAGAAAGTGCAAAACTTCAATGTACCACAACCTCCAGTGATGCAGGTTTCAAAACCCCCCGATGTCACAGAAAAATACAAGTGGCTACAGATTTAATTTTAATCAAGTTCCAAACATGAATTTGATTGTATTACAATGTAATAATCCTTTCCAACAGTACCCCATCCTCGAAACTTCTGAGAGCTACGTCTCCGATCAGTCAGCCTGACGGTGCCTGAGGGAGAGGACGATTGCATACTTGACACAGTCCTGGAGGTAGACCAGACTGGTCCATTTGTAAATGAATGGCCATCCTGTGTCATTTTTGGTTGACATTGATGTTACCGGCTCTACTCTGAGAATAGTAAAATTACCAAACCTACCCCTCTTGAGAAAAATTATCCAAGTTATCGGAGTTGTTGGACCTGGCCCTTTTTGCGGGGATATCCATAAACTTTTTGCCTTCTTCCTCCTATTTTTTCTGACCTGTCTTTGCTACTTTTAGGACTCTGGACACTATACTACTGCTAACCAGTACTAGAGTGCAAGTGCTCACTGTCTAAATCATATTGGTAATTGGTTAATCCATAATTGGCATAATTTATTTACTAGTGAGTCCCTAGTATGGTGTGTCAGGTGTGCCCAGTACCTGTAAATCAAATGCTACTAGCGGGCCTTCAGCACTGATTGTGCCACTCACATTAGTAGCTCTCCAAACATGTCTCAGGCCTGCTATTTCAGTGTCTGTGTGTGCAGTTTTAAACTGCCATTTCGACCTGGCAAGTTAACCCACTTGCCAGGCCCAGACCTTCCCTTTTACCACATGTAAGTCACCTCTAAATTAGGCCCAAGGCATCCCCATAGACAGGGTGCAGTTTATTTAAACAATAGGACAAGTACCCATGTGTTTTATATGTCCAGAAAGTGAAATACTGCTAAATTTGTTTTTCACTATTGCAAGGTCTATCTTGTCGCGTAGGGTCTAATTATTCTAATGAGACTACTGGATTTTGAGCGGCAGAATCGCCCGCGGTGTGGGAGACTGAGTCTAACCCACTGCGGGTGACACCTGTCCCTCCAATCCGGGTTTTGCTCTGGCTAACTAGCATTGCCTCCTCCCCATCAGAGGATGGTGAAGATTGGGCAGTCGAGCGCATGACATACTAGGCTTCTCAGGAAAGTCGTGGTCACTCAGGTCTCATCCGGTTCTCTCACTTACAATTCAGTCTCATATATAAATGACAAACAAAAGCAGTATATGTCTCAATAATAAGTTTCATGAAATTACTGCATCTTAGAAAGCAAAGTATGAGCTGCAATAACCAGGACGACACAACATCACAGTATTACAATTGTGAGGAGAAGAGTGAAGCATAAACACAACGCTATCATACTGTCACTATTTTCGATGGACTAATCCCTACCTAGGCTAGGATAGAGCACAGCAGGTTAAACTCTAATTCTGCCCTTCAGGTTCCCCTGGGAAGACATGAACCCCCATACCTGAGCAAAGGCCTGCGGTCTGCGTTAGCATCTGTAGCGAAGCATTCGGCAATCAGAATACAGTTGTGGTTTCCTGGCTGGAATCTCCCTCCAACGTGTAAGGGACAAGGAAGTGTTTTTATAATAACACAGCTAATATTCTGAGAAAGTGTCCCTACGTATGTATTTTCTATGAATGTTGAAGACTAAACTTCTACCACGTTCACCGGCAATGTACCGTGATGTAGCCTTGGGAGAAGCACAGAGTGATCAAGAATGTCTTGTTTGAGAACAGAGTGCTGGCCTAGGCAAAAATAGTTAGATAGATGAAAATAAAACAAGACCGTAAAACAATAATAAGGCAAAGCTGAATAAAATATATCTAGGTTAAAATGCACCGCAGCCTAGTGTGTTAAAATAACATGCATTGAGCTACAACTAAAATGGCTACACAACACCCTCTCCTTGGCGGTTGAAAGTGGTTCAAAGCCAAAGATATATAAATGTATTGCTAAAAAGCTCAACCTAAGATATATATATATAGATATACATATATATATATATATATATATAAAAGCAATGTCAATGATGACAAGTGGAAAGGACACATGAGCATATAACAGGACAATTTAAACATGAGCATGTGGCATAAAACCGAATTTCAAGGGCAAGTCAATTTCGAAAAGTTCCAAATGAGTCTTGGACCATGGAGAACAGGAGATCTTCCACTTCGGCCGATGTTAAAGTCGGAAAGCCATTGCCAAGAAGGATCAAGGAGCAATTGTGTTCCATAGCCTCAGCCAAGGCGGCATTCCGTGGTGTGCCCAGTAATGAATCATGAGCTACATCCTCCAGGAAGGGCAACTCATAAGTAGCTTCTCGTAGCAAACGCAACCTCAATGCGCATGTCCGGTAATCAACCCTCAGCGAGAACATCAACAGATCAGCGTCCAATGTAGGCAAGCGCTGCCTTGAAAGGCAGACTTCCAGTGCATATTTGAAGGAGCACCAGAGGCAGCGAAACACGGGCTGCACACAGTGCAAGACCGGTCTGAATGACAAAGACCAGCCACACTCCAACTGCTCCAGGAGTGTTGCTCCGAAGTAATGCATCATGCGTTCATGACACAGCTGCACTGATGGGAGTTATTGAAAATCCCCTGAAAATACAAGAGAAAGTGGAATGGATTGCTGATGGTATCAAACCGAATACGGAGGAAAAGGTGTGAATTAAACCAGAACCAACAGCTTTGAAAACGTGCGATTCCAGTTGTACTGGACGCATTAAATACTTGTCCCACGGGTTCAACAAAGTGTCTCAGAAAGTTTGTATTTAAAAGGTACCGTATTTCTGCTGACGACCTTGCCACCTGGAGTGTGTAGGTCTTGCACGCAGATGTAAGAGCCACATGCTTTTGAAACAGTAAGGCCTTGAGTCTGCTCAACTTGTCAAAATTCATATTTGAAGTAGCAATGTGAGCCCAAACGTCAGCTACCTCTTTAATTTTAGTGTGGGGGGAGTATATTCCGGCAGCATGTAACAACCTTAGAGACTGAAACAATGTAAACTATTCCGGCCCGCATGCCACAACAGTCTTCACCATTGAGGAGGACGTAGCTGCCATTTGAAAGCACCTGGAAAGTAGGTCTAATCAAGGGGACTGGACCTCCCTTCAGATAATAAGCTAAGTCTGTAGCAGAGGCGTAACACACCCCATCCGAGGACAGCTGTTTACAAGCCATCGAATGGCTGACTGAAGTCCTGCATTTACTACCGTTAAGAAAAACTTATTTCATGTCACTGAAGCATTTGTACGAGAAGGAAAGCTCCCACACCTCATGAATGTAACTGTCTCCCAGCTTTTCATATCTGCCTTCCGGAATGTGTTTTAAACAAGAGGTGAATTGAAGTGTTGAAATAGGCAGATTAATGACCCCATGTATTAGCCATTCAGCAGATGGTATTTCAGCCACTGTAAAAGGCAACTTTTCGAATTTCTCGATGTTACGCTTGACATAAGTCACTTCCTTTTTAGCCATCAGTTGTTGTTGTCGCGTCAAATTAAAGGAATAGAATATTTCCCTTGCACTGACATGCTGCCAGGGAATGCGACCCACCTTCAGTGTTTGAAGTGTCCAACCCTATTACATTATGAGCTTTAGCTGACTCTGTCCATGGTGTAAAGAAGACATCTGTTTGTATAATGTCTATAGCAGAAGAGACAATATTATTTAAAGGATATATCCAGTCGAAATCCTGTAAGTCACAGGAGACTGAGGTGTTTTCTAACGGCATCTAGTGAGGATGATTTTAACCATTGCTGGCTCAATTTCCCTACACTATGGCCCTCATTATGACATTGGTGGTAAAAGCCGCTTACCGCCGTGCAGAATACCGCCACCACACCGTCGCGGAATTCCACCACAGCTATTATGACCCACAGTTCGGAATTCCCCAAAATTCAGACACCCACACAAGTCCGCCACACCAAAGGTCAGTGATAAACTGGCGAAAACAAAACCTCCACGTCACACCAACAGAAATGCGCCCACACTATCACGACCCACGAATCCACACGACAGTCTTTCAACCGCGGTATTCCATTAGCGGTACACACCGCTGCACTCAAAATACACACACATCTCCAAAACACATTGGACAATTCGAAATACACACACCTGATACACATACACACACCACTCCCACACACTCAATACAATATAAAACACACACCCACATCACCCACAAACCCTTACGACCACAAATCATGAACGAAAGCCAGAGAGAGACACCACCATCAACAACACTAGCATCCACAGGCACACAACACCATCACCAACATAACTTCCACGCACCTCACACAACACCCCACTACATGTCAGCACACTTATCACCCCACACACCACCCCACACATCACCTACACCACCCCATGGCATGGCAAAGACACCCCAGGTTCTCGGAGGAGGAGCTCAGGGTCATGGTGGAGGAAATCTTCCGGGTAGAGCCACAGCTATTCGGATCACAGGTGCAGCACACCTCCATTGCAAGGAAGATGGAGCTATGGTGAAGAATAGTGGACAGGGTCAAGGCAGTGGGACAACACCCAAGAAATCGGGAGGACATCAGGAAGAGGTGGAATGACCGACGGGGGAAGGTGCTTTCGGTGGTCTCCAGACACCACCTCGCGGTTCAGCGGACTGGCGGCGGACCCCCACCTCCTCCCCCACAACTAATAACATGGGAGGAGCAGGTCTTGGCGATTCTGCATCCTGAGGGCCTTGCAGGAGTAGGTGGAGGAATAGACTCTGGTAAGTCAAAGCTTTACTATTACATCCCCCACCCTACCTGCATGCCAGCACATACCCCCACCCTCACCCCCATCACTCCCACTCCTCACAAATTTCCCACTATCACAAACCACCCAACCCAACACCAAGCCCTGCATGCAACACCAAACCATGGACACCCATCACTAAAGCATGCCCACTGCACATACCCATACACCTCCCTAAACCATCATCACACAAGGTCCCACACAGGAATGCTAGCACTGGGGTACACGGTCACCCACCCATTGCACACCTTGACACACACAGATGCAATAATCATGCTTTTATACCCCTGCAGGACCCCTACCCAATGTCACCGGACAGGAGGGTCCACACATGTCCACACCACCAACAGAAGAGGTCCACAGTGATGACAGCACCTCTGTCCAACTGGATCTAGATGACCAACCCGGCCCATCGGGGACCTCTGGACAGTCGGTTCCCCACACCCATTCACAGGCCACTACAGAGCTTCCCCCCTCTGGAAACACCAGCACAGCACCCACCCAGCGGGCCCATACCTCCGTCCCCAGGACACTTCAATCAGCACTACAGGGAACCCAGGCTAACCCACCACCCCAACAACAACAGGGACCTGGGGGCAGTGGTAGTGGGCACCAGGGAACGGAGGTCCAGGAACACAGGGGAACTGGGAGGGCTGCTGTGTAACAGGAGGTGGACAGGCCCAGGGAACCCACTCTCCACGAGTCCCTCTCCTCCATCATGGGAGCCTACCACCACTCCCAAGAGACGATGGCAACGGTACTGGCCAAGTTTCAGGAGACCCAGCGCCTGCAGGAGAAACAGTATATGGGCTTCAGGGAGGAACTCAGAACCAATTCCACCCTGGGCACCATCGTAGGGGTGCTGAAGGAAGTACTCAACACCAGTAGGGACACTGTGGCACTACAAGGGGCCCCTGACACTAGCCTGGACGATGAACTGCCCACCACCTCCGCTGGCGCTAGTGTACAGGAGGCACCGCCACAGGACCACCACACCAGCACTCCACCCCCTGCAGATGGAGAACCACCTCGCAAACAGTCCCTGAGATCCAAGACAAAGACAGAGAACGATGCCAAAATCCCCGCCAAGAAATGAGACCACCCTGATAGTCATCCTACAGTCCCACTTTGTCACCCTGTCCATACTTAAACTGCCCTAGCTCCACTTCCTATGCCCATTTGGGCAATGAACCTGTGAGACTAATAGACTGGACTCTGCCATGGACATTCCTCCGCCATCACCCCTCACCATTTTACAACCCCCTCCAATAATGAGCACTTAAATAAACACCCTTACCGCACAAACAAAAATCTGGAGTCTGTCTGTGATTTCGGAATACTGTATTGGCAATAACTGTGGCAAAAAGCTTTTTCATTGGTAATGGCAATATACCTATGTCACACAGTTCTAATCCATGAGGAATCAAAGCAGGTGTCACACAGTGGGACCCACATCTGTGAAATCGTAAGGGAAAGTGACAACTCAGTGACCATACACTGGGTGAAAACGACAGACAGTAGTAGTGTTTAAGTACATGTAGTAGGCAGGTTTGTATTCTTACCTGTGTCTCACTGGAAATATTGCTGGATCACTGAGTCCCTGTTGTCCATGTCTTCTTCCTTTGCTTCCTCGTTTCACTGTCCACAGGCTCCACAGCTGCAACAACACCGCCATCTGGACCATCCTCCTGCAGAAAGGGCACCTGTTGTTGCAAAGCCAAGTTGTGAAGCATACAGCAGGCCACGATGATCTGGCACACCTTCTTTGGTGAGTAGAATAGGGAACCACCTGTCATATGGAGGCACCTGAACCTGGCCTTCAGGAGGCCGAAGGTCCGCTCGGTCACCCTCCTAGTTCGCCCATGGGCCTCATTGTAGCGTTCCTCTGCCCTTGTCCTGGGATTCCTCACTGGGATCAGTAGCCATCACAGGTTGGGGTAACCAGAGTCACCTGCAAATGGCGAGGGACAACTGTTAGACACACATTAACCTGGAGGGATATCCCCAGACCCAGACAACCATTCCCACTGACTAGCTTCCAGGTGCTCACCTAATAGCCACACACGGTGCCTCTGGAGTTGACCCATCACATAAGGGATGCTGCTATTCCGCAGGATGTAAGCGTCATGCACTGAGCCAGGGAACATGGCATTCACATGGGAGATGTACTGGTCTGCCAAACATACCATCTGTACATTCATCGAATGATAACTCTTCCGGTTTCTGTATACCTGTTCACTCCTGTGGGGGGGTACCAAAGCCACATGGGTCCCATCAATGGCACCTATGATGTTGGGGATATGTCCCAGGGCATAGAAATCACCTTTCACTGTAGGCAAATCCTCCAATTGAGGGGAAACGATGTAGCTCTGCATGTGTTTCAGCAGGGCAGACAACACTCTGGACGACATGTTGGAAAATATAGGCTGGGACATCCCTGATGCTATGGCCACTGTTGTTTGAAATAACCCACTTGCAAGGAAATGGAGCACTGACCGCACCTGCACTTGAGGGGGGATTCCTGTGGGATGGCGGATAGCTGACATCAGTTCTGGCTCCAAGTGGGTACACAGTTCCTGGATTGTGGCACGGTCAAGCCTGTATGTGATTATCACCTGTCTTTCCTCCATTGTCGACAGGTCCACCAACGGTCGGTGAACCGGAGGATGCCGCCATCTCCTCACATGTCCCAGGGGACGGTGCCTATGAAGGACAACAGCGAGCACAGAGTCAAATAACTCAGAGGTACGTACCCACAGCTTACACAGACCACCATTCATACTCAAAAAGCGGCCTGTATGTGTGTTGAGTCTAGGCCTAGGTATGTGTGACGCAGTTGAAAATGAAGCCATGTGGGCCCCTGAAATGGCGGCTGCCTGACCTCTAAAGTGGGACAATGGGATGTGAGGTAACTGCGCTGGCGTTGTACACCGTCGCGGTAGGCGGTTGAAGACCACGGCGCAATGCTGCATTGGTTAACATTGGACCCTATGGGTCCCAGGAGCCAATGACGATGTACTCCGGCGGTGACGGTATGCACCGCCGTGGACGTGACCGCCATTTTCTATCTGTACAATCACTCGATACCTGATCTTCGACAGGAGAGGACCTACACTGCAAGTGCTGCTGTGACCTCGGTCTGGAAGAGACAATGGCTCGAGTGTCTGGGGAGAGGGCCCCTGCCTTCACATCGGAGGAGTTGGAGAAACTCGTGGACAGGGTCCTCCCCCAGTACACGCTACTCTACGGTCCTCCAGACAAACAGGTAAGTACACTGGGAGCATGATGTATGGGCTATGCCTGTGTGGAGAGGGGTGGATGTAAGAAGGAAGGGGGGAGAGTGCGGCGTGCATGAAACAAAGGTGAGTGCATGTGCCACATGGCAAGGGTAGGGATGGGGGCCAATCACTTTGACAGTGCAGTTGGTAATAACTTTCTCTTCCCCCTGTACAAATCATGTTGGTCAGCGCCCACCAGAAAAAACATATTTGGCGTGCCATCGCCAAGGACGTCCGGACCCTGGGGGTCTACCACAGAGGGAGCACCCACTGCCGGAAAAGATGGGAGGACATTCGCCGTTGGGGCAAGAAGACGGCGGAGGCTCCGCTGGGGATGGCCTCCCAACGTGGGAGGGGTGCCCATCGCACCATGACCCCCCTGATGTTCAGGATCCTGGCGGTGGCGTGTCCGGAGTTGGATGGGCACTTGAGGGCATCACAGCAGCCACAAGGGGGTGAGTACATTCGCATTCTGCTGACTTTGCGCACAGTGGAGGGGTCTGGGTGGGGGAGGTGGGCTGTGGGTTTCCCTAGGCCCGGCGAGTTCCGTAGGCAAGGTCCCAGCGTAAGGCAGACCATGTGGCACCCCACCCCACCTCTGGAGAGTGACAACTACACCTAGTCATGCCCCTGTGTCATCTATGTGTGCAGATGTCGTCCATAGCCTTGTAGGCCATTTCCCAGGAATTGAACAGTGGAGCCCAAGAGCGCGGCATAGTGCAGGGGGCTTCTGTGTCTGTCGTGCCCGCCAATGGTAGCGGTAATGCATGCACTCAACATGTCTTTCTTCTGTCACCCCCCCCCCCTTTTTGTGGTCTCCCTGTTCTTGTGTGCATTAGCATTATCAGGCGGAGGAGCAGTGGCACTGGAGCACCAGGGGGCTGCATCCCACATGGCCATGGAGGGCCACACTACGGAATCGGACTTCACCAGTGGGACGGAGGGCGAGGGGAGTTCCACGGCGGGGACAGGAGCTGAGACCAGTGACACGGAAACGTCCTCTGATGGGAGCTCCCTTGTGGTAGCGGCAACATCGGTGCCACCCCCATCTACAGGTACAGCCGCCACCCCCCCTCCCAGCATCGCCCTCCCAGCTGCCCCTCAGCCTTCGCCCCGTGCCCGCTCACCCGGGAGGGTGGGCATCACCTTCGCCCCAGGCACCTCAGGCCCTGCCCCAGTCACCCCTGCCGCCCTCAGTGAGGAGGCCATTGACCTCCTCAGGGCCCTCATTGTTGGGCAGTCTACCATTTTGAATGCCATCCAGGGTGTAGAAAGGCAGTTGCAACAAACCAATGCATTCCTGGAGGGCATTCATTCTGGTCAGGCGGCCCTTCAGCGAGCTTTTCAGACTCTGGCCTCAGCACTGATGGCAGCCATTGTCCCTGTGTCTAGCCTCCTCCCTCCAACTTCCTCCACCCCATCCCAATCCCCTGTACCTCAGCCTATCCCAAGCACACCTACAGACCAACATGCACAACGTCAACGCACAGGGGAAGCTCAGGCAAACATAAGCACCACACATCCCACAGGCACTCACGCAAGCATCACACACATTCAGACACACCAACATCCACTGCCTCCACTGTGTCCCCCTCCTCCTCATCTCCCTCCTCCCTCCCTTTCTCGTCTACACTCACACCTGCATGCACTACCTCTACAGCCACTATGTCCCTCTCCAGCACACACACCACCACACCCCGCTCACGTGCAGTCACCACCCCCACTACCATCCACATGTCCCCTGTGTCCTCTCCCAGTGTGTCTGTGACGCCCCCTCCGAAGATACACAAACGCATGCACACACCCACCCAACAGCCATCCACCTCACAACAGCCTCCAGCGCATGCATCTTCACCCAAAGTCAGCAATAGAACACCTCCTACAACCACAACCTCTTCCTCCACTCCCAAACCCCCTCCAGTTACCCGTCCCAGTGTGTCAAAAATACTTTTCTTGTCAGACCTCCCCCACCCGTCCGTCTCATAGGTCCCGAACTAGCACCTCAGCCACAACATCTCTGGGACCAGTGGTGCCTGTAGTCACCGGAATCTGGAGTGCACCAGCCCCCAGGGCAGCCAGTGTGGCACGGAGCCACAGCACGGACAGTCCCCCACCTGTGAAGCTTCAGAAGTTGGCCAGTGCCCGGCGGGAGAGGGGGAAGACTCCAGCCACCAAAGCCGCTCCCAGGGGTAAAGGTGGGAGTGTGGAGTCAGCTGCGACTCCTTCCAAGGTGGGAAAGGGACACAAGAAGGTCAGCAAGTCTGGGAAGAGTAGCACAGTGGAGAAGACCGCCATCATCCCAGCTGCCCAGGAGGCCTCTGCCAGCACAAGCCCAGCTGCCCAGGAGGCCACCGCCAGCACAAGCCCAGCTGCCCAGGAGGCCACCTGCCAGCACCAGACCAGCTGCCCAGGAGGCCACCGCCAGCACAAGCCCAGCTGCCCAGGTGGCCACCGCCAGCACAAGCCCAGCTGCCCAGGAGGCCAGCGCCAGCACAAGCCCAGCTGCCCAGGAGGCCACCGCCAGCACAAGCCCAGCTGCCCAGGAGGCCACTGCCAGCACAAGCCCAGCTGCCCAGGAGGCCACCGCCAGCACAAGCCCAGCTACCCAGGAGGCCACCGCCAGCACAAGCCCCGCTGGGCCATGAAGGACCACCAGCAAAAGCCCCGCTGGGCCATGAAGGACCGCCAGCACAAGCCCCGCTGGGCCATGAAGGACCGCCAGCAAAAGCCCCACTGGGCCATGAAGGACCGCCAGCAAAAGCCACGCTGGGCCATGAAGGTCCGCCAGCAGCTGAGTCCCTGCAATGGAGACCGCCGTCTCAAGCACCGCTGAACAGGGCACCGCCGCCTCAAGCACTGCTGAACAGGGCACCGCCGCCTCAAGCACCGCTGAACAGGGCACCGCCGTCTCAAGCACCACTGAACAGGGCACCGCCGTCTCAAACACCGCTGAACAGGGCACCGCCACCTCAAGCAACGCTGAACAGGGCACCGCCGCCTCAAGCACCGCTGTACAGGGCACCGCCGTCTCAAGCAACGCTGAACAGGGCACCGCCGTCTCAAGCACCGCTGAACAGGGCACCGCCGTCTCAAACACCGCTGAACAGGGCACCGCCGCCTCAAGCAACGCTGAACAGGGCACCGCCGCCACAAGCACCACTGAACAGGGCACCACCACCTCAAGCACCGCTGAACAGAGCACCCGTGTCTCAAGCACTGCTGAACAGGGCACCGCTGTATCAAGCACCGCTGGCCCATGAGCGCCAAGGGCACTGACGCTAATGAGTCCGTCACGGGCAGAATTAAGCACTCTGGGCTCCATGCCCCTTCCAGAACCAGTGAAGTGATCCATCCACTACCTCTGTCCTTAGCAGGATGAAGCACTCTGGGCACCATGCTTCCTCCAGAACCAGTGGAGAGATCCATCCACTACCTCTGTCCTTAGCAGGATGGAGCACTCTGGGCACCATGCCCCCTCCAGAACCAGTGGAGAGATCCATCCACTTCCTCTGTCCTTAGCAGGATGAAGCACTCTGGGCACCATTCCCCCTCCAGAACCAGTGGAGACTGTTATCCACTTGAGAGACTGTGGCTTTGCACTCCCCAGGATGGAACAGTGGGCAAGCCACCCACTGTTGAGACTTGAGAGACTGTGGCTTTGCACTCCCCAGGATGGAACAGTGGGCAACCCACCCACTGTAGAGACTTGAGAGACCGTGGCTTTGCACTCCCCAGGATGGAACAGTGGGCAAGCCACCCACTGTAGAGACTTGAGAGACTGTGGCTTTGCGCTCCACAGGATGGAACAGTGGGCAAGCCACCCACTGTTGAGACTTGAGAGACTGTGGCTTTGCACTCCCCAGGATGGAACAGTGGGCATGTGGCCCCCTCGTGGATTTGGCGTTGTGCACTCAACCGGCTGAGGTGCCCCCTCTTTCCCTCCCCCTGAGGTGCCTGTTTAGTTGCTCTCTGATGCCCCTGCAGTGTTCTCTCCGTCATGGTCGGGGATCTTGTGTGGGCCTCGCCCATACCGTGTGGGCCCAGTGTTCCATGGCCTTAATTGGAGCACTACCTGGACTACTATGCTTGGTATATATTTTGTACATGGTGTATATATATATTTTTGCATACTTGGGGCCAGATGTATCAAAGGGTTTTATCCATTCTGTGTCTATGAGAAAATGCGTTCATACATATGGCCCTTGATTTTAATATATTACAATGGTTACACTCATTTTCTATTGTCTTTGCATTCTTCCGGGGGGGTTGGGGGTGTAACTGTGATGTATTAATATGCATTAGTGTGTGTGTTGTAGTGGGTGAGGGTGGGGGTGGGGGTGTTGCATGTGTGTGTCCCTGTTTTTTCCCTCCCCCCTCCCCTGTGTCGTAGGTGCAGTACTCACCGTGGTCTTCACCGCCGGCGTTCGCGCTCCTGGTAGAGGAGCAGGAAGACTATCGCAGGTAGAATTTGGAGTTCCGGATCCATGGTGTCCTCGTGGGGTGTGTAGAGGTGAGCGTTTTCCCTTTGGAAATCCTGTTTCCGCCGTGTTTTTATCCACAGTGAATCTGCCCCGGAAAAGGTGGCGGATTGGTGGGTTGTAATAGTGTGGGCGGTACATTGTCTCCCGCCTGTCTGTTGGCGGTGACCGCTGTGCTGTTTGTTTGTACCGCCGTGGCGGTCGGAGTGTTAAAGTGGCTATCTTTGTTGGCGGTTTCCGCCACGGTCGTAATTCCAATGTATTTACCGCCGGCCTGTTGGCGGTCTTACCGCCGCTTTAACACCGTCCGCCAGGGTTGTAATGACCACCTATATGTTGTAACTATACCCGCATGTTTGGATGATATCTAGCGAGGGTCTGGCCCTCTAGTTCTAAAACCCCCTGAGGAGTTGATAAAACGTTGATGACACCAATTGTTATCTATTGGCCACAATAACCCCCGCCAGGACGTGTCAGTGAAACATTAACTGTACCATTTAGGACCCATTCGGCAAGCTGATCTTCAGTTGCATTTGTATATTTTTGCAATTTATAAAATTTTGCAGGGGCAGGTATACTGAGTGTGTTTAATTCTTTGACTATTGCTAAGCCTAAACAACTTTTTTGTTGTACCGTTTCATTTTAAAAAAATCATTTGTACAGGAATAAGGCATGCTCTAAACAATGCTTCCTTTCCCCTAATTTGCCAATTGTTTGTTCCCCATACACTTTTCAGCTCGATCGACTTCAGCCAATATTCATAACCTTCTATAGGCAACCGGGAAACAAAGGAGTCTGAATATATACATTTTGTATTCGTCATTAATATATGTATATCCTTAGTAGGTGGTACCTTAAAATAATATGAATCAGCATTTTTTACAATGTGCCCAGAATAATATGTAAACTTTTCAGAACATGTTTTGGAACTCCCTGGTGGTGGAGTCTGTGTGTAATTAAAAACTGTATTGGGGCTGCTCGCTCTGTGTATGAAATGGTGCCCATAATAATTAGAGCAAAACATATCACCATAATTCTCTTTAGATTGATAAACATCTTTGTTTTCAAAGACAGTATAATACTATAAGTCAGTCATCATAGAATCAACTGTTTTCACATCCCAATCATCAGAAACAATTCCTGGTATTACAATGTTATTCATTGATAATTTGAACACATACGGTATCTGAATTACTTCTGTGGGACCATATTTATCAAATATTACTTTGTCCCAAACAATCCCATCAGGAATTGGTACTGCGAAAGCGTTCACAAATGATAAGTCTCTTTGAACCTTATGTGATGAAAAATGTGGTTTTAAGACCTCTTCAATCAATTCAACTGTTGATTTTTCAGGAAGAAAATGACCATGTATTAATAAGAAAAAGGTAATAACAAAACCAATCCAAAGTAGAAAAACTAGGACAGTCAAAGAGAGCCATAAATAGTTCCATGGAAAAACAAAATATGTTTCTTTAAGCTACTTTTTTAGCTTACGTGCTCTTGACAAGTCAGCTGTAGACGAGGCGAATGAGTCTGTGAAGTCATCATCGAAGTTGGCAAAATATCCAGAAGCAGTTTGTGCAAAAGGTGGAGCCGTGGTCAGTGGTGTAGTTGGTGTTTCCCGTGGTGGCAAACTATAGATAGCACCATCCGTTTGTGTTGGAGTTGAATCAACTCGGTCAACCGCTTCTATATTGCGTGATGTTAGTGGAACCAATGCAAGATCATCTTCCACCCTCCCCAAGGTCAAAGAGGCGTCGGTGTTGGTATAAACAACTTGTGGAGAAATTTCTTGACCAGTAGTGAGAGGGATTGGGGAACTACTGGATGTTCCTCTTGGTCGGCTGTACAGGCTCGGCCACATGGTGTAGTTTGACATTGTCGATGGAGACAAAACTATTTTCTTTGGCACCTGCCAACGGTGGTAGAATTACAGTTCTGGTACCATGCATCCTTAATACTGGGACCGGTGCTCGATAAGAAGGGTCAAATTCCTTTTTCACAGCGACTTTCTTACATACAATATCCCCCACTCTGGGAATCCAGCCGGTAGATGTTACAGGCACACCCTTGATTCCTGTGGAACCAGCACTGATAGAATAGTTATCGTCACAGAACTGTTGCAATTCCTGTAAGACAGTGACACGTTCATTTATGTCAAAAGGTGTTTCTGCTGCCTTCATGCCAGGACCATCAAGATCAGGAACATACATTTGAGTTCTGAACAGGCACTCATATGAAGTACCCAGGGACCTTTTAGGCAGATTGTTAAGTGCTCTATGGACTTCATATAGGTGGTTAAGCCAACTACGACCCATACCTAAGATTCTGGTGGTTAAGGATTGCTTTAAATCACGGTTTAATCACTCCACAACACTATTTCCCTCAGGATGAAATAGAGACGAGTACTGGAGTCGGACCCCCAATGAAGCCATGGCGTCCCTGAATGCCCTTGAGGCAAAAGCAAGGCCCTGTTCCGAATGGAAAGCCGTAACCGCATTTGTACCGATAAATACTCGCAAATCTTTAATAGAAGTAAGAGCATCAGTGAGCATTGTGGCCACACCCATAAAAATCTGGAGCATGAATCAACAGCGACTAAAATATACTTGTATGCACTATCCGGTGTTAGGGGACCACAGTGGTCCAAGAACACACATTGTAATGGTTTGTTTGAAATCAGGAGGAGTGTCTGCGGGGGGCGTTTGGCAGTGGAAACTTTAATTTGTTAACAGATGTCACAAAAAAGGATATATTGCTTGGTTTCTTTATAGAGACCTGGCCACCAATAATGGGCCTGCAAGATCAAAATCATAGCCACCACACCAGCATGGGCAGATGCCACCCCCTCATGCGCTGCTTTAATCAATTTTGATCTTATATCTCTATTGGAATGTCTCGTACACCTATGCCTGGTAATTAACTTCAGCATTCAGCATACCTCCCATGCAGAAGGAATATTTGTTAGGAAATCCTTTAGGATAGGGCATACCATCAACCGGCGCTGTCACAGCAGCCCAAATGTCTGCGTCCAGTTTTGAACTCAAACGAGTCACTGCAGCCACAACAGCCCCACCCACTGCTGACTTTGCAGCTTCATCAGCCTATGTATTTCCAGAAACATGTATTCCAACGTGCTGGTGTCCAACTGTATGTACAACTTGGACATTTGGTAGCATTTATTTCAGATCTGCTACTTTCCCCCACAGAAGTCTGTGTTTTATGGTGCTGCCTTTGGAATCTCTAAACCCATTCTGGTGCCAATAATGCAGGTATTCATTAACCCCTTCGCTGCCAGGCCTTTTCCCCTCCTGTGCCAGGCCTTTTTTGGCCTATTTGGGGCAGTTCGCGCTTAGGCCCTCATAACTTTTTGTCCACATAAGCTAACCAAGCCAAATGTGCGTCCATGTTTTCCAACATCCTAGGGATTCTAGAGGTACCCAGACTTTGTGGGTTCCCCAAAAGGAGGCCAAGAAATTAGCCAAAATACGTTTTCAAAAAAATGGGAAAAAGTGGCTGCAGAAGAAGGCTTGTGGTTTTTCCCCTGAAAATGGCATCAACAAAGGGTTTGCGGTGCTAAACTCACCAGCTTCCCAGCTTTCAGGAAAAGGCAGACTTGAATCATAAAACCCAATTTTTCAACACAAATTTGGCATTTTACTGGGACATACCCCATTTTTACAATTTTTTGTGCTTTCAGCCTCCTTCCAGTCAGTGACAGAAATGGGCATGAAACCAATGCTAGATCCCAGAAACCTAAACATTTCTGAAAGGTAGACAAAAATCTGAATTCAGCAAAGGATCAATTGTGTAGATCCTACAAGGGTTTCCTACAGAAAATAACAACTGAAAAAGAAAAATATTGAAATTGAGGTGACAAAAACATCCATTTTTCTCTACGTTTTATTCTGTAACTTTTTCGTGCAATGTCAGATTATCAAAAGCAATATACCGTTACGTCTGCTGGACTCCTCTGGTTGCGGGGATATAAAGGGCTTGTAGGTTCATCAAGAACCCTAGGTACCCAGAGCCAATAAATGAGCTGCACCCTGCAGTGCGTTTTCATTCTATACCGGGTATACAGCAATTCATTTGCTGAAATATAAAAAGTAAAAAATAGCTATCAAGAAAACCTTTGTATTTCCAAAAAGGGCACACAATAAGGTGTTGAGGATCAGTGGTTATTTGCACATCTCTGAATTCCGGGGTGACCATACTAGCATGTGAATTACAGGGCATTTCTCAAATAGATGTCTTTTTTACACACTCCTATATTTGGAAGGGAAAAATGTAGAGAAAGACAAGGGGCAATAACACTTGTTTTGCTAATATATGTTCCCCCAAGTCTCCTGATAAAAATGGTACCTCACTTGTGTGGGTAGGCCTAGTGCCCGCGACAGGAAACGCCCCAAAACGCAACGTGGACACATCCCATTTTTTTGAAAGAAAAACAGAGGTGTTTTTTGCAAAGTGCCTACCTGTAGATTTTGGCCTCTAGCTCAGCCGGCACCTAGGGAAACCTACCAAACCTGTGCATTTCTGAAAACTAGAGACCTAGGGGAATCCAAGATGGGGTGACTTGTGGGGCTCTGACCAGGTTTTGTTACCCAGAATCCTTTGCAAACCTGAAAATTTGGCTAAAAAAACACATTTTCCTCACATTTTTGTGACAGTAAGTTCTGGAATCAGAGAGGAGCCACAAATTTCCTTCCACCCAGCATTCCCCCAAGTCTCCCGATAAAAATGATACCTCACTTGTGTGGGTAGGACTAGCGCCCACGAAAGGAAATGGCCCAAAACACAATGTGGACACATCACATTTTTTCATAGAAAACAGTGCCTACCTGTGGATTTTGGCCTGTAGCTCAGCCGGCACCTGGGGAAACCTAGCAAACCAGCGCATTTTTGAAAACTAGAAACCCAGGGGAATCCAAGATGTGGTGACTTGCGGGGCTCTGACCAGGTTATGTCACCCAGAATCCTTTGCAAACATCAAAATTTGGCCAACAAAACACTTTTTCCTCTCATTTCGGTGACAGAAAGTTCTGGAATCTGAGAGGAGCCACAAATTTCCTTCCACCCAGCGTTCCCCTAAGTCTCTCGATAAAAATGGTACCTCACTTCTGTGGGTAGGCCTAGCGCCCACGAAAGGAAATGGCCCAAAACACAGCATGGACACAACATATTTTTTCACAGAAAACAGAGGTGTTTTTTGCAAAGTGCCTACCTGTGGATTTTGGCCTCTAGCTCAGCCGGCCCCAGGGGGGGGCAGAAATGCCCTAAAATAAATTTGACCCCCCACCCCCCCAATCCTCCTCTACCCGGGAGCGAACCTTGCCTACGGGGTTGCTCCCACTGCATGACATTGGCGCCAAAAAACAAATCCCCGGTGCCTAGTGGTTTCTAAAATCGGCCAATCTGCCCCCAAGGGGGGCAGAAATGGTCTAAATAAAATTTCCCCCCCAGGGGAGCGACCCTTGCCATAATGGGTCGCTCCCCATCTCTAAACAAAACAAACAAACAAAAAAAAAACACCAAAAAAAATATTGCCCTGGTGTCTAGAGGTTTCTGCCCACCCGGGGGCAGGAATGGCCTAAAATAAATTTGCCCCCCCCCGGGAGCTACCCTTGCCTACGGGGTCGCTCCCCCTGCGTGACATTGGCGCCAAAAAACAAATCCCCGGTGCCTAGTGGTTTCTGCCCCCTTTGTGGCAGATTGACCTAAAATCGGCCAATCTGCCCCCAAGGGGGGCAGAAATGCTCTAAATATAATTTGCCACCCAGGGGAGCGACCCTTGCCTGATGGGTCGCTCCCCTTGCATGAAATTCACGTAAAGAAAAAAAACACCCTGGTGTCTAGTGGTTTCTGCCCCCCTTGGGGGCAGATTGGCCTCATCAAAATAGGCCAATCTGCCCCAAGAGGGGGAGAAATGGCCTAAATATAATTTGCCCCCTAGGGGAGCGATCCTTGCCTAAGGGGTCACTCCCCACCTAAAAAAAAAAAAAACATAACAAAAATAAAAAAAATAAAAATGATCCCTGGTGCCTAGAGGTTTCTGCCCCAGGGGGGGCAGAAAAGGCCTTCCCAAAAAAATGCCCCCGCTGGGAGCGACCCTTGCCCAAGGGGCCGCTCCCTTTTGTCACTTTCTGGAGAAAAAAAAATCCCTGGTGTCTAGTGGGAGCCTGGGAGAGACTTCAAAGGGAAGGAAATACATTTCCTTCTCTTTGAAGCCCCTCCGGGCCTCCCCCAGTGATTGAAAGAGAAATGCTGATCATTTCTCTTTCAATTGCGCTGGAAGCAGAGCTTCCAGCGCGATGGGGGAGGCCCATGTGACAAATCATCGCGAGCTTGCGCGCTGACGTCACAGGGGGGGTGGGGGGGGGGGGTTGGATGTGGAAGGGGAAGGTCTTCTCCTTCCATTCCCGCCTTGGGTGGGAGGGGCGTGGACAGTGGGGGGCGCGCTAGCTTAACAAGCTTCAGCGCACTAGACTCCCAGAAAAATTCTGTTGTTTACCCCGGGGTACAAGAACTGTCCAGGACTGTTCGCAGCTCGTGTGACTTACATTTTGCACGACATTGATCCTGAAGCATTGTCCTATGTAGATGATATCTTTCTCACGGATGATGAATTACTCCAACATTTAAGATGGGTATCCCGCATTGTTGTGGGATTTGCTGAATTTGGCTACATGGAATACACTTTCCTTTCTTAAACACAAGGTCACCATCCACTTCCTACTCATCAGTTACTTTATAGAAAGATGTTACTTTTGCTGGTACCTCTTTTTACTGGGCTACCCTTCCATTAGGTATCTTCTAAAAGCTTGTAAAATCAAATCTTCATCCATTCTTTTTCCTCTATGCATTTAAACTCATCAGTCACATACTCTGATACGACAGACACAACATCCCTTCCAATCTCAGTCTGGTTCATTTTAACAACCTCTACACCTTCTTGATGAAGTCATGATTAGCAATCAGCCATGCATTATTTCTCCCAGGTACACATTCCACATAATAGCAGTACTCTTGTAGTCTCAATATTAATCTAGTGATACGAGCGGTAGCATTCCATCCACCACCCAGGGAACGAATACCCACCAAAGACTTCTGATCTGTCTTCAGTATAAAACATGAGCCCCATATATAGTTCTGGAAAGGTTTAATGGCCCAAATACATGCCAATATTTCCTTTTCTATAACTACAAATCTCCTTTCAGTATCAGTAAATGTATGAGTAGCAAACGTAACATTCCATGTTTCCTTACCGCATCTTTGGGATAATACTCCTCCAATCCTATACATACTGGCATCCACAGTAACAATACATTGTGAACCCTTCTGGAAAAGTTTCAAAGTGGGCACTTCAGCAATTTCTTTCTTTATCATTTCAAAAGCAGCTTTTTGTTTATCTATCAACACATGCTCAACACCCTTTGATGTACGTTCTCTGAATGGTTCCATTTTAGTTGCCAAATTTGCAATTCATTTGTTGTAATATTCACTGAGTCCTGCAAATGACAACAACATCTCACAATTATCCGGTGCAGGAGCATTAATAATGACATCCACTAATGATTTTTTAGGGACCACTCCTTCTCCTGATACCCTGTTTCTCAAATACTTTACTCACTTAGCGAAGAATTGACACTTCATCTCTATTAAAGTAAATCCACTTTGTTTTCCAATACTTCACATACTTTCTTAATATGCTCCATATGCTAGTTCTTACTCCTGGAGAATATATACACATTGTCTTGGAAGCATTTCACATACATTTCTACATCTCTGAACAAATGGAACATTGCCCTTTGAAATACCAATGCCACAGTGTGAGCATCAGGGTTCCCTGGATGCGGACTGGATGTACCCCGGGGGGCAGAGTCGAGACCGCTGTAACTGACCCAGAAGGAATGTGAGCAGCTGCAGCCAATCTCCGGAGGGCAAACGCTGAAGTAGGGAGGGTTTTAAAACCAGTGGGGACCGAGCGAAGAGGAGAGGAGTTTTCTTCAGGAGGAGAAGACAGAGCCGTGCAGGAGAGCTGGAAGAGTAGACCGAAACAGACGTCTGGGGAATGACGACGCCACGGAGAGACGTCAAGCAACCCCAGAGTGGCACCGGAGGAAGGTGACTGGGAGGAGAGACAGAGCCAACGGACCAGCCACGATCTGGGGAGAGCATGTCCCAGGCAGGTATGGAGCAAAGTCAAAGTGGGAAATAGGTAAGACGGGGATTCGGATTAATTCAGTAAACAGAAGGAGAGAAGTGGGAAACTGTGGTAGTTTAAGCTGAGACACATACTACACAACTATTCTTTAAGTCTTAGTTTATTTTTTAATTTATTTCATTATAACATGCACTGATTCACGGGGCACGGGAATGGATTATGAGAGAGAGAGTTTTAAAAGGGAAATGAAGGAAAGGAAAGTACCTATATATGTATATATATATATAGATGAAAATACAAGAACATTTCCAAACAAACCTTTACCGGGTCCCAGTACAGAAAAATATGGGCCTCCTCGTACTCCATCTAAAGAATTCTCGATGGGACCCCAATGTTTTCACTGTGCCAAATGGGGGCACACTGCGAGAAATTGTCAGCTCAATTGAGATCAAGACGAACCCATGGAAATTGGTGTGACCAAGGGACATGTATTATGGTTAGGCCAAACCATGAAGAGATATACAACAACCCTGTTGGTAAACCGAACAAAGAGACTAACACTGATCGACTCCGGCTGCAGTCAAAGCGTAATTAAACAAGCATATGTCCAACCAGACCAAAGGTTAATGAACGTCCTCGTGTTGATAACATGTGTGCATGTAGATAGAAAAGTCTATCCCGTCACTACAATACAAATAAATTGGAGAGGACAAGAAGAATCCCTCTTAGTAGGTGTAATTCCCAACCTAGGGGAAGATCTCATTTTGGGAACTGACTATGAAGCCTTTCCTGAACTTTTAGAGTCACTAATTCAGAATAACCTAACTGACTCCTGGTGGAGTGAGGCTCCTTTGGTATGTTCCGTCATAGAGAAACCTAACCCCAAGGTGAAACTCTCTAGATCCCAAAAGTGAGAACAAAAACACCTGTTTCAAAGAGACATCACTAGATCACCCCCTCCTCATCAGGAGATCCCGAAAACAATAATGTCAGTTGCCGGACAGTTTTGGCATTCAGAAAGGGAGGATCCCACATTGAGAAATGCCTGGCAGATAGCCTTATCTTCAGACAACCCCTCAGTAGGTCCCACTTTCCAAATTACTAATGATTTATTATATCGAGTGTATCCTTCTTCCAACAACCGCGACCATCAGTTGGTGGTTCCCCAGGAATTTAGAGAACAAGTACTACATTTAGTTCATGGAGATAGTGGCAAAGGGCATTTAGGAAGGGAAAAAACTGATGAATCCATAACCAAGAGATTCTATTGGCCAAGAGTATGTGGCAATATCAGGAAACATTGTCAGTCTTGTCCCAGTTGTCAACTGATCAATCCCTCCACAGACCCTAAAGTTCCTCTCCATCCCCTACCTGTCATAGAAGTTCCTTTCACGTGGGTTGACATGGATCTGGTGGCACCTTTGATTCCATCCACAAGAGGTCACCAATACCTCTTAGTACTGGTAGACTACGCTACTCAGTATCCAGAGGTCTTTCCATTAGCAAGTATGACTGCAAAAACCATAGCTCAAGCTACAATAGAGTTTGTTTTCCAGACTTGGGTTTCCAAGAGAGATTCTTACCGACCAGGGGACTCCTTTTATGTCCTGGTTGATGTCCGAAGTTTGTCAGGCATTAGGGGTTCAATAAATATGGACATCCGTCTATCATCCCCAAACCGATGGCCTTGTCGAGCGCTATAACTAGACTATCAAAAATCTTTTATGCAAAATCATTAATGACTCTGGGAAGAACTGTGAAAAAAAACCTGCCTCTAGTTGTATACGCCCTAAAAACTCATGCACAATTATCCACGGGACACAGACCCTTTGAACTCCTCTTTGGGAGGCAACCCTGTACCTTGTTAGAAATGTTAGCAGAGCTGTGGGAAGAGACCGAAGAAGAAATCAAAGAAGTATTGATCTATACTAAAGAACCGAAGGAAAACTTACATAACATTTGGGAGGAGGCCCATAAGAATCTGAAAGAAGCGCAAGAGAGACAGAAAACCTATTACGATACTCAAAGCAAACCCCAAGACTTAGCAATAGGACAATGAGTATTAGTCCTATTACCGACCACAGATAACAAACTACTAGCCCACTGGCAGGGCCCCTATACTATATTAGAAAGGGTTACTGCCGTAACATACAAAATAGAAATACCCACTGGGTCGGTTCGTGAACAGATATGTCATATCAATCTTTTGAAATAATGGCATGAACCAGAAGGAAAGAATAGTGATTTATTTATTTCCAACAGTTTCGAACCTGAAATACCCCTATATCCCACTGATATGAGACAAGACAAAGATGTTCTTATGCCCCAGTTGGGTGCTACTCTCTCATCGAGACAGAATTCTCAGTTACAAAATATAGTCCATTCTAACCCGACGTTTTTTCTAAGACCTCATGAAGAACCCATTTAATAAAACATCACATTCGTACACTAGGGAACGTGTGTCCTGACAAAGACCATATCGGATACCAGAAGCCATAAAACAGATGATGGAAAAGGAAGTGATGGAAATTCTGCAGGCAGGGGTTATTGAACCCTCGTCTAGCCCCTGGTGTTCACCCATAGTTTTGGTCTCAAAACCAGACGGTTCTATCCGGTTTTGTATTGACTTCAGAGAGGTATATGCACTCTCACACTTCAATACATATACCATGCCTAGAATTGATGACCTTCTAGAACGGTTGGGGAAGGCAAAGTATATGACAACGTTAGACTTAACAAAGGGTCATTGGCAGATTCCCCTTGAAGAAGGTGATAAAGAAAAAACTGTGTTTGCAACACCGTCAGGTTTATACCAATTTACAGTCCTTCCATTTGGCCTACATGGGGCACCTGCCACCTTCCAACGATTAATAGATATGGTGTTGCAGCCTTTTCATGAGTATGCGGCTGCATACTTAGACAACATCGTCATCTACAGTGAGACCTGGAAAGACCATACTTCCCATATATTGAATATTTTAAAAGCACTCAGACAGGCAGGACTTACAGCAAATCCTGAAAAATGGAAACTCGGACAGGATACCATTAACTACCTAGGATATGTGATAGGGCATGGTATTCTTAAGCCACAAATGGAAAAGGTATATGCTGTCACACAAATCCCTTTTCCTTGATGCAAAAAGGATGTTAGAACTTTCCTAGGGATGGTAGGGTATTATAGACTGTTATATTGCCCTGATTTTCATAAACCCTTCCAGGTTCAAACCAATGCTTCAGAACAAGGGATCAGAGCAGATTTGTCTCAAAGAGATGAGGAGGGACTCTATCATCGTATTGTATACCTTAGCAGAAAACTATTACCCCGAGAAAGTCCCCGAGAAAGTCATTATCCCACCATTGAAAAGGAATGTCTCACAATTAAAGGGGCATTGAATCTCTGAGATATTACTTAGTGGGCCTCCCCTTTACTTTACTCACAGATTATGCTCCCTGACTTGAATGGCACAACATAAAGAAAGAAATGCACGGGTCCTCTGATGGTTCTTATCCCTACAATCTTTTTCATTATAAGAGAGAGAGTTTTAAAGTGAAAACAAAGGAAAGGAAAGTACCTTTATATATATAGATGAAAATACATGAAAGGAGAGACCATACAGATACAATAGTAAAATAAATAGACAGAAGGGCATAGGGAAGTTTTGGAACCAAGGAAAGAAAGAAAGGAAGACAAAAACAACAGGAATAGAGAAACAGCAGAACATAGAAAGGAAGAATATTGAGGACTTAATAACAGAAATGCCAGAGAGCAAAAAGACCACTTCAAGTAAAGGAAATAGAACAACAGAAGGAAAAGGGAAAAGAAGAAAAGGGGCAGAAAAGATAGATAGATAGAGAGAGAGAGAGAGAGAGAGAGAGAGTAACACCAATAATACCTGCCTCCTAAAACAATCCTTCTATGTTCTTCTTTCCTCCTATGTGCATCCTGAGTCTCCACCTGGAAAAGAAGACAGAACAATGTGAAGAAGGGGAAGATCAAATGAGAGGAAAGAAGAGAAGAAATAGGGAGAAGAAGGAAGAGAAAAGAAACCCATTTAGAACAAAAGACTGTATCATAACTATACAAAAAGAAATAAAATCATAAACCACTGTAACGCCTACCAGCCTTAATTTCTCTGACCCTGTCACACACAGATACTAATCCAAAGCGCATTCTTTTAAACTGGAATAACCCCTCAGCATAATAAATGCTGTAAGGTAGCAAGAGTGTTCAGCTAGTTCAATTTCATGGTATGCCAACCGCAGATCCAAGGTGGGAAATATTTTGGCTCCATCAAGCATGCTAATTACTTCATTTATGTTTTGCAGAGGATGACAGTCTACTATGATATTGGCATCCACAGCTCAGAAGTTCACACATAACCTCAATGAGTTGTCCGCTTTATGGCCCAAAACTATTGGACACACCCACTCCGATGATTCTATTTCTTCTATAACACCTTAATGAATCATCTCCAACAACATGTGTCTACTCACTTATATTAATGGGCACATTCCTGAGTTTCTGTGACACAGGCTTAGCATTAACTTTAACTTTGATCTTATAAATATACCCCTCCATTTTTCGAGGTTTTTCATTAAGACTTCTGGAAATTGGGATACTATCCAATCTTTCTCCCTCACAATTTTCCACTACCACTACAGGTTCACTGCTCCTTAGGTTCAATATTGTCCCTAACTTCCATTGGTCCTTATATCCAGTACATTTGCTCCTTTAGGTGCAACATACAGTTTTATAGTTGCACACCTCCCTTTAATGTCAATTACATTGTCTTCAAACCTCTCTGCTATATCAGATATTTTTAAATATTCTACATTTCAATCTTTCTCAAACTTTTGAAAAACATTATTATGCGTAACAATTGTCCAAGGTAATCCTGAATCAGCCATGAGTTCCAGTTCAGTATCCATTATCCACACTTTACATTTATTAGGACCCTTGATATGCTTACAATCACAATTGTACCCACACTCACTAGCCTTACCATTGCTTCATTATGAAACTTTACTCCCCAAACTGTTATATCCCTTATTTAGATCTCTGTGTACATGAGCAAAAGGTCCCATCCTGCCAAATGTTTTTGTTTTTTACCTATAGCAGGACAATAAGCTAAAGATGCAATATGGTTTGTGCTACCACACTGATAGTATGAGATCTTATCTATTTTATCATGCTTGTCATACTTCTTTACCAATTGATTACTTTGTGGATTGGAACTGCTGCTTCCCATAGCACACACCACTTTATTCTCACCCCCTTTAACTTGTTCAGTTTCCTGTAGAGATTTCATCTGTCTTTCAGATTTTTCTAATGCCTTAGCTGTGGTAATATGTCTTGTAATTTAGGATCTCCAATCACCCACAGTTGTTCTTGTATCTTTTTGCTTTTGACATGTACAATTGTCTGATCTCTAATATCTCATCAGTTATTGCACCAAAATTACAATGCAAAGATAATCCTCGGAATGCAGTTAGAAATTCATCATGTCTACTCATTTTTCTGTGCTCTCGTATAAAATTGTAATCTTTTTAATGCTATCCTTGAAGTGGGTTTCAATTTATTTTCTAATCTCAAAAATGCTTCCTGAAATACATCAACTTCTTCCTCTTGATGTTTCTGAATTGTCACTGGTGGTATTGTTTTGAACATCATCCGCCCCTCCGAACCTAGGCAATGCAGCAAAATATTTTTCTTTAGAAATTCTTCATTTCACCTCATCCAAGGAATGGATGGGTCAACTGTGTTTTGCAAAAAATCAATTGAAGGTTCAAACTGCACATTTGTAGGGTTTAGAGGTTTACATGCAGGGTTTGCACAATATATCACAGAGTTTGCAAATCACTGATACAAATACTGATGTCATTTGTTGATCAAAATATGCTGATCACTGAAAATATAAGGTTAATTACATCTGCACAGTGTGCAAATCCCTGTAGGATAATTATAACTGAGATTTGCACAATAAGTGATAAAAGAGTGCAAGTCGCTGATTATATGTCTGGATGTTGGGCTACCTAGATTACGTTTATAGTCCTATTTCTTTTTTTTAAAAGTTTGTCCTATTTCTATATCTTTTCCAGTGTCATGTGGCTAACACAGAGGTAACGTTGTGCTGGAAAACAAACTCCACTGTGTAAGAAGAAGCACCACACACACGGATGGCAGACATGCCTTGAAAAGTGAGTTTTGCCTTTCTTTTTTTATGAATGCACGTCTGTTGTAACCAGTTGTAATCCAGCGCAGTTTTGAAAGATACACTGCACGCAGAGATTGACTGTCAGACATCCCAAGTCTAAAACATAGAGAGGCATGTGGGGCATCTTTTAAATCCAATAGCGTGCAGTATCAACAAGCTCACACTGCAGCTTCTGAATGAACTTGGCAATCAAAATTCTGTTTCCGAGATAATTTAGTTAAAAGAAATAGTACATTACCAATTTTAGAAGGTTTCTCATACTCTCCTTGCCAGTTCTTCCACTTGATGATTATGCAGGGATACATGACGCCTTTACACACAGAGAGTTCACAGTGAAAGAAATTACAGTCACAGGTTCTAAGAAAACACTGCCCCTGTGTTGCGTAGTAACAAGTGTTACTCCTGCTTGTCACCACTTGTTAAATTCAATTTAAACATGATGAGGGATTGATTCAGAGCCATATTTATTTCTTGGAACACGGCTTCAACAGATAATGCCAGTACAGCCTGCCTCTTCCACATTCCCCTTAGGAATGAACAAACTCAAATGTTTCATAACATTGAAACATAACAAGCACAGTATTACCCAAAGCTGGTAATACAAGATAACAAGTTATAACATCACAATTGCCCTATGTCTTATGTGTGAGTTCTCTGTCACAAGCGTTGAGAACGCTGCATGCAGAGGTCCCCATCTGTGGTTTAAATGTCAGAGTGGTAAAGGCAAGTGGTTGAAAGAACTCAAATATTAACTTCAAAATGACTGGAAATAATGTAAGGGTCATACAAATACAAATCACACCCACAATAGATTAAGACAAATGCTGTGAACTAAAGTTATATCTACTTTAATAGTACTACTTACCAAACATGATCACATTTACTCCATGCACAAATACTAGGTGATTCTCTTGGGAATGTGTTTAAACACCACAGTTTTCTTTTTTTTGCTTAGAGGCTAAACAATCCCCTCAACAAGTTATGCATTGACCTGAGGCAGCATATCACTTAACCAAAACAAGCTGTATTAAGAAATGTAAGACAAACAATGCATATAGGTCTTCCCCAAGCTGAAAACTGAGCAGTGATCAGGAAGGTGAGACCACAAAAATGGGCGCTTGTGAAATATCATACATATGCTCTCAATAGGGTAAGCAGTCAACTCCTTTTCTGGTGCTTAACAGTCTGTCCACATTAAGCTCATGCTAATGTTGACTTTTCAACCCATGTATATACATTTCAGAGCTGGGTCTTTATCAGGACAACAGAGGGGTGATACATCCTCAAGACCAATTAATGGTTGGCAGAGGTATTTGAAGAAGGCCTGCACACTGACAGCCGAACAGTGATGGGACCATTCCTTCATATTGAAGCTTCAAGATATGCTGCACTCTATCTCTTCAAATAATGGAATTCAAGCCTATTTACATCACGCTGAGTATCAACTGCGATGTCCAGGGAAGCAGTTATTGCTAAATATTGATTCCCTTCTGAAATCATCCTTGACATATTTGCAGACTTCGAGCAGGAGCTTAATTCACCTACAGCCCACTCCCAGACCCACTACAGAGCCCACTACAGACCCCACTACAGCCCAACCCCTTCACTTGTCAAAACACTGCTACACCTAACTTCAAGGTCATTGGATCTTTCTCAGGTATTAGGCGCATACTGATTGCACACATGGTACCTTAGCCACACTGTCACAGTGAACACCACTACCCCTCACTTCATTAAATGGAACATTTATATAAGGACTTATTACATCCCCTTTCTATGGAGGTGTTTCCTATCAAAGATACATCATAACTCTCTGTGGGCTGACAATCTTCATGACAAAGAAAGCAGGTGCGGCATCAAATATTAATTTAGATAGTCATTAGGTGGCATTTATGTTCATCATGTCAGAAGATGATGCAAGGTCAAATTTTTTTTTTTTAAGGAATAGGTCAGTCTACTACTTTATTGTTGATATTCCCTATATCACTTTCAGGATTACAATGGATTTACAGTGTTCTCATTCAAAACATTATCCCAATGACTCACAGAACACTTGTGAAATATGCTGTTAAGATACAATTTCAGATTTAATTCCTGAAATAGCTGCATTTTTCTACGAGGAGTTTCAGGCTAAATTAATGTTGATTTTGTCATTGCCACATCCCCATGTTATAAAGTGGCAAGATAGGACAGGACTACATGTGGGGGAGGGATAGCCATTATTTTTACACTAGAACCCAGTATAACTCCTGTTGAAGGATGTGAGGCGGGATATTTCAAAATTACAAATAATAAGTCAGGGAGAATGTAGGGCTTGATTATATATCATCCGCCGGGCCCAAGAAAACAATCTATTGCAATTTGGCACCAAGTACTGGAGCCTGCTATTGCATTCAATAATTTGACTATTCTGGAGGATTTTAACTTCCACTTAGAGGAAGAACATGATTTGGATATCCAGGCAATCTTAGATCTTATGGGTAGTTTTGGCCGAACTCAATGGGTAAAGTCCCCAACCCATAGAGCAGGACATACCCTAGATTGCATTGTCTCCTTTCAGGAGACTTTGGGCCTGATTACAACTTTGAAGGACAGTGTTAATCCGTCCCAAATGTGACGGATATCCTGCCCACCGTATTACGAGTTCCATAGGATATAATGGACTCATAATACTGTAGGTGGTATATCCGTCACATTTGGGACGGATTAACACCATCCTCCAAAGTTGTAATCAGGCCCTTTGACTCTTAGGGGGTCATTACAACATTGGCGGTAAAAGGCGCTTACCGCCGTGCAGAAGACTGCAAATACACCGCCGCGGCCGCAGAATTCCACCACAGCTATTATGACCCACATCTCGGAATCCGCCGAAATTCAGACACCCACACAAGTCCGCCACACCAAAGGTCAGTGATAAACTGGCGAAAACAAAACCTCCACCTCCCCGCCAACATAAACACGCCCATGCTATTACGACCCACGAATCCACGCGGCGGTCTTTCAACCGCGGTATTCCATTGGCGGTACACACAGCCGCGCTCAAAATACATACACATCTCCAAAACACCGCCACATTGGACAATTCAAAATACACACACCTGATACACATACAAACAACACTCCCACACACCCAACGCAATATAAAACACCCACCCACATCACCCACAAACCCCTACGACCAAAAATTAGTCACGGAAGCCAGAGAGACAGCACAGATTAGACAATCCCACCACACAGAGGCACACAACACCATCACCCACACAACATCCACGCACAAAACACCACCCACCACTACACATCACCACACTCATCAACACATCACCCACACCGCCCCATGTCACGCCAAAGACACCCCCGCTTTTCCGAGGAGGAGCTCCGGGTCATGGTGGAGGAAATCGTACGGGTAGAGCCACAGCTATTTGGCTCACAGGTGCAGCACACATCCATAGCCAGGAAGATGGAGCTATGGCGCAGAATAGTCGACAGGGTCAACGCTGTGGGACAGCATGCAAGAAATCAGGAGGACATCAGGAAGAGGTGGAACGACCTACGGGGGAAGGTGCGTTCAGCGGTCTCCAGGCACAACATCGCGGTTCAGCGGACTGGCGGCGGACCACCACCTCCTCCCCCACAACTAACAACATGAGAGGAGCAAATCTTGACCATCATGCATCCAGAGGGCCTCGGAGGAGTCGGTGGAGGAATGGACACTGGTAAGTCAAATCTTAGCTATCACACACCCCCACCCTCACCCCCTCCCCTATCACTACAACTCCTCACTAATGTACTCATAACACAAACCACACATCCCAACACCAAGCCCTGCATGACACAACAAAGCATGGACACCCATCATTAAAGCATGCCCACTGCACATACCCATAACACCCCCCTCAACCATCATCACACAAGCCCCCACACAGGAATGCTAGCACTGGGGTACACGGTCACCCACCCATTGCACACCACGACACACACAGATGCAATAATCATGCTTTTACACCCCTGCAGGACCACTACCCAACGTCACCAGACAGGAGGGTCCAGACATCTCCACCCCATCCACAGAAGAGGGCCACAGTAATGACAGCAGCTCTGTCCAACTGGATCCAGATGTCCAGCCAGGACCATCGTGGGCCTCGGAACAGTCGGTTCCCCTCACACAGGCACAGCCCACCACAGAACTTCCAATCTCTGGTAACACCACCACAGCACCCACCTAGCCGGCCTTTACCTCCGTGCCCAGGACATGTCAATCAGCTGTGTGTCCACCACTACAGGGAACCCAGGATAACCCACCACCCCAACAACAACAGGGACCTGGGGGCAGTAGCAGTGGGCACATGGTCCAGGGGACGGAGGCACAGGGGAACTGGGAGGGCTGCCGTGCGACAGGGTCAGACAGGCCAAGGGAACCCACTCTCCACGTGGCCCTCTCCTCCATCATGGGAGCATACCACCACTCCCAGGAGACTATGGCAACGGTAATGGCCAAGTTTCAGGAGACCCAGCGCATGCAGGAGGAACAGTATTTGGGGTTCAGGGAGAAACTCAGAACCATCAGCTCCGCCCTGGGCACCATCGTAGGGGTGCTGAAGGAAATACTTAACACCAGGAGGGACACTGTGGCACTACAAGGGGCCCCTGACACTAGCATGGACGATGAACTGCCCACCACCTCCGCCGGCACTAGTGGACAGGAGGCACCGCCACAGGACCACCACACCAGCACCCCACCCCCTGCAGATGGAGAACCACCCCGCAAGCGGTCCCTGAGATCCAGGAACAAGACAGAGCATGATGCCAAGACCCCCACCAAGAAATGAGACCACCCTGATTATCAAACCACTGTCCCACTTTGTAACCCTGTCTATATTGGAACTGCCCCAGCTTCACTCCTATGCCCATATGGGCAATGCACCTGTGAGACTAATAGACTGGACTCTGCCATGGACATTCCTCCACCATCCCCCCTAACCATTTTACAACCCCCTCCAATATTGAGCACTTCAATAAACACCCTTGAAGCACAAAACAATCCGGAGTCAGTCTGTGATTTCGAAATTGTGTATTAGCAATGACAGTGACAAAATGCTTTTTCAAATGTAATGTCAACATACCTATGTCACACATCTCAAGTCCATGAGGAATCTAAGCAGAAGACACACGTTGGAAACCACACCTGTGAAACCGTAAGCGAAAATGACAACTCAGTGACCATACACTGGTTGAAATCGACAGACAGGATAGAGGTAGAAGTGTTAAAGTACTTGTAGTAGGCAGGAATGTTTTCTCACCTGTGTGTCACTGGAAATATTGCTGGATGACTGAGTCCCTGTTGTCAATGTCTTCTTCCTCTGCTTCCTCCTCATCACTGTCCACAGGCTCCACAGCTGCCACAACACCTCCATCTGGACCATCCTCCTGCAGAAAAGGCACCTGTCGTCGCAAAGCCAAGTTGTGAAGCATACAGCAGGCCACGATGATCTGGTACACCTTCTTTGGTGAGTAGAATAGGGAACCACCTGTCATATGGAGGCACCTGAACCTGGCCTTCAGGAGGCCGAAGGTGCGTTCGATCACCCTCCTAGTTCGCCCATGGGCCTCATTGTAGCATTCCTCTGCCCTGGTCCTGGGATTCCTCACTGGGGTCAGTAGCCATGACAGGTTGGGGCAACCAGAGTCCCCTAATAGCCACACCCGGTGCCTCTGGAGTTGACCCATCACATAAGGGATGCTGCTATTCCGCAGGATGTAGGCGTCATGCACAGAGCCAGGGAACATAGCATTTACCTGGGAGATGTACTGGTCTGCCAAACATACCATCTGTACATTCATGGAAAGATAGCTCTTCCGGTTCCTGTACACCTGTTCACTCCTGTGGGGGGGGACCAAAGCTACATGGGTCCCATCAATGGCACCTATGATGTTGGGGTTATGTCCCATGGCATAGAAGTCACCTTTCACTGTAGGCAAGTCCTCCACCTGAGGGAAAACGATATAGCTCCGCATGTGTTTCAGAAGGGCAGACAACACTCTGGACAACACATTGGAAAACATAGGCTCGGACATCCCTGATGCCATGGCCACTGTAGTTTGAAATGACCCACTTGCAAGGAAATGGAGCACTGATAGCACCTGCACTTGAGGGGGGATTCCTGTGGGATGGCGGATTGCTGACATCAGGTCACGCTCCAACTGGGTACATAGTTAATGGATTGTGGCACGGTCAAACCTGTAGGTGATGATCAAACTTCTTTCCTCCATTGTCGACAGGTCCACCAGCGGTCGTTACACCGGAGGATGCCGCCATCTCCTCACATGTCCCAGCGGACGTGCTCGATCGACGAGAACAGCGAGCAGAGAGTCAACCAACTCTGATGTATGTACCCACAGTCTACACAGAACACCATTCATACACAAAATGTGGCCTGTATTTGTGTTGTGAGACAAAGCCTGACGCAGTTGGTAATTAGGCCGTGTGGGCCCCTGAAATGGCGGCTGCCTGACCTCTAAACTGGGACAATGGGATGTGAGGTTACTGCGCTGGCGTTTTTTTACCATCGCGGTAGGCGGTCGAAGAACGCGGCGCAATGCTGCATTGGTTAACATTGGACCCTATGGGTCCCAGGAGCCAATGACGATGTACGCCGGGGGTGATGGTACGCACCGCCGCGGACGTGACCACCATTTTCTAGCTGTTGAATCACTCGATACCTGATCTTCGACAGGAGAGGACCTACACTGCAAGTGCTGCTGTGACCTCGGTCTGGAAGAGACAATGGCTTGTGTGTCTGGGCAAAGGGCCCGTGCCTTCACTGCAGAGGAGTTGGAGAAGCTCATCGACGGGGTCCTCCCCCAGTACACGCTACTCTACGGTCCTCCAGACCAACAGGTAAGTACACAGGGAGCATGTTGTATGGGCTATGCCTGCGTGGAGAGGGCTGGTTGTAAGAAGGAAGGGGGCACAGTTCTGCGTGCATGAAGGACTGTGAATGCATGTGCCACATGGCAAGGGTAGGGATGTGGGCCACTCACTTTGACGGTGCAGTTGGTAATGACTTCTCTTCTTCCCATGTACATGTCATGTAGGTCAGCGCCCACCAGAAGAAGGATATTTGGCGTGCCATCGCCAAGGACGTCCGGACCCTGGGCGTCCTCCACAGACGGAGCACCCACTGCTGTAAAAGATGGGAGGACATTCGCCGCTGGAGCAAGAAGACGGCGGAGGATGGCCTCCCAACGTGGGAGGGGTGCCCATCGAACCATGACCCCCCTGATGTTCAGGATCCTGGTGGTGGCCTACCCTGAGTTGGATGGGCGCTTGAGGGCATCACAGCAGACACAAGGGGGTGAGTACCCTATCATTCAGCTGACTTTATGCACAGTGAAGGTGTCTGGGTGGGGGAGGAGGGCTGTGGGTTTCCCTAGGCCAGGGCGAGTTCCGTAGGCAAGGCCCCTCCGTAAGGCAGGCCAGGTGGCTCCCCACCCCACCTCTGTAGAGTGCCAAGTACAGGTATTCATGCCCCTGTGTCATCTATGTGTGCAGATGTCGTCCATAGCCTTGTAGGCCATTTCCCAGGAATTGCATCTGTGGAGCCCAACAGCACGGCTGCTGTGTCTGTATTGTCCGCCAACGGTAGCGGTAAGCCTGCACTCAACCTGTCTTTCTTCTGTCCCCCCCCCTTTTTGTGGTCTCCCTGTTCTTTTGTGCATCAGCATCATCAGGCGGAGGTACAGTGGCACCGGAGCACGAGGGAGCTGCATCCCACATGGCCATGGAGGGCCACACTACGGACTCAGAATACACCAGTGGGACAGAGTGCGAGGGGAGCACCACGGCGGTCACAGGATCTGCAACCAGCGACATGGACTCATCCTCCGATGGGAACTCCCTTGTGGTGGTGGCAACATCTGTGCCCCTCACTTCTACAGGTACAGCCGCCACCCCCCCTACCAGCACCGCCCTCCCAGCAGCCCCTCAGCCTTCGCCCCATGCCCGCTCACCCAGGAGGGTGGGCATCACCTTCACCCCAGGCACCTAAGCCACTGCCCCTGTCACCTCTGCTGCCCTCAGTGAGGAGGCCATTGACCTCCTCAGGTCCCTCACTGTTGGACAGTCTACCATTTTGAATACCATCCAGGGTGTAGAAAGGGAGTTGCAACACACAAATGCATTTCTGGAGGGCATTCATTCTGGTCAGGCTGCCCTTCATCGAACCCTTCAAACTCTGGCCTCAGCACTGATGGCAGCCATTGTCCCTGTGTCTAGCCTCCCCCCTCCAACTTCCTCCACCAAGACCCAATCCCCTGTACCTCTGCCTATCCGAAGCACACCATCAGACCAGCCTGCACACACCTCAACACACAAGGGAAGCTCAGGCAAACATAAGCACCACACATCCCACAGGCACTCATGCAAGCAACACACACATACAGACACACCAACATCCACTGCCTCTCCTGTGTCCCCCTCCTCCTTGTCTCCCTCCTCCCTCCCAGTCTCGTCTACACTCACACCTGCATGCACTACCACTACAGCCACTACGTCCCGCACCAGCACACCCACCACCACACCCCGCTCACGTGCACTCACCACCCCCACTACCATTTCCACGTCCCCTGTGTCCTCTCCCAGAGTGTCTGTGCCACCACCTCCGAAGATACACAAACGCAGGCACACACCCACCCAACAGCCATGCACCTCATGACAGCCTCCAGCCCATGCACCTGCACCCAAATCCACAAAAGTTACACCTCCTACAACCACCACCTCTTCCTCCACTCCCAAACCCCCTCCAGCTACCCGTCCCAGTGTCTCCCAAAAACTTTTCCTGTCCACGCTTAACCTATTTCCCACCACCCCCGCGTCCAACTCATAGGTCCCGTACTAGCACCTCAGCCAAAAAATCTCAGGGACCAGTGGTGCCTGTTGTTACAGGTATGTGGAGTGCACTGGCCACCAGGCCAGCCAGTGTGTTACGGAGCCACAGCACAGCCAGTCCCCCCCCTGTGAAGCACCAGAAGTTGGACAGTGCCTGGCGGGAGAGGGGGAAGACTCCAGCAAGCCAAGCCGCTCACAGGGGTCCTGGGGGGAATGTCGACTCAGCTGTGACTCCTCCCAAGGTGGGGAAGGGGCAGAAGAAATCTCCAAAGTCTGGGAGGAGCAGCACGGAGGAGAAGACCGCCATCATCCCCGCTGCCCAGGAGACCTCCGCCAACCCCATTGTCACTGCCCAGGAGGCCACCGCCAGCCCCATCATCACTGCCCAGGAGGCCTCCGCCAGCCCCATCGTCACTGCCCAGGAGGCCACCACCAGAGTCACTGCCCAGGAGGCCACCACCAGAGTTACTGCCCACGAGGCCACCGCCAGCCCCATCGTCACTGCCCAGGAGGCCTCGGCCAGCCCCATCGTCACTGCCCAGGAGGCCACCACCAGTGTCACTGCCCAGGAGGCCACCGCCAGAGTCTCTGCCCAGGAGGCCACCGCCAGACCCATCGTCACTGCCCAGGAGGCCTCCGCCAGCCCCATCGTCACTGCCCAGGAGGCCACCGCCAGCCCCATCGTCACTGCCCAGGAGGCCACCGCCAGCCCCATCGTCACTGCCCAGGAGGCCACTGCCCAGGAGGCCACCGCCAGCCACAGCCCAGCTGGCCAGGAGGGCCCCACAAGCTACAGACCAGCTGACCCATGAAGGACCACCAGCCACAGCCCTGCTCGGCAATGAAGGACCGCCTTGACAAGGACCGCTGAACAGGGCAAAGACCGCCATGGAAAGCACTGCTGAACAGGTCTGACACTGGCAACTCAAGCACCGCTGAACAGGCCAAGGACCGCTGAACAGGGCAAAGACCGTCATGGCAAGGACCACTGAACAGGGCAAAGACCGCTGTGGAAAGCACCGCTGAACAGGTCTGACACTGGAAACTCAAGCACCGCTGAACAGGCAAAGGACCGCTGAACAGGGCAAATACCGCCATGGCAAGGACCGCTGAACAGGGCAAAGACCTCCATGGAAAGCACCGCTGAACAGGTCTGACACTGGCAACTCAAGCACCGCTGAACAGGGCAAAGACCCCCATGGCAAGGACTGCTGAACAGGGCAAAGACCGCCATGGCAAGGACCGCTGATTAGGGCAAAGACCGCCATGGAAAGCACCGCTGAACAGGTCTGACACTGGCAACTCAAGCACCGCTGAACAGGCCAAGGACCGCTGAACAGGGCAAAGACTGCCATGGCAAGGACCGCTGAACAGGGCAAAGACCGCCATGGAAAGCACTGCTATCCCATTTGCGGCAGGGGCAGTGACACAACTGGGACCGTCACGGGCTGTGTGCTGGACTCTGGGCACCAGTCTCCCTCCAGAACCAGTGGAGACATGCATCCACTCCGTCTGTCCTGCACAGGATGAAGCACTCTGGGCACCAGTCCCCCTCCAGAACCAGTGGAGAACAGCATCCTCTCCGTCTGTCCTGCACAGGATGAAGCACTCTGGGCACTAGTCCCCCTCCAGAACCAGTGGAGAACAGCATCCACTCCGTCTGTCCTGCACAGGATGAAGCACTCTGGGCACCAGTCCTCCTCCAGAACCAGTGGAGACATGCATCCACTCCGTCTGTCCTGCACAGGATGAAGCACTCTGGGCACCAGTCCCCCTCCAGAACCAGTGGAGAACAGCATCCACTCCGTCTGACCTGCACAGGATGAAGAACTCTGGGCACCAGTCCCCCTCCAGAACCAGTGGAGAACAGCATCCACTCCGTCTGTCCTGCACAGGATGAAGCACTCTGGGCACCAGTCCCCCTCCAGAACCAGTGGAGACATGCATCCACTCCGTCTGTCCTTTACAGGATGAAGCACTCTGGGCACTAGTCCCCCTCCAGAACCAGTGGAGAACAGCATCCACTCTGTCTGTCCTGCACAGGATGAAGCACTCTGGGCACCAGTCCCCCTCCAGAACCAGTGGAGAACAGTATCCACTCCGTCTGTCCTGCACAGGATGAAGCACTCTGGGCACCAGTCCCCCTCCAGAACCAGTGGAGACACGCATCCACTCCGTCTGTCCTGCACAGGATGAAGCACTCTGGGCACCAGTCCCCCTTCAGAACCAGTGGAGAACAGCATCCACTCCATCTGTCCTGCACAGGATGAAGCACTCTGGGCACCAGTCCCCCTCCAGAACCAGTGGAGATCAGCATCCACTTGAGAGACTGTGGCTTTGCACTCCCCAGGATGGTACAGTGGACAACCCACCCACTGTAGAGACTTGAGAGACTGTGGCTTTGTACTCCCCAGGATTGAACAGTGGGCACCCCACCCACTGTAGAGACTTGAGAGACTGTGGCTTTGCACTCCCCAGGATACATCAATGGGCATGGAGCCCCCTTGTGGATCTGGCGTGGTGTACTCATCCGGCTGAGGTGCCCCTCCTTCCCTTCCCCCTGAGCTGCCTGTTGTATTTCGATCTAATGCCCCTGCAGTGTTCTCTCCATTTGGATCGGGTATCTTGTGTGGGCCTCGCCCATGCATTTTGGTCCCAGTGGTCCACGGACTATGAATGGTGCAATACTTGCACTACTAATCGTGGTGTATATTTTGTTTATTGTGTATATATATATATATATATATATATATATATATATATATATATATATATATATGTATATATTTGCTTACTGTATTTTGATATATTACAATGGTTCCACTCATTTCCTTTTGTCTTTGCATACTTCCAGGGGGTTTGTGGGGTATTACTGTAATGTATAGATATGCATTGGTGTGTGTGTTGTAGTGGGTGAGGGTCGGGTGGGGGTTGGGGTGTTGAGTGTGTGTGTCCCTGTGTTTTTGCCTCCCCCCTTCCCTATGTCGTAGGTGCAGTACTCACCGTGGTCTTCGCCGCCGGCGTTGATGATCCTTGTAGAGGAGCAGGAAGACTAGCGCTGGCAGAATTTGATGTTCCGGCTCCATGGTGCCCTCCTTCCTCGTGGAGTGTGTAGAGGTGAGCGTTTTCCCTTTGAAATGACTGTTTCCGCCGTGTTTTTATCTGCAGTGAATCTGTCCCGGAAAAGGTGGCGGATTGGTAGGTTGTGATACTGTGTGCGGTACATTGTCTTCCACCTGTCTGTTGGCGGTGACCGCCGCGCTGTTTGTTTATACCGCCGTGGTGGTCGGAGTGTTGAAGTGGCTGTCTTTGTTGGCGGTTTCCGCCACGGTCATAATTGCACATTTTTTTACTGCCGGCCTGTTGGCGGTCTTACCACCGCTTTAACACCTTCCGCCAGGGTTGTAATGACCACCAAAGTCTCTTCTAAGCACAAAGTACCTGGTTCGTGTGAAAAATCTCAACAAAGGGCCGCAGAGGAGGAGAAGCGTGGAAACAAAGGGATGTGCGTCGATTTCTCGGGCCGCACACAGCGATGCATCATTTGGTTTCCACGCAGAGACGGCTGTGCGCCAATTTCTGGCGCTCGGTTGTGGATCCTCTTCGGGTTGTGGTGTTTTCAGATGCCCTGGAGACAGTGCATGGATTTCCTGTGCTGGCAGCGTGAAGTCACAGGAGCTGGTGGGCGTTGTGTCAAATTTCCTACCGCACGGCAGGTGCTGCGGAGATTCCTCTCTGGAAGTCGGGCAGCTTTGTTCTGACTCACCTATGTGTCTATCCAGTGGACCGTGCGTCGAATTTCTGGTCGCTACACTGGCACTGCATAGATCTTCTCGTTGCAAAGTCAGGCTGTGTCGTTCCGGTTCGGCGTGTGGTGAAATTTTCACTGCGGTGCAGGCTGTGCTCCATTTCTGGCAGGCTGTGCGTCAAATTTTGCCACACAAGGACTCCTTCTTCAAGAGATGAAGTCTTTTTGGTTCTGAGACTTAAGGGAACAGGAGGCAAGCTCTGTCCAAGCCCTTGGAGAGCACTTCTTCACCTCAGCCAGAGATCAAAAAGGCAGCAGGGCAGCAGTCCTTCACAGGAAGCAGTCAGGGGAGTCTTTTGGGCAACCAGGCAGTTCTTCTTGGCAGGATGCAGGTTCTGGTTACAAGTTTCTTCTCCAGGAAGTGTCTGAGTTGGTAGGGGCAGAGGCCCTGTTTGTATACCAAAATGTGCCTTTGAAGTGGGGGAGACTTCAAAGAGTGGCATAGAAGTGCACCAGGTCCCCTTTCAGTTCAATGCTGTCTGCCAGGGTCCCATTACGGGGGTGTTAGTCCTTTGTGTGAGGGCAGGCTACTGTCCTTTGACATGCAAGTGTCAGGCCTTCCACCCTCCCAGCCCAGGAAGACCCATTCAAAATGCAGATGCATGCAAGTGAGGCTGAGTATCCTGTGTTTCGGGTGGTTCTGAGTGAATGCAAAAGGAGCTGTCAACTAAACACAGCCAGATGTGGGTTGTAAGGCACAGAAAGATTCAAGTGCAGAGAAATGCTCACTTTCTAAAAGTGGCATTTCTAAAATAGTAATATTAAAACCAACTTCACCAGTCAGCAGGATTTAATGTCACCATTCTGGCCATAGTAAGGCCCTCATTACAACTTCAGCTGTCTTTGCCAAAGACCGCTGAAGATGCGGGTGCCAGTATACAGCCAGTGCTGGCGGTATATCTGGCTCCCTATTTGGACTTTCTGCTGGACCAGTAGACGGTAACATAGTTACCGTCTGCTGGTCTAGCTGAAAAGTCACATCAACATTGCAGCCGGCTCGTAATGGAGCTGGCGGGAATGTTGATGTGCAGTGGGTGCAATTGCACCCGTCGTGCATTTCATTGCCCGAAATTTGGGCAGTGAAATGCGCAATGGTGTTGTGCCTGGGGGCCCCTGCACTGCCCATGCCAAGTGCCCCAAGGGGCACCCAAGTCCCCCTTACCATCAGCCTTTCCATGGCGGTGTTTACCGCCGTGGACAGGCTGGCGGTTGAGGACTCATAATCCCCAGGGCAGGCATGCTTGCACCGCTGCCCTGGGGATTATGACCTCCAGGCGGAAGCCTGGCAGTATAGTGAAGGAGCTGGCGGCATGGCCATGGCTATTGCACCACGGTCATAATAGCTGGTGGAACACCGGCAGCCTGTTGGTGGTGTTACCGCCAGCTTACTGCCAGCCACCAGGGTCGTTATGAGGCCATGAATATGACCTTCCTACTCCTTTCAGATCAGCAGATACCACTCAAAGAATGTATAAGGGCAGCCCCAATGTTAGCCTATGAAGGGAGCAGGCCTCACAGCAGGGTAAAAACGAATTTAGGAGTTTTACACTACCAGGACATGTAAACTACACAGGTACGTGTCTTGCCTTTTGCCTATAGAGCACCCTGCCCTATGGGTTACCTAGAGCATACCTTAGGGGTGTCTTATATGTAGGAAAAGGGGGGTTTTAGGCTTGGAAAGTACTTTTGAATGCCACGTCAAATTGGCAGTGGAACTGCACACGCAGACCTCGCAATGGCAGGCCTGGGACAAGGTTAAGGGGCCACTTAAGTGGGTGGCACAATCGGTGCTGCAGGTCCACTAGTAGCATTTAATCTACAGGGCCTGGGCACACATGGTGCACTTTACTAGGGACGCATAAGTAAATTAAATAGTCCAATTGGGTAGGATCCAATGTTACCATGTTTAAAGGGAGAGAGCATATGCACTTTAGCACTGGTTAGCAGTGGTAAAGTGTGCAGAGTCCTAAAAACAGCAAAAACAGTATCTAAAAAGGGAAGGACGCAGACAAAAAGTTAGGAGTGACCACCCTAAGGCTGTCAGGTCTAATAACACCCCATCCCCAGAGCTGTTGAGGTCATTGACAGGCTAGGCACTTCCAAAATCCTCAATACCTTTGATTTGACATCAAGGTACTGGCAGATCGTCTTGACTGAGGGGGCAAAAGAGAGGTCAGCATTCTCAATCCCTGATGGTCATTACCAGTTCTGGGTAATGCCCTTTGGGTTGAAGAATGTCCCTGCTACTTTTCAACTGTTAGTCAACAGGGTCCTGGCTGGTAAAGAAACATTCCTTGCCACCTACTTCGATGACATTGCTGTCTACAGTGCCAGCTGGGAGGACCACCTGCTTTACATCCAAGAGGGGCTCCAGGCACTGCAACAGGCATGACTGACAATCAAAGCCAGTAAGTGCCAGATTGGGCAGGGTTCCGGGGTGTATTTTGGTCACCTGGTAGGTGGTGGCAAAGTAGAGCCCCACTAGACAAAAATTGAAACAATCATGGTTTGGCAACCACCTAAAACCCAAACTGAAGTGAGATCCTTCTTAGACTTCACTGGTTATTGCAGAAGATTTCGTAAGGGCTATGAGACCATGGTGGCCCCCTTAACCGAGCTGACTTCTGAAAAGCAGCCCAGGTTGGTGATATGGACAGAGGTTTGTCAGAAAGCCTTTGATTCCCTCAAGGAAGCCATGTGCACAGTACCTGTGCTGAGGGCCCCTTATTACTCCAAGGAATTAATAGTGGAGACAGATGCTTCAGAACATGGCATACGAGCACAGCCAAATGAGGAGGGCCTAGACCAACCAGTAGCCTTCATTAGAAGGAGGTTATTTCCACGGGAACAGAAGTGGAGTGCCATTGAAAAAGAAGCATTTGCTATGGTATGGGCACTGAAGGAGCTGAGACCATACCTGTTTGGGACTCACTTCCGAGTTCAGACAGACCAAAGGCCACTCAGATGGCTCATGCAGATGAGGGGTAAAAATCCTAAACTCTTGAGGTGGTCCATTTCCCTAGAGGGTATGGACTTTACAGTGGATCATCGACTGGGGACTGACCATGCTAATGCTGATGGTCTCTCCAGATCCTTCCACCTTAGTGATGAGAGCTCCCAAGGGGTTGTGTAGCTCTCCCTTCTTTCAACTGGGGGAAACACGTTTTAGACCTGACAGCCTTAGGGTGATCATCCCCCAACTTTTTTCCTGCCTCCCTCCATTTTTCTGACCCTGTTTATGCTGGTTTTAGGACTCACTTTACCACGGCTGTCCATTGCTAAAGTGCATATGCTCTCTCCCTTAAACATAGTAACGTTGGTTCCTACCCAACTGGCAAATTTAATTTACCTGTACACCCCTAGTAAAGTGCACTACATGTGCCCAGGGACTCTAAATTATATGCTACTAGTAGGTCGGCAGCACTGATTGTGCCACCCACATAAGTAGCCCCTTAACCATATCTCAGACCTGCCATTGCAAGGCCTGTGTGTGCAGTTTTACTGCCACTTCGACTTGGCATTTAAAACAACTTGCCAAGCCTTAAACCCCCCTTTTTCTACATATATATCACCCCTACGGTAGGCCCTAGATAACCTTTAGGGCAAGGTGCTATGCAAGTAAATGGCAGGACATGTACCTACATGTTCTACAAGTTCTGGTAGTGTTAAACTCACAAATTTGTTTTCCACTACTGTGAGGCCTGCTCCTTCTATAGACTAGCAATTGAACTGCCCTTATATAATTTTAAGTGGTAGATTCTGATCTTGATGGAGTAGCCCTGTCATGTTTAGTATTGCCATTATGGTAAGAGAAAATCTTACTGGTGAAGCTGAATTTAATATTACTGTTTTAGAAATGCCACTTTTAGAAACTGAGCAAACATAAATCATGGACGGAATGCGTAATCAATCAAACATTCACCCACAGTCACAGATCTGGGTTTAATCCATCAAAGGAATTGATGGATTAAACCCAGATCTGTGACTGGGGTGAATGATTGTTTGGTTCGGTCACCCTAAGTGCACTGGGTATACCCAGATGTGGGTCCCAGTCTCATTATGCCACTGAATTCAAGCAAGCCTGGCTGATGAAGAGTGATACACTGAAACTGGTCCCCGGATGCTTGTTTCCGGTCCATGGAGGACCTGGCCACACAGTACGGGCTGGATTGTTTAGATGGGGAACTGGGTCAAGACTGATTTCCATATGGCTTGGTCCAAACTGGGTTGGCGTGGTGAGCAAATGAATTGATGAGTTAAACCCGGAACTGTGACTGGGGGGTGAAGGTTTGATTGATTCTGCATTCCATCCATCATTTGTGTTTGTTTACTAATGTTGCCTTAAGTGTGCCGGGTATGCCCAGATGTGGGTCCTGGGCTCACTGTGCCACTCGATTCAAGCTAGCCTGGCTGATAAAGGTGATACCCTGCAACCAGTCCCAGAATGCTTGTTTTGGTCTAGAGAGGATCTGGCCTGGCAGTTTGGGCTGGACTGCAAGACTGATTTGCATATGGCTGAGTCCAAACTGGAGTGGCATGGTGAGCAAAAGAATTGATGGATTAAACCCAAATCTGTGACTGGGGTGAATGTTTGATTGGTTCTGTATTCTGTTCATCATTTGTATTTGTTTGCTTTTCTAAAGTAGGCATTTCTCTGCACCTACTGCCATCTGGGCCTTACAGCCCTATCTCCAATCCACGTGTTATCTGTGCTGGTTGACAGCTCCACTTTTGCATTCCACCCAGATAGACATGAACACAGGACACTCAGTCACATCTGCATTCATCTGCATACTGAATGGGTCTCCCTTTGCAGGAAAGGTGGAGCGGTTTTCGCTTACATTTCAAAGGCCAGTGGTCTGCCCTCACACAAAGGACTGATAACCCCCACATGGATCCCGGCTGACAGGACGGTGCTGAAAGGGGAACTTGTGCACTTCAAAACTACTCTTTGAAGTTTCCCATACTTCAAAGGTATTTTTGGGTATACAGACTGGGTCTCTGACCCCACTGAATTAGACACTTCTGGCTTTACACATGCACTCTGTCAGAGTAACTGCCTGGCTGCCCAAAGGACTCATCTGGACTGCTCTGTAGAGAAAAGCTGCTGCCCTGCTTGTTGCCCTGCTGGCCTCCGACCTTGCTGGAAGGACTCTGCCTTCCCCAAAAGTGCTCTCCAAGGGATTGGATTGAGCTTGCCTCCTGTTCTGAAGTCTCAGGGCCAACAAAGACTTCACCAGCTAGCTTTTAGCTAGTTGTCTGACTTCAGCGATAACGCTAACTTTAACGGGTGAAATTCTATGGTTTTGTACTTTTAAAATATGAGCCTAACTATAATGTCCCTGGTACCTTTGTTTTTTTCAGTGAATTTTTATGTTTTTTTTTAAATTCTATTTCCCAAATATAATGTCCCTGTAACTTTTGTTTTTTTCAGTGAATTCCTATGTTGTTCTTGTTAATCCAACTACAGCCGCACATGGCCTTTGGCCATGCACAGTGGCGGTTGCCAACAGGGCCTGGCCTGTAGCCAGGCCCTGAGGCCAACTGCCTATAAGCACCCAACCATGCACCATGCATGGCCTTTGCCCAGGCATGGCAGGGGTTGTCCGCAAGGCCTGAACTGCAGCCAGATCCTGCGGCCAATACCCCTAAACACCCAACTCTATTCTGCACACAGCCCTTTGGCTGTGTACGGCGGGAGTTGACCAAAGCCTGTTTCTCTCTGGGTTTGAGAATGGGTGAAACAGGATGTATCTGGGGGGTGAGGGTGACCGTGAGAGTCTCTGTCTGGGTGTGAGAGTGCATGTATCAGTGTCTTAGTGGATAAGTTAGTGTTAGCGCAGGTCTATGAGTGGGTGCATGAATGTTTCAATGGGTCTGTGAGTGGATGTGTGTGAATCTGAGTGGGTCTGTGAGTGGGTGTGTGAGTGTCTGAGAGGATCTGTGGGTGGATACATGAGGGTCTGCATGGGTCAGTGAGTGGGTGCACGAGGGTCTGAGTGGGTCTGTGAGCAGGTACGTGAGTGTCTGAGCGGATCTGTGAGCGGGTGCATAATGGTCTGAGTGGGTGTGTAAATAGGAGAAAGAGAGAGAGAGAGAGAGAGAGAGAGAGAGAGAAAGAGAGAGAGAGTGAGAAAGAGAATGAGGGGGAGAGAGATCGAGATAGATCGATTTGTAGGCTTCGAAGAATGATGCACTAGAATGAACATTTTTTAGCACATTGAAAAGAAAAATGTATTTGTCATTTAAAAAGAGTGACCTTTTAGTATGAGCCTTAAACTTTTGAAGTTTAAAAGAAATTAAAGGAGGGAAATGATCACAGACACACCTGGAGTAGAACCCACAAGTTTCAGTGGGAGTGTCTGAGAGCTTAGCCATTGGGCCATAGTATTTTTTTTCTTAACTGGACTGTTGGGTGAGCTTCAAGGCCTGCCCCTTGTCCCAGCCAGCTGCCGCCTCCCGTGTGAGCTGGGAATGCTCCAGCAATCAAGGATATGCTTTTCATAGCAGCTTCCTGCTTGCTGGAGCAATGTTTTAATCTGTCTTCCCTGCACGCATATCTGCATGCAGGGAAGACAGATGAAAACTCAGCTTTCTGGCAGGGGGACCTGTTTGAAAGATCCTGCCATCAGAAAGTGGACTTTGTTTTTTTCTGTTTCTTAAAAAAAAAAAAAAAAAAATTGTTTATTAGGTTTTCAGAAACATGCAAAAACCACAACATGTATGACATAACTTAAACCTATCTAATGATAGTGTGCATTGGTAGTGACATTTCTCACATTATTCTTTCAAGTACATAGCCATTCCAACATCATTATAGTTATCATTCCCCTGTGCCCCTTTTTAGCTATTCCATACAGCCCTTTCCCCCCTCTAGCTTGTTGCTGGCACTCAATAACCATCTGCGCTCCTACCAGTGAGCCCCAGCCTCCCCAGCTATGGTGCTCTCATCTGCATTGGGGGCGCAGCTGGGCGCTTTTCACTGACTATATTGCTTAACGTGTCAAGGTTGGTTGTGCTGTGTCGGGTGAGTCGTGCCTGTCTTCCCCCTCACCCCCAGTCCGTGTAAGTAGGCTTGGGAAGGGCCCCAGATATTCTGTGGGTGACTACATTGTGGAAGAAGTTCTCCGTAAGTGTCCGATTGCAAATTACAATATGTCATATCTTTAATCCACTTCCCCATTGTCAGTAGCGGGCCCCTGTCCCAGTACATGGCTACTCGTCTTTTTGTCATAACTAGCCCTACTGCTATTAATTGCCTATTTGTCAGTGGCAATTGCCTGTCGTCACCCAACAGGGCTAGTAGAGGGACTGGAGCTATCTGATCATCTGTGATCGAACTCAATTTGCAGAATACTGTCTGCCAAAAATTTTGTATTCCCAGGCAGCCTCACAACATGTGTAGGAACCCAGCTTCTTCCTCCGGACATTTTGCGTACTTTGCACTGTCACGAAGACCATACCTGCACAACCTAGATGGAGTGTAGTAAACCTGATTAAGATACTTAAACTGTATGAGCCTATGTCATACATTAAGACATATAGGCCCTCAATACAACTGTGGCAGTCGGAGATAAAGTGGTGGTAATACTGCCAACAGGCCGGCAGTAATTACCGCCAAATTATGACCATGGCAGAAAGACCTCAGATAGACAGCCACTTTACCACACCAACTGCCAGGGCAGAAACCTCAGCCACCATGGCGGTAGCTGCCTACAGCCAGGCGGAAGTCAATGTTCTTCCCACTGTATTATGACAGCCCAATCCGCCACCTTTTCCAGGGTGGTACCAACGACATCAAAAGCCTGACGGAAACATTGCACAGAAGGGAAAGGACTCACCATTGGAGACACAGGCAACATCCACGCCACCATGGAGCCAGAGCTGCAAATATTTCTGATGATTTATTTACGTCCTGCTCGAACACCAACGACGATGAAAAAGACTACGGTGAGTACAGCCGCCTAGCACACAGGGGAGGGGGGATGAAAAAGAGAGTGACACACACACATGTGAAGAAAAGGGGGCAAAATTATAAGGATAGGCCCTAACAGAATATCACCAAAACATTTCTTAACAATAAATAGTAAATACGGTGCTCACGAACGGAGGGTCCTCCCAGCACCTCCAGTGTTTCTCCAAAGGAAAAACCAAACTGATTCAAAAGGCCAGGGCACTCGTATGAAATAAGATAAGAGTCTGTGCAGTTAGGTTCTTGGTCTTCAGAGAATCAATATGTAATCCAAACAGAGTTAAAGTTCAGTGTCTTTATTCTTGTGCGAGGTTTTCATACATGTTCATCGCATCAGAAAGATTCCATATGTGGTCATCACACAAACATCCAACAGCCAACACGTGTTTAGTTTCCGAGAAATTAATCTCATTGACTTCCTCAGGGCTGTAAGAAACATAATAATGAGCTTGGTCATAATCTGTAGTTATACATGATTATGGAAAATTAATACCTGGCACTAAAATCATGGCCAAGTCCTTCACCAGTACCGCAAGTGACTTGCCCACATGCTCTGGAGGGGCCATCGTGCCCTCTGATATTCATCCTTGGGAGGATGGGGTAAGTGGGTGGCTCCCCATTTGTTCTGGATGGGGGCAACATGCCCATTGCTCTGTTCTGGGGAGTGCAAGGCCACAGTCTCTCAAGTGGGTGACTTGCCCACATGCTCTGGATGGGGCAACATGCCCTGTGCTTGGTCCTGGGAAGTGCAAGGCCACAGTCTCTCAGGTGGGTGACCTGCCCACTGTTTGGTCCTGGGGAATGCAAGGCCACAGTCTCTCAAGTGGGTGACTTGCCCACATGCTCTGGATGGGGCAACATGCCCATTGCTCTGTTCTGGGGAGTGCAAAGCCACAGTCTCTCAAGTGGGTGACTTGCCCACATGCTCTGGATGGGGCAACATGCCCTGTGCTTGGTCCTGGGGAGTGCAAGGCCACAGTCTCTCAGGTGGGTGACTTGCCCACTGCTTGGTCCTGGGGAATGCAAGGCCACAGTCTCTCAAGTGGGTGACTTGCCCACATGCTGTGGAGGGGCCATCGTGCCCTGTGATATTCATCCTTGGGAGGATGGGGTAAGTGGGTGGCTCCCCATTTGTTCTGGATGGGGGCAACATGCCCATTGCTCTGTTCTGGGGAGTGCAAGGCCACAGTCTCTCAAGTGGGTGACTTGCCCACATGCTCTGGATGGGGCAACATGCCCTGTGCTTGGTCCTGGGAAGTGCAAGGCCACAGTCTCTCAGGTGGGTGACCTGCCCACTGTTTGGTCCTGGGGATTTCAAGGCCACAGTCTCTCAAGTGGGTGACTTGCCCACATGCTCTGGAGGGGGCATCATACCCTGTGATCTTCATCTTGGGGAGGATAGGGTGAGTGGGTGGCTCCCCACTGTTTCTGGAGGGGGCATTGTGCACTATGATCTTCACCCTGGGAAGGATGGGGTGAGTGGGTTGCTTCCCTACTGGTTCTGGAGGGGGCATTGTGCCCTGTGATCTTCATCCTGGGGAGGATGGGGTGAGTGGGTGGCTTCCCCACTGGTTCTGGAGGGGGCATTGTGCCCTGTGATGCAGATCTTGGGGAGGGCAAGGTCACAGTCTATCAAGTGGGTGTCATTCCCACTGGATTTGCAGGGGACAGGCTGCACAATAGCCCAAAGAGGCAGGTCTACAGAATGTCCACCGACAGTGATGACTGCTCAGTGGTGGCAGTGGTGTTGCTGGTGGTGGTGGTGCTGCTGCTGTTGGTGGTTGTGGGGGGAAGTTCCTGCCCATCCCCTGCAGCCTCGGACGGCTGCTCACTGCTGCTGGTGGTGCTGCTGCTGGTGGTGGTTGTAGGGGAAAGCTCCTGCCCATCCCCTGCAGCTTCGGACGACTTCCCACTGCTGGTGGTGGTGGTGGTGGTGCTGCTGCTGCTGGTGGTGGTTGTGGGGGAGCTCCTGTCCATCCTCTGCAGCCTCAGACGGCTGCCTACTGCTGGTGGTGGTGCTGCTGCTGGTAGTGATGGGGGGAGGCTCCAGCCCATCCCCTCCAGCCCACTGGTGGTGGTGGTGGTGCTGCTGCTATTGCTGGTGGTGGTTGTGGGAGGAAGCTCCTGCCCATCCCCTGCAGCCTCAGACGTCTGCCCACTGCTGGTGATAGTGGTGGTGCTGCTGCCGCTGGTGACGGTTGTGGGGGGAAGCTCCTGCCCATCCCCTGCAGCCTTGGATGGCTGCACAACCATGGTTTGTGGTGGGGGCTCTGACTGAGTCCCAACACCAGGACCCTTGACCTTCCTGCCTGCTGGTGCAGACCCCTTGCCCATCCTGGCAGCAGCCTGGGCTGGCTCCTTGCCCTTCCCGGCAGCAGCTGGGGATGGCTCCTTGCCCTTCCTGGCAGCAGCTGGGGATGACTCCTTGTCCTTCCTGGAAGCACTTGGGGCAGGCACCCTTTCCGTGAGGCAGACTGGTGCCCTGGATCCTTTCGCACCACGAGAGGGAGTGGACACTATTGGGCCCATAGACTCAGTGGCTGAGGTGCTAGCCTGGGTTTTCGCCACTCGATGAGGGGCTGCTGGAAGGGCGGTGTTGGTATGGGGGTGGCAGATGTACCTGTAGCTGGGGTGGTCACAGAGGTGTCCACCACCACCAGGGAGCATCCATCAGAAGAGGTATCTGGGTCCTAACTGTCACCTCCAGTCTCGGCTGTGGTGCTCCCCTCGCCCTCCATCCCACTGGTGCCCTCAGCATCGGTGGACTCTGCCACCTGGGTCCTGTGAAATGTAGCTCCCTCCGTCGCCGGTGCCTCTGCTTCTCCTCCAGATGATGCTAATAGACATAAGAACAGGATGACAGAACAAAAAGGGGGGGAGAGACTAAGGATACACTTGATCAATGGCTACCATTATGCAATGCTCTACCAGTAGCAATGCTAGTCACCAGGGCATGGGGAGGGACACATACCGCCAACTGCAGCATTCCTGGGACCCACACAGCCCTGCCCAGTAGTGGATGCCAAGCTAGGTAGGAGGACTATCACATCAGAACCATGGCCAACATGGGACCTACTCTGCAATGTCAGGCCTGGCCTAGGGGCGCTCACAGACACACATCCCCCACCCAGATACCACCCCACCAGCCACACGTAGTAATGATGGGCCCTGTACTCACCCCTTTGTCTCTGCTGTGATGCCCTCAAGTGCCCATCCAGCTCCGGATAGTCCAGTATGCAGGCCATCAGGGTGTCAGGGTTCGACGGGCACCTCTTCCTCGTTGGGAGGCAATCCCCAGATGGGCCTCCGCCGTCTTCCATGGCCAGCGTCTCAGGTCCTCCCACCATTTCCGACAGTGGGTGCTCCGCCTGCCGCAGACCCTCAGGGTCCGCACGTCCTTGGTGATGGCACACCATAAGCCCTTCTTTTGATGGGCACTGACCTGCAGAGGAAATACACACAGGGAAAGGTATTAGTCAGACCGTCCTGCCTGTTACCCCGCATGGCTCACCATACCCCTTCCAATCCTCATTTGCACATACCTGGCCCAGCACACAAGCAGCATGCCACCCAAGGGACATCCACCAATCCCCCCCAAACAAGGTCTTCACACACACCACTCCATGCATTCATGCCCCATGCATAGTGCTCACAGTGTACACACCTGTTGGTCTGGAGGCCCATATAGCAGTCCGCACTGGGGTAGGACCCCATCCACCAGTCTCTCCAACTCCGCCGAGGTGAAGGCAGGGGCCCTTTCCCCAGTCACACGCGCCATGGTAGGTTCCAGACACAGGTCACAGCAGCACATGCAGTGTAGGTCCATTCCTGTTAAAGGTCAGGTAGCAAGTGAGTGAAAAAATAGAAAATGGCAGTGACATCTGTGGCAATGCATACCGTCACCATTAGCGTACAACACCATTGGCCACTGAACCCCGTAGGGCCCAATATTATCCAATGAGGCATTGCACAGCAGTTCCCAACCGCCTCCTGCAATGGCACACAACGTCAGTGGAATTACCTCACTTCCACCTGTCCCTCCACACAGGACAGGCGAACACCATTTCAGTGGGGGGGCCGACCCTGTATTATAACTGCGTCACAGTTCACAATCGTACATGCAGGACAGATGCCACTTATGCATTTCAAATTAACTTCATGCACTGTACTGTTGTGGCTACAATGTACAGTTTGTGGCCGGCTCCTCACTCTTTTTCCCCATAGATTGCTATCGCTGCGGATGAATAGGAGAGGGAGACATACGCCAGTGTACAGACCCCTGGTGGACTTGGCAACAATGGAGGACAGGCACATTATCCTCACCTATAGACTTGACAGGGCCGCAATCACAGAGATATGGGCTAGATGTATCAAAGGATTTTGCATTTGCAAACGGTGCAAATGTCCGTTTGCGAATGCAAAAATTTGTTTTACGATGTATGAAATGCATTCGCAGTGTGAATTTTAGAAATCGCAAAAACTGCAAATTTTTGTGAATGAGAGACGAATTTGCATGTCGCAAGCAGCGTATCGCAAATAGCAACATGATTCACTGAATCGCTGTTAGCGAAGTGCTAATTGCGATACAGATTAACGAATCGCAGATAGAGATTTCCAAAATCGTGCCTCTATTTGCGAGATGCAGATCGCGACACGCAAAAATGGATTCGCAATGCGATGTAGCAAAAAATCACAATTTGAGATTATTCGCAGAGTGGCCATTTGCACATGCAAATTACCACAAACTGAAACCAGGTGGTAACCAGGTGCAACCTATATAAAGAGGCCCAGAATACCTCAGCCCCTCTTCCACAATGGCTGCACTCTACGTCATGGCGAGGAGAATGAGAATCTTGGCAGGTTTGAGGAGAGAGAGGAGGAGACAGGAGCACATTTTCAGAGTGCGTATAGCCCTTTTTGACCAGACTGAGGAGGACATTTTGGATAAGTACAGGTTAAGCTCAGCCATGATACTTGACCTGATAGCTGAGCTTCAACCCATGCTGCAGCGCAAAACACACAGGACCAATAGCATACCCACCCATGTGCAGGTATTATGCTCCGTGCACCTACTAGCCTCAGGGAGCTATCAAAGGGTCATAGCAGCAGCTGGAGGGGTATCCCAGAGTACCCTCTCTAGATTTTTTAATGCATTTCTCAATGCCATGCTGAGCAGAATAGAACTGTACATCAGATTCCCCAACACCCCACAGGCAGTACAACAAACCAAAGTTAATTTTTACCAGATAGCACAGTTCCCACATGTGTTAGGTGCCATTGATGGGACGCATGTAGCAATCTGTCCACCATCAGCCAGCGAGTATGTGTATCGCAACCGTAAAAACCATCATTCCATGAACATACAGGTGATGTGCAATGCCTCCTACATCATTACCGATCTTGTGGCCAGATACCCATGGACACACATGACTCCTACATCTTTCGCCACAGCGGGATACACACAAGACTGCTAACTGGGGAGTTTGGGGAAGGATATCTACTAGGTAATTTGATAGTTCACAATAATGCATTGATGTAAGCATAACGTCAGACAGCAAATGTACTCATTGTACTCTCTGTGCATTCAGGAGACAGTGCCTATGCAGTGCACACCTATATGCTAACACCCTACCTGAGCCCTGCCACCCCAGCAGAGAGGAGGTCACAGTGCTGCACATAGGGCTACCCGCAACATGGTGTAGTGCACGTTTGGGCTGCTGAAGAGCCGTTTCATGTGCATCCATAGGAGTGGAGGTGCACTACAGTACAGCCCTGAGACGACATGCAAAATTGTGACCACATGTGCAATCCTGCACAACATAGCAACCACCAGGGGCATACCAGTGGAACTCACAGAGCCAGACTCAGATGAGGATGATGATCCCTTACCACCCCTTCTACCAGCTGACAGGACCAGTGCAGCTGAAGGCAGGCAAAGATGTGCTGACATCACACGCAACCATTTTTGACGTAAGTAATGACAAATCCACTTCAATATGTTTTTCAGTAGTTAGCATCTTTATTACCTTGACTTCAGGTAAACATTGTGGCAGTAGGACATAGCTATTCACAATGGGCAGACATGATATGTTAACAGTGTCACACTATTAGCATCATAGCATGACTTAATTACACATGTTGCGGTGGTCCCCTGTAGCCCGCAACATCACTTCTTTTGAGTGCCCAGTGCACTCGCTGGCACCTCTAGTAGCAGGTTCACCTGCAGTACTGTGTCTGGCACTGCGATGCCTCGGATCAATCACAGGGACTGTCAGACTGCTGAGGCTAGAGGACTCCTCACTGTCACCAACACCCAGTTCGCTGGTTGTGGCACTGCGTGCTGTTTGCATGGCATCCACTACATTGGTAATTTGCACCAGTCCCTGTGCAATGTCCCTACTGCAATGTGCCATCTCCACCTGTGTGGCAACGGCACGCCCTGATATCAGGGCTGTTGAACTTGCAAGCCGATTGACTGATCTACAGGAGCTGTCAAACTTAGCCAAATTTTGGTGATGGCGCCTGCGCTGGTTGACACGCTTCTGCCATATCTCTGTGCATAGTTCCCCAATGGCCCATGTCAACTCCTTGGTGTTCTCATCAACTCTTTGCTGTCCCTCAATCAGGGTCTCCAAGTGCTTGTTTTGTAACGCCATATTGTTATTGTGAGACACAAACTGTCTGTGCAGTGACTTCAAATTTTTGCATTGCAGGCGCTGCACCTTCAGCAGGGAAGCTTCCAGGCCGCCAAAGATTGATGGACCCACTCCTTCTTCTGTGCCCTGTCTGCCTGCATCATGACGCCTCCTGAGGGGAGTAGACTGGTGCATGGACTGCTGACTTCCTGTGGGACTCGGCTCTGGTGGTGGTATGGGTTCATGTTCTGGCATCTCATCTGAGTCCAGGTTGTACTCTGGCAGTGGTAACACCCTTGCCCTGCGTGTAGTCGGAACAATACTGTAGGACTCAGATGTATTTGAGTCGGACTGTGGCTGTGTTTCTCCTTCCCCCACTTTTTCTGATCCTGCAGCAGCAGGGACCGAGTCATCTGCAAGGATAATGTGCAGCATGTCAGTTCTAGCATTCGTTACAGATTTCCACAGTTTTGCTTTATATGTACAAATAAATTGTGTCACCCTGAGTCATTTGTGGGGTTTCTCTATTTGGCTGCCCACTATCTTGCTATTTATGTTGTGTATTCACCTTAGGGTTGTGTACTACCACTCCCAGAAGGCACTGTTGTGTTGCATGTAAGATGTGACATGGACTACTTTTCATTGTGCATCAAGCTAGGTTCTATTTCCTAAGGGGCATGTGTACATGCAGATGTGGGGATACACATAATCAGTGCCCTTACTTTTGCTGGTGCTGGGTGTCCCTGAGGTGTTGATGTCAGTTACACAACTGACAGCTTCTGGCAGCAATGTGGACTCCACTAGGTCTTCCATAGGGGTGGAGAGTGTGTGGGTGGATGGTCAACCTGTGGTGCTCCTTGCCTGCCTAAGCCTGCTGGCCACCCTCTCCTTGGCACGGGACTGCAAGTCGTACCATCGCTTTCGTATCTCCTCCACAGAGCGCTGTGCAACACCCACTGCGCATATTTTTGTCTCTGTATCAGACCAGAGTTTCCGCTTCTCACTCTCGGGTACTTGGATTGCCAAAGAGTCTGTCATGGTTCCCAACAACCTCCTCAATGAGCACCTCCACTTCTTTCCCACTGAATTTCATCTTCCTCTTCCTGTCTCCCTTCTCCTTCCCATTGCCAGCATTGGCCATTTTGCAGTTTGATCCTGGCTTCCTCACAATGCTGACTCCCTGGTGCTGGGCTGTGTCTCTCGCACTGCTCCTTTGGGTGTGCCTCCTGGAAACAGCATGGGCTGACTCACTTCCTGGTTATGATGTCATCAGGCTGTTCCGGTTTGCCATTTTCGCTATTTGCGAATTTCATTTACCAAATCGCAAATTTGTTTGCGATTCAGTATTTGCATCTCGCAAATTGCGTTTGCAAATTTTAAGAAATCTCTATTTGCGATTTTCAAATTTGATACATTGCTTTTTGAATTTCTAAAATCACAATTTGGAAATCGCTAACCGAAATCTTAATACATCTAGCCCTATGTGCCTTATTAGAGCCTGACCTGATATCTGCTATGCGTCACTCCACTGGGATCCCCCTCTTGTGCAAGTCCTATCTGTACTCCATTTCTTGGCAACTGGTTCTTTCCAAGTGACAGTGGGCTTTGCAGCAGGAATGTCACAGCCAATATTCTCAATAGTGCTGACAAGAGTGCTGGATGCCCTGATTAAACACATGTGCAGCTACATTGTTTTCCCCCAGGTGGAGGATTTGGCCACAGTGAAGGCTGACTTTTATGCAATGGGACATATTCCCAACATCATTGGGGCAATTGATGGAACACATTTTGCATTTGGTCCCCCATGGCAAAATGAACAGGTGTTCAGAAATCGAAAGAGTTTTCACTCAATGAATGTCCAGATGTTGTGCCTGATGGACCAGTACATCTCCTACGTCAATGCTAAGTATACTGAGTCTGTGCATGATGCCTTTATTCTGAGGGATAGCATCATCCCAAATGGGATGGCCCAACTGCAGAGGTACAGGCTGTGGCTAATAGGTGAGCCCTGGTTCCCACCCAGTGGATGTTGGTGTATGGGTATGGTGTGGATCATATGGGATAGTGTTTGGCTAAATGTTGTTCCTCAATATTTGCAGGTGACTCAGGTTACCCCAACCTATCATGGCTACTGACCCCTGTGAGGAATCACAGGACAAGGGTAGAGGAACGTTACAATGAGGCACATGGGCGTACAAGAAGGATTATAGATCATACCTTTGGCCTCCTGAAGGCCAGGTTTCTGTGCCTCCATCTAACAGGTGCTACTGTGCTACTCACCCAAGAAGGCCTGCCAGATTTTCGTGGCATGCTGCATGTTGCATAACCTTGCCTTGAGATGCCATGTGCCTTTTCTGCAGGAGGAGGAGGCTGGAAATGGCCATCTGGCAGCAGTGGAAACTGTGGACAGAGAGGGTGAGGATGAGGAGGCAGAGGATGAGTATGAGGACAACAGAACTGCAGTGATTCGACAATACTTCCAATGACACACAGGTAAGACAGTGTAACTTCACATTTAAATGTCATTTGTTTGTTTCACATTGTCACAGGCAGGCTGTGAATTCCCGCTTCAATGCCCACTCACTGAACCCTTTTGAATACTCTATTTGCAGATGTTGGTTCCCGACTATTGTTCCTGGTGTGTTTACTGCAGCCATCTACAGGTCTATTCTATGTGTACATTACTGTACAGTTGATTAATAATGTTTGAACCTTGTTAAACAAATGAATACTTAAATCATTTGACATACTCCATATTTTTTCAAATTGCGTTTATTGAAGTGCTATGAAGAAAATGGGGTGCATTTTCCAAGGGGACAAAGGAAGGGGAGTAATGGCAGTTCAAGGTGGACAGGGTGATGGAGTGGGACAAAAGGGTAACAAACAGGAGAGTCTTATTTCCTGGAGGGGGTCTTGGCAATAGCCTCTGGCTTCTGCTTGAATCATAGGGAACGTTTACGGGGTGGTTCTCCTTCTGCAGTGGGGGTGCTGGTGGCCTGTTGGTCCTGTGGTGGGGCCTCCTGTCCACTAGCGGCAGCAGAGGTGGAGGGCAGTTCTGTAGTCTGGCTAGTGGCAGGGGCCCGCTGTTGTAAGACTGCCTCCCTCATAATGTTGGCCATGTCTGGCAGCACCCCTGCTATGAAGATCAGGGGGGTGTTGATGGCCTGCAAGTCGTCCCTGATCCCCTGGTACTGTCCCTCTTGCAGCCACCTGTTCTCCTGCATGTTGTCCAGGATCTGGCCCATCGTATCCTGGGAATGTTGGTATGCTCCCAGGATCTCTATGAGTGCCTCCTGGAGAGTCGGTTCCCTGGTCCTGTCCTTCCCCTGGAGCACAGCACTCCTCCCAGTTTCCCTGTTGTCCTGTTCGTCTGTCCCCTAAACTATGTGCCCAGCGCCAATGACCCCAGGTCCCTGATTGTCTTGGGTGAAAGGTGTGCCCTGGGGTCCCTGTAGTGGTGGACACACAAATTGACGTGTCCTGGGAATAGAGGTATGGGCACGCTGGGTGGGTGCTGTGGTGGTGTTTCCTGAGGGGGGAGGTTCTGTGGTGGTGTGTGACTGTGGCTGGGTAAACGACTGTCCAGGGGTCCCTGACGGGCCAGGTTGGTCATCCAGATCCAGGTGACCAGTTTTGCTGTCATCACTGTGGGCCTCTTATGTGTGGGGACTGGAAGCTGCTGGCACCTCTTCTCTGCTGACATTGGCTGGGATACCTGTGGAGCTGTAAATGCAGTGTTATTGTTTCTGTGTGTGACATATGGTGCATGGGTGGCTTACCCTCTTTGGTTGTATGTGCCCTGGTAGCTTACACTTGTGTGAGTTGTTATGTGGTGGGCTAGCTGATTCTCTCTAGTGTGCAGGCGTTAGTGATAGGTGTCCATGCAGGTCTGTGAGTGGTGTCTATGCATTGGTATGGCATGCAGGGCTTGGCATTGGGATGAGTGAGATGTGATGGTGGGGGTGTGGGACGTGGTGATGTGATGGGAGTGAGGGTTAGGGTGGGGGTATTGGATGGCTTGCAAGTAGGGGGATGATAGAAATAGAGAGTTGACTTACCAGAGTCCAGTCCTCCTGCTATTCCTGCGAGGCCCTCAGAATGCATGATTGCCAAGACTTGCTCCTCTCATGTTGTTAGTTGTGGGGGAGGAGGTGGGGGTCCACCGCCAGTCCTCTGTACTGCGAGTTGATGTCTTGCTACAGTGGAACGTACCATCCCCTGTAGGTCGTTCCATCTCTTCCTGATGTCATCCCTGGTTCTTGGGTGCTGTCCCACGGCATTGACCACGTCCACAATCCTCCGCCATGGCTCCATCTTCCTAGCAATGGATATTTGCTGCACCTGTGCTCCAAATAGCTGAGGCTCTACCCGGATGATTTCCTCCACACCATGGCCCTTAGCTCCTCCTCAGAGAATCTGGGGTGTCATTGTGGTGCCATGGGTGTTTTGTGAGTGGTGTGGGTGAGGGTATGTAGGGTGATGTTTTGGGGTGTGTGATGTATGGTGCATGGGTGATGTATAGGTGATGGTGGTGTGTGGGTCTGGTCTTAGTCATCTATAGTCGTAATGTCAGTCTGTTGGCAATGGTTTTTATTCGTAAAGGGTTGGGGATAATGTGGGTGTGTGTTTTATAGTGGTGTGGGTGTGGTGTGGCTATGTGTGTCAGGTGTGTGTTATTTAAATTGACCACTGAGGTGGTGTTTTGTTTAAATGTGTGTGTATTTTTGGGGGCGTGGCTGGAAGCCAATGGAGCAGCACGCGTAAAGCGGAGCTCCCGAGGGCTGCCGATCTTCGCACAAATAATCCTGTTACTTGGGCCCCAACAAAGAACTTGGAAAACATATGGCACCTAAAGGATCCCCCGCTGCACTGAGCAACGGCAACCGAAATGCTTAAAACAGTAGTTTGATGGTTTTGCGGCCTCGAAATGGGAACGGAGCGGTGAGACAAAATGGCGGCCCCGCGAAGACGCGAGACTGAAGGCCGGATGACAGAGGAGAACCGAGGAGCCGCATAATATCGTCACAGTAAGAAACCACCGGAACACGGGGGCAGCGCCTGGAACCTGCGCCGGTCCCGGAGCGGCGATTCGGATGAGCAGTAAGGGGGATCGGAAGTGGGAACCCGGGCGGAGAGCCAGACCTGGAGGTGACACGGGAGAAACCTAGCGGGAATACGGGAAAGACCTCAGACACCAGTCCTGACCCATCCACCTGCGCGGAGGAGAAACAGGGGAGACCGGAAACAAGAGGGCCAAGAAACAGTAAGAGGACCCAGGGACGAGCCCGTGGGGCCTGGAAAATTGCGGACAGGGCCCCGGGGAGAGCCGGGGGAGGTTGCCAAGACAAGGCAAGGGCATCATGGAGAAATGGGCGATGAAACTATGACCAGATACCCAGCTGGCCAACACAGTGCAACTTGATTCGTGGAACCTGCAACACGCGCCACCAGAAAGGGGAAAAAGTTAGCAGAGCTCTCCCTGCCATAGGACACAACATAAAGGGCATCCAAGGCACAAGCAGCCCAGGAGGGAAACCACATACAATGACACTAAGACATAACACCCACTGATAATGGGTAAACCTAAGAAGCGAGAGGGCCCAGGAGAAGACAGCAGCTCAACAAAAGAAGGAATGTGCGGTGAGACCAATGAGGGAACCAACCTAGACACCCTGCTGCAAGCAATTAAAGCCTCCAGAGAGGCCCTGCAGTTTAAAATAGACACCCTGTCTGTCGACCTGACGCTCTTAAGAGATGATCACAGGAAATTGTCAGACCGAGTAACGGCCAACGAAAAATCGTTAGAACAACTATCTCCTGAATGCAAGACACTCTCCAATACCACAGCCACTCTGATGACCAGAGTAAAAATACTGGAATCACACGCAGAGGATGCTGAAAACAGGGCATGAAGGAACAACCTACGCCTGGTGGGCATCCCTGAAAAATCAGAACGTGAAGCACCAGACATGGAAACCTTCCTTGAACAATGGATACGTAAGGAAATAGCACCAGAGGGCCTAACACAACACTTTGCAATAGAAAGAGCCCATAGGGTACCAGCAAGGCCCCCCCCGCCCGGAGCCAGACCGCGCCTGATTGTGGCAAAACTTTTGCACTTCAAGGACTGAGACTTTATCCTGGCACAAGCACGGAAAAAAGGAGAGATCAAACTGAGTGGAGAGCGAGTGATGATCTTCCAGAACTTCACTAAAGACACTCAGAAGCAAAGAGCCACATGTCTGGAGGTTAAACGATGCCTCAGAGAAAAGGGCATCCTGTATGCCATGCTATTTCCTTCCAAACTAAGGGTCACCACGAACAACAACACACTTTTTTTTACAACGCCACAGCAGGCGCGTGAATGGCTGGAGAGGCAAGGCCCGACAGAGCAGCGACCCAGAGAAGAAACTAGCAGGAAAAAAGAAAGGCCCTCCCGACGACGAGAGAAGCACCGGAAGGACTTGACCCTGCCCCTCACCCAAACCATATGGGAAAGACTGGAAGCCGTGAAGGCAGTGGCCTCGCTGGGGCATGAAAGAGCCATCGCCCCGCACCGGACGGAGTCGCTATCCGAACAGGACTCAGGGCCCGATGAAACCTCCTGCTCCTGGCAGGACACAGCTGGGGGCCTCCCTTGGATCACCCCAGATCATCTGACACACCACACCCAAAGGCAAAACAAAAAAGAGTAAACTCCGCAGCAACGAGGAAAGGCTGCACTCCACTCACCGCAAGTATAACCGGGGAACGAGGACACCAGGGAAAAGACAAATGAAATGTTACACATAAGCGACAGGTCAGGGTCTAAGGTCCTGGCACACAGCCCCAGCCTAGCCCCCTCTAAACATATACACAATGGTCTACAAGTTGGGGACAGTTTGGACGGGGAAAGTTCTCACACCGGTCCTGGGGATAGGGAGTTTAGTTTACAAAAAAGTTGTTAAGTTAACAGTTAAGGGGTTTCAATTAGGGAGACTACACCTCCATGGGGGAATTAGCCGACAAAAACTCCATGGCACTGTTACACACGAGGCGAGGGCATGCGCACCACATCAGAGATTCACCTATAACAAGGACATATGGAAAAACCACTAGATTACAAATTCCTCACATGGAATTTAGAGGACTGAATAGCCCAGCTAAACGATACAGGGTATATGATCAAATTAAAAGAGGAGGGGTGCAAATAGCAATCCTACAGGAGACCCATCTGATAGGGAAAGAAGTAGCAGCTCTGTCCAAAAGATGGAGGGGTCAGATATATGCCACAGAATATTCGGCATATACGCGAGGAGTTCTGATATGGATATGCCCGGGGACTTCCTTCCAAAAAATAGACACGGTAATAGATAGAGAAGGACGCTACGTGTTGGTCAAGGGCCGACTAGGGGGTAGGGACATCACGCTGGCAGGTATCTATGCCCCCAACCAGGACCATAGCACCTTCCTACAGGCGCTGTCCCGCGCGTGGGGTCCCCACTTGACACAGACAACTGTGGTAGGGGGAGATTTCAATTGTGTGTCAGACACGATCTTAGACAGATCTCATCTGCCACTAGAGGCCTCCCCTATACACAGGACATCCAAGAACTTCACAAACTGGCAGAAGAATTGGGGACTGATTGACACGTGGAGGCATCTCCACCCACGGGAAAGAGACTACTCGTTCTACTCACCTATGCACGACTTGTATGTCCGTCTGGACACAATTTTAACCTCCCCGGATGTGAATAGCACTGTACGCAATGTGGAATATTTATGCCGCACAGTATCGGATCACAATCCACTGCTACTCACCTTAGATTGGCAGAGAGACCGCCCCCCTATCCCGGACAGGTGAATGAACGTAAAGTCACTAGAGAACAGCGCCCCCGACAGGCCTAATAGAAGCAATCAAGGAGTTTTTCACACATAACGCAGGCTCGACCTCCTCACGAATGCAGGAATGGAAAGCGTTCAAGTGACAATAAGGGGACAATGTATAGCAGAAACGCAGGGAGTACGACAGACAATAGAGGGGGAAATCGACAAGCATGAGAAAGCACTGAGAACTCTAGAGCAAAACAGACCAAACAATCCAGCTCTGGCACCCAAAATATCAGAAACCAAGAATAAGATAACCAGCGCACTAGAAAAGCTTAGGCGATTTGATTACAGGAAATACATAGGTAGACAACACAGAGAGGGGGACAAAGCAGGAGCACTGCTGGCTTGGCTGGCGACGCCACCGAGGCAGCAATACCTGGTGATGGAAATAGAGACAGTGGAGGGCAGAAAATTATACGGTCAGAGAGAGATGAATGCCAGCTTCACCGAATATTACGAGGTAATTTATGCCTCCCCCTCGGAACCCTTAGAACCAGACCGACTAAGAAGCCTGGACGATATCCAGTTTCAGACCTTAGCAGCAGAGGACCAGCAACTGTTGGGGGAGGAGGTGACCTAGCGAGAGGTGACAGTGGCGGTAGAAGTAATGGCCAGAGGAAAAGTACCAGGAGCAGATGGGTTACCGGCAGAATTCTTTAAAGAATACGTGGACCTACTAGCGCCACGGATCAGTGATATATATAGAGAAGCATGGGAGAGGGGTAGCCTGCCTAGGTCTACCAATGAGGCTATAGTGGTCCCATTGCCAAAACAAGATCGACCGTCCACGGACGTAAGATCATACCGTCCATTATCAATGTTGAATATGGATTATAAAATATTAAGCCGTATTCTAGCCACCAGACTAATGCCCCACATGGAAGCATTAATCCACCCCGACCAAACAGGCTTCATACCAAATCGCAATACAGCCACAAACATTAGAAGACTGATAGGAATAATGCAATCAGGCTCGCCAAACCTCACCAACGCAGTGGTACTAGTGGTTGATATTGAGAAAGCATTTTATAGCCTACGATGGGACTATCTACAAATAATAATGAACAAAATGGGTTTAGGACCAGGATTCCTGAAGTGGTCTAGACTGTTATACACCACCCCCACAGCAAGAGTCCACACAGGACATACAATCTCGAAATCATATGAAATAGGGAGGGGCACCAGGCAAGGCTGCTCGTTGTCACCACTACTGTTCACCATTGCAGTGGAACCATTGGCCATGATGGCGAGGACAGAGAAATACTATGAGGGAATAACTATAGGGGAAAGAAAGCACCAGATTGCATTATACGCCGACGATATGATACTATTTATAAAGGACCCAAGCAGGGACCTTCCCAGGGTTATGTCCCTACTGGACTGGTTCGGGAGCATGTCGGGACTTCATATTAACTGGCAAACATCCCACCTCTTCCCGTTGCAGAAAGGGTCCCCCCAGGTCACAACCGTCCAGAACTTTGGATGGCATTCGACAAGGTTCAAATATCTAGGCATGCAAATATATCATGAACAGGGAGATCTCCTAGAAGGAAATGTAAACCAAGCGGTTCGGGCATTAAAATCAGCCACCCAGTTCTGGAAAACATTGCCCCTTTCAGTAACCGGGCGAGTTGACTTGACAAAAATGGTGGCATTACCCAGAATGTTATATGGCTTCACGACTTTGCCGGTACTCATACCCAGAGCCACCTTTAGGGAAATCAATTCCCTCATTACCAGCTTCATATGGGGGGCAGGACGCCACAGACTGGCCCTGCATAAATTGCAACGGCCCACAATGGAAGGCGGATTAGCAGCTCCCGATATGAAACTATACTATCTGGCGGGACAGCTCCAGTGGTTAGCAAAGGAATGGCACACTGTAATAACGCTGGAAGCTGAAAGCCCAGGGAAAGAGGATAGAGCGGCAGTTCTCGCGGAGATACTAATGGCTCCAGGGGGTAGGAAGGTAACAAAATCACTGGAATATCAAGTTATAAGTGCATGCTGGAAGCGTAGCCTGCAGCGAGCGTGAGTCAAGTCCCCATATACACCAAAATTCCCCCTACGATTCCTGACTTTACTCCCCGGAACCAGACCTATAGCAGGGATCCAGAAATTAGAGATGCACGGAATAACCACGATAGGGGACCTATACAGAAATGGAGAGCTCATGACATACACGGACTTGATGACACACTGCGGGGTCCCGCCTGGGATGTTCCTTACACATAGATCCCTAATAGCTCTGAGACAGCGACACTGGAAACAGGGACTAAGGGAACCACCCACACACGCAGGAAGCCACGCCATCTGCACAATAGGAGGAGACAGAAAGACAATATCCACGATATACAAAACACTGCAAACAGAAGCACTGACCCCTCTAGAAACTCTAAAAATCCAATGGCAAGCAGATATTGGGGAACACATAGACGATGAACAGTGGAGTCATATCACAGCCCAAATCTACAAAGTGTCTAGAAATGCCCGGTTTAAATTGATCAACATCTACATATACCATAGAGCATACCTGAGCCCAGCCAAGCTAACATCAATGTACAAAAACACAAGCAGCGCCTGTCCTAGATGCACAGAACTAGGGGCAGACTTACTACACATGCTATGGACTTGTAGAGAACTAACAAACTACTGGGAAGAAGTAATGAAAGAAACCGAAAGGATTACAGGAAGGAAACTGGCGAGAACCCCAGCAGTAACTCTACTAGGAAACTTCCCCAGACCACACAAAAAAAAATGAAGAACAAATTCATAGAGCTAGTTACCGCCAATGTCATAATGAGGGCCATAGTCTTAGTCATCAAACAGCAGTATGTCCACTGTTTATCCTCCATAATGACATCCATATCTCTTTGCCAAGCTCATCGCGCTCTAGATAGCTCCAGTCTGTGTGCCTCCTGTGTGATGGCCTATAGCCTGGATATAACATGACCTGGCACGGAGTTTCGCAGTAATGATGATAGAGCGGGGACTGTGGGTGGCTCTTGTAGGTCATCCCATAATATTTCCCGCATCCTGGTGCATGCCCTGTGATAGTGGAACCTGATTAGAGGTGTAACTGTATCCTCATCACCTTGTACTTTTCCCCAGCTTTACAGCTTGCCTTCTTTAAACATATCTCCCACATCGACGATGCCCAACTCCTGGAGCGCTTTAGTTGCCCCCCTCTCTTGTGACATCGGAAACCATGTGCTAGCGGTGCATCCGGTGAATATAGCAGGGATCTCACTTGCCTTTCCATTACTTTCTGTCAAGCATAGGAAGTAACGTTTATTGAATCCAGTATACCGGGTCGTCGTTTCGGGTTTATCAAAGAGAACCCGAGGTAGATTAGATGAAATCGCCATCCCCCGCTCCAGCAGGAGGTGGAGTAATTCCGGCAGTTCATGCACCCCATTGTGTGCGAACTGCACTTGAGCGACCTGATAGTACGCTTCTAGGTCTGGGGCACCTAGGCCTCCCATATCGTATGGTAGAGTGAGCATCCGCCATTATGCCCTGGGATGTTTTCCTGCCCAGGCCAATCTATTCAAGGGAGCCCGTAGTCTATCAAAAATAGAACAGGTGAGGATGATCTGGATGTTTAGGACAAACAGAGAAAGCACGGCAGCACCATCATTTTCATGATGGCCACTCTTCCAGCAAGGGAGAGAGGAAGTTTAATCTAGCGGTAGACCGCATCCGACATCCAATGCACTGCCACCCCGTAATTATCTCTGAGGGCGATAGCTGGGTCAGAATGAATTTTAATCCCCAGATAGCTCACTGACTCTTCAGTCCACTGAAGTGGGTATTTCATAGGCACCCTATTGGTGCCAGAAGTAGAGGGAACACCTTTGATTTGCCCCAGTTTACGTGGAGTCCAACATAGCCTTCAAACAACACCACTTCTCAAAGCACAGGCGTGAGATTCCGCATTGGTTCCCTGATGTATAGTAATGTGTTGTCTGCGTATGCAGACAATGAGTGTGTAATGAGTAAAATGTAACCCTCTATGGGACATGCAAGCGGCCCAGCTATTAAAGCATAGGGCACAGGGGACAACCCTGCCTCATTCCCCTCTCTATTAGGATTGAGGGAGTCACTATATCATTTAACCGTAGTCTGGCAACTGGCCAAGTATACAGCACCCCGATCCGTTTTAGGAATATTTCTCTGACATGCAATCGCTGCAGAACGGCCCACATGAAGCCCCACTCCACAGAGTTGAAGGCTTTTTCGATATCTAAAAACACTGCTTCTGCCCCCCCTCCAACCAAAATATCCCTGGGGAGGCAGTGGTTCCTGGAGCAGCGAGGGTCCGAAATAGACCCCTTTCACTTCAGGTCATAAGCAGTGCATTACGGGAGCGCTAGTTATAGTTAGCTCAGGTAACTATAACTGCTGAATATCAACGGTTTTGTATGAAAAAATTAAGAACTTAACTATAACGTCCATGTACCCTTTGTTTTTTTTTCCAGTGAATATACTTTTGCCGTGATCAAGGTTCTGGTGACGGATACGCGTCAGAAGGCTACTGTTTTTCTTTTGATAAAATAAATCAGCATTGAAAGCCACTTGACAGTGCATCGTCACTTTTTTTGTCATCTGTAAGGAGAGTGCAGCAAACACGGCATATTCCTGCTGAGAGTCAATGCACCACCATGATGGAAGCATGTAAATATTTTACCTATTTTTCTTATAGCAATTATTTAACCTTTACAGTAATCACATATGGAGTAGTCGCATAGGTCAAAAAAGGTAAGTACAGAAATAAACTCTTGTATTGTCACAGTGTACTTCAGAAGGGAGGCAGTTGACACCTGTTGGACTTTTTTGCTTATGCAGGGTCATCCCCAATCTTTTTGCCTCCTAGTAGGGGCCATTCCGGAGGCTAGTGGGTGATACAGCTAATCTACACACCTGGCTGGGCTCCTCCAGCTATCTGCAATCTCTGCCTTTCCAGATGCCTCCACAAGAGACCAGTGGCCCAATTATCACTCCCTAAATGGAGCAGTCACTGCACAATGGTGCAGTTTGGCTGGGGAATGGCAGAATACCTGTATGCTCCCTCAGTATCTGAGCGCCATCGCAGCTACATACCTGGGTTGACTGTAACCTGCTAGCCCCCGCTTGGCTCGCAAAGGTTTGCTCTTTGCCGGCCTGATTCTGCTTCTGCATCTCTCGCCTTCTCCACTACTGGGTGAAATCTGGCCTTTCACCCATCAATCAGTAGGTAAAATGTATAGTGTGCTGTCTCCACTGCTAGTAAAGCACAATTAATGCAGCAGACATACTGTCTCCTTCAAACCCTGCATTTGTTTTTACCTCCCTAGTGTAGGGGTGGATGCCTTCCTTTCACAGCTTGCCACTCTAGCTACTCTCCTGCAACACTACAGACTGTGGTGGTTGTGGTTCATGATGTGTCCTAGGGTACTACCTGCACAACTGCCACTCGGGTCTGTGGAGGCCCTTTACTCACACCACTTGACCAACAAGCTGGATCCACTTCATCACTTTATACTGACAGCTGAGCTTGCTGTGAGTGACCCTCACCCAGTAAGTGGCAGGGTCGGAGCACTGGTCTCTCCCTTTCAGCTCCACTGCGCCTCTACTGCACCTGCAAGAACTGTGAAGCCCGCACTTTATTGCCTGAGACCTGGTGCTGCGCTGGAGCAGCACCATCAGCTGTTTCTGTTCACTGCCTTCACAGGGTGGGATGCCTGATCCTGGAGCATATGGGTAATATCAGCTGTTACACAGGGACCGCCAAAGGCCTATTCTCGGGTGTATGAGTCTGCCCGCATTTGGCAAGATTAGAGCTCTGCCTAGTGTCTGCTTCAAGCCCTCTACAAGGGAGTACATGCATATCATACTCATCACTGTAGTGGACTGCTACCTAAGGTGGCTGGTGAGACCTGGACATTGCAATGCAGAGTTTCTCAGTTCGAAAACATCCAAGTGAGCTGCCATGTCCCTACAGTCTCCTGGACTATTTCACACTGAGAACTGTGTTACTTGGACACGGGGCTTGTCCAGTACAGGATGCCTCTGAGTTCTCTTTACCAGGTGTCCATGCCTGGCTCCAAGGTGATTCAAGAATCGTCCTTTGCTGAGGATCTGTTGGATGGGGCAGCAGATGCAAAGGGGGAGCCAGACACAATAGAGAAAACCACACTGGCCACTATCCTCAAGAAAGTCACATATCTGAGCTCCAAGATGACTGCCTTTGATACCACAGTCACTGACCTGGCAACTGATGTTAAATCCCTCTGCACAGATCTTTCTCATATACACCTGCCTTGATTCTGCAGACAAGTGGTTCACCTCACAAAAGGGCTGGGACACTGACATCCTTTGCCAACAGAGGGTAAAGTGCTGGATTTGGAAGATCATGTCTGCTGGGACAATGTACGCTTATACGGAATACCGTAGGACATGGAGCGGGCCGACATGTTAGGGTTGCTCAGTTCCTACTTGCGGGCTCTACTTCAGATCACTTCCCTTGTGCCACTTGAGTTTCAGATTTCACACAGACTGTGGGTGCACCCCACATGTGAGTTGGACGCACCTAGGACAATCATTGCATGTTTGCTGAGACACTAACATATAAGGGTCATATTACAAGAAGTAAAACAGAAGGGAGGCTTGTTCAACCATGAAAGCAGAGTAATCCATGTAGTGTCAGACTTTTCACATGAGACAGCAATCAAAAGGAAAAAACACTCCTTGCCTTGTACCATCACCTCCTACAAGATGGGATCAAAATCAGCATCCTTGCCCCCGTCCAGTGATGAGGCTGCACCACCGAATTTGATGGTCCAGGGGAACTGGAGTCATTCTTGGACAATGTGGAGGACTCCATGGAAGAAGAACTAACATATTTGTCCAGCCCATCCCAGACCACTGGTGCACCTGGCAATCATTACATGGGGCACCAATCCCGTCCACCCCACCATTTCTAGCAGCACCCAACTTACAATCGATGTTTAGACTGAGAGGGACTGGATAGAGTCCCAGGACTGTGGCAGGGACGAATCCAGATATTCCCCTAAAGAAACTCCAGCATGAGATCCCCGAGACTTGAGTGCCTTCTCCTGTGACATTGAGAGGAGACCTACCAGCTTCACTGACGATCTAGCTGGATTGGTCCCCAGACTGCCTTTTTGTGAATCCTTATTCTTACTTTAATATTATACAATGTGTTGTAGCTTGGTACCATATTACTTAGGTGTGAGAAAACAGAGCTGATTGCAGAGGCCCCCTAACTTTTTGCACCCATTTTTTACTTTTTACTTGTGTTTTCCTGACTCTAATGGTGCCCTGGGTACTGCTAAACAGTCCAATGGCCTGTGCTCTGTGCAAAATCTGTATGCAAATTAGGCTAATTACAATTGGCTATGTCAACCTACTTATATGTCCCTAGCATGTGATAGGGCATGTAGGTTCAGGGACCACTGCTGAGGTGCCCAGTGCAGTTTTAAAGGCAGGCCTGCCTTGCTGGCTGCTTTTAAGCTAAAGCTATATGCAAATTTGACTTTGGAATTAAACTACCTTATTTTTAAATACAAGTCACCCCTAAGGTGCTCCCTATGTGCCCCTAGCGTTAGGTGCCATGAAACTATTAGCAGGGACCCTATAAAGTATGTTTTATAAGCCCTGTTAAGGTAAAATAGCCAAATGTGTTTTTCCCATACTGTAGTGAATGGCCTCAATAGGCTCAAATGGGGAGACTTTATTTTAATTAACAAAGTTCCCATAAGAGACAGATAACTTGATTGTGGTATCAAATTAATTGGTATAATACATCCGACAACTTGCCATTGTTGGATTTAATATAACTAGTTCAGGTAAAGAGTTTTAAAACTCTTCCCAAAAGTTGCCTGCTTCAACCCTATAGTGCCCTCCTCTGACTGGCTAGCCTCTGGCAGCCTGGCCAGGCTGCCTTGATGAGGTGTGAAGTGGCCTAGGCTGAACACAACGGATGTGCCTGGGGGAGAAGATCTGCCTCAGCTGATGGTGAAACAGGATGGGGGGCGAGCAGCCAAACTGGTCTTCTAGGGCAGTGAAGGACATTTGGAGTAGCTCAGGAACTCCCCTATTTCCTGCAACCCAAGACAATTATGTGATTAGATTAGGAGAGGGCAGGAGAGGGATGTGTTTAGGATTTTTAGCCACACCGGTGGGTGGGCTCAGCCAGATCAAACCTCCAAAAATCAGTTTCAGCCATGATAGATGTTTGAAGAATGTTGCTCCCTGGGATTGATTTTTGCCACACTTCCCAGGAAGTGGTCATCAAAGGGGGAAGAAGCCTGCCTGTGATTGGACAGTCAGGCCCCCTGCTTTTCACCCCAGGACCAGGAATAAATAGGTAGAGCTGAACCCACACCTTAGATTCCTACAAGGAAGAACATCAGAATAAGAAGGACTGCCCTGCTGGACCCTTGACCTGCACCTGGACACAGCACTTTGAAGGACTGCACCAGCTGCACACTTGAGCTTCACCACAAGTCTGTCTTCTACTGTTTCAAGAAGGGACTTCCTATTTGCTATAGGTACAAAGGAGCTGTCCAGAGTCCTCTGCATCAAGTCCTGCAAGCAGACTCCCACATGCACCTCTTCAACCTATGGAGCTGTTCCAAACATTTCCAAACTCTGAACTGCGTAGAGGGCATTGCCATAGTCCAGTTTGCTGCCCTGTCAGTGCTTCTATGCTCTAGAAAACATTCATTCTTTAAAAATTCATATTTCCGGTTCCCCTTATACAATTTTTAATCATTTTGGTGCAATTTTTAAGCTAAAAATATAATTTTTTATAAATTGGTGATGTATTATTATTGTTTTGTGTTTTTCTTATTTACTGTTTTGTGATTAAAAATCCTTTGCACACTTGTTTCCTAAGTTAATCCTTGTCGGTCGTTGTCAAGCTACCCAGGGTTGAGCTGGGTTTAATTTATTGAGGCCTAACTGGACGGAAAGTGGGCATTAGTGGCATATTTCTAGGTGTAGGTACTTACCTGCCCTTACCAATAATACACTTTCAAACATTAGGGGGTGGTGATGGGGCTGGTGTCAAGTCGGTGGAGGTTGAGAATTGTGTTCTTGCACATTTGACTTTCTATCCACTGCTATTTTTGTTAGGGAAGATCCATCCACTCCTACTTTTGTTAAGGAAGATCCACACTTTTTTCTAGCAGTTGGGGGTGGCTGTAGGTGATGGGGGAAGTGGGGTCTCGGTATGCCTTTGGTGTCCCTTGGTGGAAAGCATGCTCCTGCTGGGGTCCCACTCAGCTGCTTGAGCCTTCCTTGATATCTCCCAAACTGCTCTGCCTCTTGTCTTATACCAGGATCTCAGACTTGATTCTTGGGAGAGACTAGACGCTGGAGCACCAGGACTCACTCCACAAATCAAAGTTAGTGTTTGTTGCTGTGTGCACAATGGACCATATTACTTACTTGCTTCCATAATCTCCTGACCACTCCACCCTTGCACAAGGCAGTATACATGCAGCTTCTTACACACTGAATCTACTGTATAGAGGCTACTGCCCCCAAGCTATGTACTCGCTCCTGTAACAATCAATCAAAACGGCAAATGCACAAAACCCCTTTCAATGTCTGAGGTTGCTCCAACACCTGAAATATGTCCCAGCCCTCTCACCAGGATATCCCACTCCTTATCCTGTCACTATGTGTGAATGGGCTGTCCAGCTTTGTTAAGAGAAAAAACATTCCCTCAACTAAAATTGATAAATTGAAACAAGAACTGGGAGAGCTCTAGCCAGCAGTCACATGCCAACCAAGGTAACACATACACCCTTGAATACCACCTTCTCCATAGCACCTAATAGAAAATGCAGGGTGGCCATCTTAATTTGTAAGACCTTACTACACAGACACTTGCACTCCTGGATGAATGTGAACAGTAGATACACCTTAGCAAAACTGAAAATAAAGGAGCAGATAATAATCATAGGATCAGTGTACACATTCACCAGGGATAAAACTACTTTCCTTGGCTAGCTCAACAGGCTATTTATGGAATTTAGGACTTTCAGACTTGTAGAGGGTGGAGACTGGAATGTGACCATGGACCAGATCATAGATATAGGTCAGATCATAGGCCTTCTGGACTGTTACAATGCCTCAGACCTGATGCAAATTCTGAAACTTCTGGGTGATCACAGACTACTGGACGTTTGAAGGGTGGACCAACCCACAGATGTAGGTTACATGTTTATACAGTGGGTACACAATACTGGCTCTATAATAGATTACTACCTTGTCCACCATTCCTTGATTTCCTTTTTGCTTACCACTGATATTCTACCGGGCAGCCTAACTGATCATAGACCCATAATCTTAGTCTTTGAACTTGGGCACCGGTCGCCCTCACTGGTCAGTAGAGAATGCAGCTATCAAAGTTCCTCCTCCCAGAGGATAAGAAGACCTGAAATGCCCATATATGTTTATACAGAGTGGAGAACAAGCAATCTGTCACCTCCCCACAGATAGCATGGTCTGTGGGAAAAACGGCATGAAGGGGCCTTCTGATGAAGGACAGTACTGTTGCCAAGCAGAAAAATGCTGCTGAACTACAACGATTGAAATGCCAAGTGACCTCCATAATGGGGATATATAAGTCCTCCACAACACAGAATGCAATGTATTATACATAACAGCGGCATAAAAGGTGGTCACAAAATTGAGATAGCAACTTTATGGAAGAGGCGAGAAAGGGTCCAACTCTTCTTACAACTTATTACAACTTCAAGCACCTTTATGACTCTACTAGTGCTGAGTTCATACCTGCTGAGGACCGCTTCACGGCTCACATAGACCTACCATCTTTAGCTTAATAAATGTAATAAGGTAACCTAAATGTTATTTTATGAGAGAGGTACGTCTTGCAGTAGTGAAAAATTAGTTTAAGAGTTTTACACTACCAGGACCTGTAAAAGTACTTGAACAGCATTTTAAATACAATACAGCCTGCCCTCTGGGCTATCCAGGGCCTACCCTAGGTTTACCCTTATGTATTAGAAAGTAAGGTCCAGCCCTGGTGAGAGATTTTATTTTGCCAGGTCGCCAGGTCGAGATGACAGTTAAAAACTCCACACACAGGCTGCAATAGCAGCCCTGAGACTTGTTTACAGGGCTACTCAAGTGCTGCATGCCCACTTGTAGAAATTAGTTTACAGATGCAGGGTACACGTAGTACCAATTAAGTAGGGGCTTATACATAAATTAAATATACCAATTAGGGATACTCCAATATCACCATGCTTTGCTAAGTGAGCACATGCACTTTAGCATGGGTCAAGAGTAAGTGTGCAGAGTCTTAAGGTCAGCAAAACTGAGATCAGAAAAAATGGAGGATGAGGCAAAGAGTTTGGGGAAAGACCAATCTAAGGCTGACAGCTTCCACTCCCCAAACTCTCAGCTGAAAGTGAGGAGAACTAGCCAACCTCTTCGGAGTTATAATCACTAAGGCTGAAAAACCTAGCTAGACCATCAGCAGTATAAAGTCCATTCCCTGTAGAGAGTGGACCAACTCAACAGTTAGGAGTTTTCACCTCTCATTTGCATGAGCCACCTGAGAGGTCTGTGGTGTGTCTGAATCCAGAGGTGAGACCCAAACAGTTATGATCTCAACTTCAGTTCCCAGACTACAGGAAAAGCCTCCCTTCAATCTCATTCTACCTCTATTCCCTGGGTAGTAACCTCCTGCTAATGGAAGCTACTGGTTGGTCTGGGTCCTCCTTTTTTGACTGTGCACAGTCCCTATGCCATGCCCTGAAACATTTGTCTTCACTATGAATGCCTCAGAGAAGTTTGGAGCCTTTAGTACAGGTGCTGTACACATGTCCTCCATGAGGATATCAAATGCTTTTAGCAGGTGTTAGAAATGGGGTCTTTGGTTGGCAGTCAGGTTACCTCCTGCCCAAGCAAGGTCCCTTGATCTAGTCAGGGTAAGTCACAAACAATCCAACCCTCTGGTAGCTTGGCACTGAGCAGTCAGGCTTAACTTAGAAGGCAATGTATAAAGTATTTGTGCAATAAATGATACAATAACACAATATAGCACCACAAAAATACACCACACAGTGTTTAGAAAAATATATAATATTTATCTGGATATTTGTAGGTCAAAACGATAAAAGATGCAATATGAATTTGTAAAGATATCACTGAGAAGTGATATAAAGGGGGTCATTCCGACCCTGGCGGTCATGGACCGCCAGGGCCGGGGACCGCGGATGCACCGCCAACAGGCTGGCGGTGCATCCAGGCCAATTCTGACCGCGGGGGAAAAGTCGCGGTCAGAAAAGGGAAACCGGCAATTTCCCGCCGGTTTTCCCCTGGCCTGAGGAATCCTCCATGGCGGCGCTGCAGGCAACGCCGCCATGGGGATTCCGACCCCCTTACCGCCAGCCTGGTTCTGGCGGTTTTGACCGCCAGAACCTGGCTGGCGGTAACGGGTGTCGTGGGGCCCCCTAACAGGGCCCCACCAAGATTTTCAGTGTCTGCATAGCAGACACTGAAAATCGCGATGGGTGCAACTGCACCCGTCGCACCCTTTCCACTCCGCCGCCTCCATTCGGAGCCGGCATCCTCGTGGAAGGGGGTTTCCCGCTGGGCGGGCGGGCGGCCTTCTGGCGGTCGCCCGCCGCCCGCCAAAGTCAGAATGACCCCCAAAGTGTCTTAAGTCTTTAAAAAGCAAACAAAGTCTCTTTCAAGCACAAAGTACCTGGTTTGGAGTGGAAAATCTCCGCAGAGGGCCGCAGAGGAGGGGATGCGTGGAAAAATGGTGTGTGCGTCGATTTCGCCCCTTCACACACAGACTTGCGTAGTTATTTTTCACGCGGGGAGACGTGCGGCTTTCTACGGGAAGAAAAATGGTGTGTGTGTCGGTTTCACCCCTTCACACACGGACTTGCGTCATTATTTTTCACACGGGGAAGACGTGCGTCATTTTCCGCCACGTGGACATCTCCTTCTGTGGATCGCGGGATTACCAGATGTCCCAGGGTTGGTGCGTGGATTCCTCGGCTTGTTATCCGGCTGCACGTCGTTCTGGGAGGCTGTGCATGGAATTTTCTTTCTCGCGCAGGCGTTACGTCGATTGCCTCTCTGGAAGTGGGGCGGCGCTGTCCATGCGAGGCCGTGCGTCGAAGTTCGGCCGGACTGCCGGATCGGCGTGCGGTAAATTTTTCACCGCGGAGCAAGCTGTGCGTCGAATTTTTCAGCGCACAAGGCGTCCAGTTGAAAAAGAGAAGTCTTTTTGGTCCTGAGACTTCAGGGAACAGGAGGCAAGCTCTATCCAAGCCCTTGGAGAGCACTTTTACAGCCAGACAAGAGTTCAGCAAGGCAGCAGGCCAACAGCAAGGCAGCAGTCCTTTGTAGAAAGCAGTCAGGTGAGTCCTTTGAGCAGCCAGGCAGTTCTTCTTGGGAGGATGCAGGTTCTGGTTCAGGTTTCTTCTCCAGCAAGTGTCTGAGGTGGTAGGGCAGAGGCCCTGTTTTATACCCAAATGTGCCTTTGAAGTGGGGGAGACTTCAAAGAGTGGCTAAGAAGTGCACCAGGTCCCCTTTCAGTTCAATCCTGTCTCCCAGGGTCCCAGTAGGGTGTGTGGGGGTCCTTTGTGTGAGAGCAGGCCCTCCAACCTCCCAGCCCAGTAAGACCCATTCCAAAGGCATATGTATGCAAGTGAGGCTGAGTACCCTGTGTTTGGGGTGTGTCTGAGTGAATGCACAAGGAGCTGTCAACTAAACCCAGCCAGACGTGGATTGTAAGGCACAGAAAGATTTAAGTGCAAAGAAATGCTCACTTTCTAAAAGTGGCATTTCTAGAATAGTAATATTAAATCCAACTTCACCAGTCAGCGGGATTTTGTATTACCATTCTGGCCATACTAAATATGACCTTCCTACTCCTTGCAGATCAGCAGCTACCACTTCAATAATGTATGAGGGCAGCCCCAATGTTGGTTTATGAAGGGAGCAGGCCTCACAGTAGTGTAAAAACTAATTTAGGGGTTTTACACTACCAGGACATGCAAACTACATAGGTACATGCCCTGCCTTTTACCCACACAGCACCCTGCTCTAGGGGTTACCTAGGGCACACATTAGAGGTGACTTATATGTAAAAAAAGGGGAGTTTTAGGCTTGGCAAGTACTTTTAAATGCCAAATCGAGGTGACAGTGAAACTGCACACACAGGCCTTGCAATGGCAGGCCTGAGACAAGGTAAAGGGGCTACTGAAGTGGGTGGCACAACCAGTGCTGCAGCCCCACTAGTAGCATTTAATCTACAGGCCCTGGGCACATATAGTGCACATTACTAGGGACTTATAAGTAAATTAAATAGTCCAATCAGGTATGATTCAAGGTTACCATGTTTAAAGGGAGAGAGCATATGCACTTTAGCACTGGTTAGCAGTGGTAAAATGCGCAGAGTCTAAAAGCCAGCAAAGACAGAGTCCAAAAAGTGGAGGGAGGCAGGCAAAAAGTTAGGGGTGACCACCCTAAGGCATGTCAGGTCTAACAGCAGGCATCTGTCCAGATCACCATTTAGGCTGGGCTGCTTCATTGAAGGCAGCTCTGTTAAGGGGGTAACAATGGTGCCATACCCCTTAATAAACGTCCGATCATATTATTTGAGGCCCAAAAAGGCCCTCACATCAGTCTGTCTTTTAGGGGGTGGCCAGGTGTGGATAGTCTTAAACTTGCATGGAGATGCTGCACCTTCCTCTTGCCTACCATGTGGCCCAGATATTTTGGAGATCTCTGCCCTATCTAACACGTACTGACCTTGATAGTTAGGCCTACTTGCTGCACAGGTGTTCCTCCCAGTTGGAACTGAAGACAGCCATGATGTGTAGGTAGGTAGCACAGAATGTCTCCTTCCCAGCTAGGACCCTGTTGATAAACCTCTGAAAGGTAACCGGGGCATTCTGTAAGCTAAAGGGCATCACCCTGAATTGTAAGTGGCCCTCTGAGGCCGAGAATGCAGACCCCTTTTTTGCCTCCTCAGTCACAACAATCTGCCAGTACCCTGATGTGAGATCAACAGTACTCAGGAACCTGGCAGCGCCCAACCTGTTGATGAGCTAATGGGATGGGATGTGTGTCAGTCTTTGTGAAAGACCAGAGAATGACCAGGGACTGTTGGAGGGCTCAAGTGCCCCTAAAAACAGCATATTGGGGACTTCCTTGATATTGGCCCTCACCTTGTCTAACAATGTGCAAGTTTTATTTTTAACAGGTGGACTGTCTCGAGTGTCAGTCATGGATGCACAGGTGTGTGGGAGAACAGAGAGGAAAACTGATCCAGTTGCTGGCAAAAGTCATTCTGTTATTCTAGGGTCATAGTAGAGGAGGGGGTGGTACCCTCTACTGACCCATTGTGCTCTTGGGCAGACAGGAGGTTAAGGAGAGGCTCGCTCACCTTTTCCACCCCTTCATCTCTCACAGGGAGTATGTTGACTTAAGACCTCTCAAACTGGTGTTTGAGGTGGTTTATGTGGAGCTCCCTTATGGGGTTTCTAGTGGTCTTGGGATCCACCGGTAGGAGTCCCCCTTCCACTCCTTTCCCCGATATGGGCCTGCCCAGCAATACTGGGGAGGTTTATCTTCTGGCCAGGTTGAAGCTCTACCACAGTGGCCTTTTGGTCATACCACTGTTTCATGACTTTTTGACTGGCCTCAAGATTCCTTTTTGCCCTTTTCTAGAACCATTGCATCTGGGTGTGGAGTTCCAGTATGTAGCAGACCACATCCTGAGTAGGTTTCTGGGGAGCTTGTTCTCACCGCTCTCTAGCAAGGCTAAGAGGTCCCCTAACTAACAATGGGCAAAGCCCACGGAGTACTGCTATGAGGAATTCCAAAAGAGTTATCTAAAATCTCTGTGAAGTTCCAAGGAGTTCCGTGTGCGGAAGAATGCTGCCTGGTCCTACTACCAACCAACCGAAAGTACAATTTACAACTGGAAGGCAGGAAAATGTGTGCAGAGCAATCATTTACTGTGCACGTGTGCGCATGGGCTGTTACTGAAAGCTGGAAGTAGTGGTACATCCCAAAATGCAGTCCATCTATGCAGCGCTCACAGCCAAGGCCAGGATTCCTCTCACCCTGACGACAATAGCGTAACTGGCACTACGGCCAAGGAGAGCAGATGGCAGCTGCTGACTCTGCTGATAGGGGGAGTCGCTGTACACAATGCGCCAGGGGGGCATCAGGCACAGGGTGAAACAGAGGGTGAGTAGCTTTGCCCTCCTTCACAAACTTGAGATCAAGCAACCCCTTGTCTTGCAACAGTCTCGCCCTTGTTTCTTTTGAACTTACACACAATCTCAGTCCACCCTTTCTTAGGACCCAGCACTAGTCAGCAAGCAGCACATCAGCTCAGTGCTAGCAGTTTGCATTTTTACAAAGTGCCTAGCCTTGCTTCAGACAGGGCTCTAAGGCACTCTCTCTGGCCACACTTATATCTATCTGGTAGGGGCTGCCTGACTACCACTCAGCCACTCATGCTCACACAGACTCCAGCTCTAACTGGTGACCTCACCACTGTACCCCATAACACCTAGTCCTCTCTCAGGGACTCTGGGAAGACAAATTATTTTCTGTGGAGCTGACTGCAAGTTTACTTTTCATCAAGCACACATCCCCCTTATATGCAAATAATGTCGAGGCCTAACGCTCACCCCCATGTGCACATAGAAGAGACACTGAGATGTGGGTCTGGATGCTATCTGCGTCCAGGGTCCCCACTGCCAGAGGCCTGGCTCTCTGCCTACCGACAGTGAAAGGAGGAAGGCCTGGAACCAGAGCTGGCCCTGGTGCAGACCTTCAGCAGAAGCTTGCAGCTTGCAGAAGCAGCCTGCTGCAGCAGCTCAATGCTGATCAGCAGAGAGCAAAGCCTTAGGTAGAGGCCCCCTTGCTTGTCGTAAGGCAAATATTGTCTACATTTTGGGCTGAGTGTAAAGTGCAGCCCAGTTTTCAGTTTTCCTTTGACAAGTTATGGGCCACATGTATTTTGATGTTATTGCTGTTTTTTAATGTATTTTGTCGGAAAGGAAGAAAAGAGTAGAAATAATAAAAAATGAACAGTCATATTAGCAAGGAAACTTAGGCCCTCATTATGGCATTGGCAGTAAATCCCACTTACCGCCACAATGACTGCTGCCAACATACCGCCGCCACGGATATCCGTTCACCATATTATGACACACACACACCAACCCGTCAGTATTCAGCCACATACAAGAATCTGCCAGGCCAAAGGTCAGTGATAAAGTGGTGGTATCAAAACCCACACCATTACTCCAACAGAACTACACCCATCACATTATGACCCACACATCATCACGGCAGACATTCAATAGCGGTGAACCATTCGCAGTACATACAGCTGCGCTTAAAATGGACACACACAAACAAAACAACACCACATTGGATATTTCAAACAACACACACCTGACACCCATAAACACCACACCCACACCACTATAAAACACGCACCCACAGTACCCACAACCCTTTACCATTCCAAACCATTGCGAGCAGAGAGACATCAAGACCACAGACATAACTTGAGCCACACACTATTCACACCTATACACCACTCATGCACCCCACATCACACACCCCAACACATTACCCTACACACCCTCACCTACACACCTCACACAGCACCCATGGCACCACAAAGACACCCCTGTTTCACAGAGAAGGAGCTAAGGGTTATGGTGGAGGAAATTATCAGGGTAGAGCCACAGTTATTTGGAGCACAGGTGCAGCAGATATCGATAGCTAGGAAGATTGAGCTATAGCAGAGAATCTTGGACAGGGTCAACACCGTGGGACAGCACTTAGGAACTAGGGATGAAATGAGGAAGAGGTGGAATAACCTACGGGGAAGGTATGTTCCATTGTAGCAAGACACCAGCTCGCTGTACAGATGACTAGTGGTGGACCCCCACCTCCTCCCTTACAACTAACAGCATAGGAGGAGCAAGTCTTGGAAATCCTGCATTCTGAGGGCCTGGCCGGAGTAGAAGGAGGACTGGACTCTGGTAAGTCAACTCTCTACTACTATCACCCCCCTACCTGCATGCTATCACATACCCCCACCCTCACTCCCATCACTCCACTCCATCCAACACACCCCACCATCACATCTCACTCATCTCAATGCCAAGCCCTGCATGCTCTACCAATGCATGGACACCACTCACAGCCCTGCATGGGCACTCATCACTAAAGCATGAACACTATAGAGAACTAATGATCCCACCATACACCAACGTACAGAAGTGAAAGCTGCCAGGGCAAATACAGCCAAAGGGGGCAAGCCACAGATGCACAATATGTCAGACAGAGAAGCCATTTCACATCATTTACATCCCCACAGGTACCCCAGCCAATGTCAGCGGAGAGGAGGTGCCAGCAATATCCAGTCCCCCAACAGAAGAGGCCCACGGTGATGACAGCAACTCTGGTCTTCAAGATCTGGATGACCTACCTGGCCCATCAGGGACCTCTGAACAGCCGGTTGCCCAGGCCCAGTCACACACCACTACAGAGCATTTCCCATCAGCAACCACCACCACAGCAGCCACGCAGCGCACCCACACCTCTGCCCCCAGAACACGTCAATCAGCAGTGTGTCCACCTCTACAGGGACCCCAGGTCACACCTCATACCCAAGACAATCAGGGACCTGGGGTCAGTTGGCAGTGTGCACACGGTTTAGGGGACAGACGCACAGTCCAACAGGGAAACTGGGAGGACTGCTGTGCGCAAGGGGGAAGACAGGCCCAGGGAACCGACTCTCCAGGAGGCACTTGCAGAGATCCTGGGAGCCTATCAACATTCACAGGACATGATGGGCCAGATCCTGGACAATGTGCAGGAGAACAGGTGGCTACAGGAAGGACGGTACCAGGGGATCCGGGAGAACTTGCAGGCCATCAACAACACCCTGATATCCATAGCAAGAGAGCTGACAGACATGGCCAATATAATGAGGGAGGCAGTCACACAACAGCGGGCCCCTGCCACTAGCCAGACATCTGAACAGCCTTCCACCTCCGCTACTGCAAGTGGACAGGAGGCCCTGCCACAGGAATCACAGGCCACCAGCACCCCTCCTCCTGCAGAAGGTGAACCACCCCGCAAATGTTCCCTGCGATCCAAACAGAAGCTAGAGACACTTGCCAAGACCCTTGCAAGGAAATTAGACCCTCCTGATTGTCCCCATTGTGTCCCACTCAGTCACCCTGTCCATCTTGAACTGCCATTGCTCCCCTTCCTATGTCCCCTTGGACTATGCAGACTGGAACAATACCCTGGACTTTCCTCCATCATCACCCCATCCCATTGCACTTGCCCCTCTATATTTTAACACTTCAATAAACAACCTTGGAATAAAAAGATGTTTGGAGTATGTCATGTATATCAATTATGTATTCATTGAAACAGGTACAAAAATTGCAATTAAACTGTACAAAAAATGAGCATAGATTAATGACCTGTGGCTGGCTGCAGTGATCACACCAGGGGTATATGTGAGGTCACCAACATCTACAAAATGAAATGCCAGAGGTAGCAGTAAGTGGGCATAGAAGTGGGAAATATCAGCATGCCATTGCCACAGAAATTCAAACAAATGTCATTGAAATGTGAAGTAACACTGTCCTACCTGTGTGTCATTGCAAGTACTGTCTGATCGCAGATGTTCTGTTGTCCTCATCCTCATCCTGTGCCTCCTCATCCTCTCTGTCCACAGGGTCCACTGTTGGCACACAGACATCTCCAGCCTCCTCCTCCTGCACAAATGGGACATGTCGTCTGAGGGCCAGGTTATGCAACATGCAGCATGCCACCACTACCTGGCAGACCTTCTTGGGTGAGTAACACAGTGATCCACCTGTCAGATGGAGGCACCGAAACCTGGCCTTCAGGACGCCAAAGGTCCTTTCAATTATCCTTTTGGTTTGCCCATGAGCCTCATTATAACGTCCTTCTGCCCTTGTCCTGCAATTCCTCACAGGGGTCAGCATCCATGATAGGTTAGGGGTAACAAGAGTCACCTGAAATATTGAGGGACAACCATTAACCACACACTATCCATTATGGCACACACCATACCCATACACCAACACCTGCTGGGTGGGAACCAGGGCTCACCTATTAGCCACACCCTGTGCCTCTGTAGTTGGCCCAACACATTTGGGATGCTGCTATTCCTCAGGATAAAGGCATCATGCACCGACCCAGGATACTTAGCATTGATGTGGGAGATGTACTGGTCTGCAAGGCACACCATCTGTACATTCATAAAGCAGAAACTCTTCTGATTTCTGAACACCTGTTCATTCTGGCAGGGGGGGGCAAATGCAATATGTGTTCCATCAATCGCCCCAATTATGTTGGGGAGATGTCCCATTGCATAGGACACGGCCTTCACTGTGGGTAAATCTTCAACCTGGGGGAAAACAATGTAGCTGCACATGTGTTTTATCAGGGCAGACAACACTCTTGTCAGCACATTTCAGAACATTCCTGCTGCCAAGCCCACTGTCACTTGGAAAGAACCAGTTTCCAGGAAATGGAGCACTGATAGCACTTGCACAAGAGGGAGGATCCCAATGGGGTGACAGATAGCAGATATCAGGTCAGGCTCCAATTGGGCACACAGATCTGTGATTGTGGCCCTGTCAAGTCTATAGGTGAGGATAATGTGCCTGTCCTCCAGTGTTGCCAAGTCCACCAGGGGTATGTACACGGGGGGTGTCTCCATCTCCTAATTGGCATATTTGATTTACTGGTGAGTCCCTGGTAAAGTGCACCAGAGGTGTCAAGGGCCTGTAAGTCAAATGCTACTAGTGGGCCTGCAGCACTGGTTGTGCCCTGTAATCATGTCTCAGACCTGCTGCTGCACTGTCTGTGTGTGCAATTTTAACCTGCAAATTTGACTTGGCAAGTGTACCCACTTGCCAGGCCCAAACCTTCCCTTTTACTACATGTAAGGGACCCCTAAGGTAGGCCATAGGTAGCCCCATGGGCAGGATACAGTGTTTTATATGTACTAACAGTGAAATACTGCCAAATTCGGTTTTCACTGTGTAAGGCCTATCTCTCTCATAGGTTAACATGGGGGCTGCCTTTAAGTATCCTTAAAGCGCAGATTCCCTTTGAGAGCAGATAAAAATGTGGATTTTAGGGTCTCTGAACTCACAATTTAAAAATACATCTTTTAGTGAAGCTGATTTTTAAATTGTCTGTTTGAAAATGCCACTTTTGGAAAATAGTCATTTTCTTGCATTCTGTGACTCTGCCTGTTTGTGGATTGTCTGTCTGGGTCAGTTTGACAGTTTAGCTGTTTTGCACCTCTCTAGACAGTGACACAAAAGGGGGCAGGGTGTAGTCTGCATATCCTGATGAGCCATCTGAGCTAGAGAGGAGGGAGGAGTGGTCATTCCCACCTTAAAGGACTATGCCTGCCCTCACACGATGCAGTCTCCAACCCCCTGATGTGCGTCTGGTGCCTGGCCTGGACAAGGATGGATCTTGTAAATACTTGAGACTTTGCTTTGACGTTTGCCAACTTCAAAGGCAGAACTGGGCATAAGAAGAAGAATCTTTTGGGAATCAAGAGGAACCTTTGCAAGGAGAAGAGCTGAAGAGCTGAAGGACGAGTACTGTCCCTTTGCTGTCCTGCTTTGCTGGACTGGCCTTCAGTTGCTGCTTCTGCCTGAAAAGAGTGCAAAGGGTGAACTTTGCTGTGTGTCCTGCTTGAGAAAATTCTCCAAGGGCTTGGAGTAGAGCTTGCCTCCTGTTGGAAGTCTCAGGGACACCAAAGACTTCAGTTTCCTCGACCTGCAGCACTGGGAACTGTGTGTTTTGTGCTGTTCAAGAGGAGAAACCAGCACAATGCCGCTAACGATGCCGCTGGCCTGCACGTGACCTGCCAACGCCACACGGGGTTGAATTGCCCCGCTTTGCACTGCGACCCTGGTCTCCCTGACTCCTTTATCAGACGACATCATTGAGCCGATGATAGCACCTCAACCTGTGGGCCCCACACTCTGGCATCGCCTGCTCACACCGCAACCTGGGCATCCCCAATGACGATGCTCCTGCTGACACCGGCGCCGCTGCCTGCACCGTGGCCCGTGGACACCGCTCGTGAGGTACACAAAGCACCGTCGCGTCCTGCACCACAGCCCCGGTCCACCAACACCAGCACCATTAAATCCTGTGTCTTCACCAGGCATCCTGCCTGCATCGTGGCCTGTGGACACCGCTCATGAGGGTCATGAAGCACCGTCCCGTCCCACACCGTTGGCTTGGACCTACCGACGACAGCTCTTCTGCACCGACGATGGCGCTGCCTGCACCGTGACGTGTGGACCTTGCACATTGCACCGCCCCACTTCACACCGCAGCCCTGGTCTCACCGATGCCACTGGATGCCGTCACCGGGCTGCTGCCAGCACTGCATGTCGCATTGTCCCACTTTGCACAGCAGCCCCAATGCCATCCACGCTGGTGCCCCTGACTTCATCAGCCCAGAGTTCGATCCGCAAAGCGTGTGAACTTCAAGGGTCCGACGACTCCTGCACCGACTCTGGAACTGACACCGTGATGCCAGCGACACTGATCTCTGGAGCTCACCGCGAGGATCACTAAGCCCTTCAAATCCAGGGTACTGTTTGCGGGTCTTCCCAACACCATAGCTGGCCCGAGACGCCACAGCTGTCCTGAACTGTTGGTTTTGTTGCTCACAAGGCCGTGATAGCCCCAGGTGGAGCTATTGACTTCACGGAACTGTATTTTTGAGTAAATCTTGTAGAATTCAAATTTTTGTTACTGTATGCTGGGTTTTTATCGTATTTGGTCTTGTTTTAAATAAATAAATATTGGCTATTTTTCTAAAACTGGTGTGGAGTCTTTTTGTAGTGTTTTCACTGTGTTACTGTGTGTTATGTGCAAATGCTTTACACATTGCTTCTGAGATAAGCCTGACTGCTCGTGCCAAGCTACAGAGGTGGTGAGCAGGGGTTATCTGAGTGGGTATCTCCCTTATCCTGACTAGAGTGAGGGTCCCTACTTGGACAGGGTGCAAACTGACTGCCTACTAGAGAGCCATTTCTAACATTGGTTGTCAGCAGTGAGGATAGGACTTGCATTTGCACTTGACCTAGAGTGATTGGTGTACACTACTACCATATGGCAGACCATTGCGTGCCACATACAGTTTTTGTTTTAGATTTTTTTTCTCTTTGAACTATTTTTGATCTTGAGTTTAAGTGAACCCCAACAACATCATGTGTCAATCAAGAGCATCTTCAGTTGCATCCCAAGATCTGGTTTTTGAAAAGGATAGGTTGGAAACCTATTCCATGAAGGAACTGAAGGCATCTAACAGTGGGCCATATGTTTCACAGGCAGGACTATTTTCTAAATCTATTTTCCTGTGTGTATTGCCTCTGCAGGTCAGTGCCCATCGGAAAAAGGGTATATGGCGTGCCATTGCCAAGGAGGTGCGGACCCTGGGGGTCTATGGCAGGCAGAGCACCCACTGTCGCAAATGGTGGGAGGACCTGTGGTGCTGGGCACGGAAGACAGCGGAGGTCCAGCTGGGGAGGTCTCACAACGAGGAAGAGGTGCCTGTCGAACCCTGACCATCCTGATGGCCCGCATCCTGGCGGTGGCCTATCCACAGCTGAATGGGCACTTGAGGGCATCACAGCAGCCACGAGTGGGTGAGTACAGTGCCTATCATTACCACTTATGCCTGGTGAGGTGGTGTCCGGGTGGTGGATGTGTGTCAAGGGGTTCCCCTAGGCCAGGCTTGACAGAGCAGCATAGATCTTCTGGTGGCTAGGGTTCTGAAAGGATAATACTGCCTACCTAGCATGTAAGCCTCCACTACTGGTCAGGGCTGCATGGGTGCCAGGTGTGCTGCATTTGGTGGTGAAGTCCCTCCCCATGCCTTGGCCGATAACTATTTCTCTGGTAGTGCTATGACATATTGCATAGGCCTGTTTCCTGTGTGTGAGGGTGCTGTGTACACCAACGGTGGTGTTGGTGCAGCCATTGACTAAGTGTATCCTTTGTCTCTTTCCCCCGTTTTTGTTTTGTAATCCTGTCCTTCTGTGCATTAGCATCACCTGGTGGAGGAGCAGAGGCACTGGCGATGGAGGGAGCTGCATCCCACAGGACCCAGGAGGCAGAGTCCACTGACACTGTGGGCACCAGTTGGATGGAGGGTGAGGGGAGCACCACGGCAGAGACTGGTGGGGACAGTTCTGACACAGATACCTCTTCAGATCGAAGCTCCCTGGTGGTGGAGTACATTTCTCTAACCATCCCAGCTAAATGTACATCCGCCACCTCTGTACCAGCACCTCCCTCCCAGCAGCCGCTCAGCTAGTTGCTTGTGCCCACTCACCAAGGAGGGTGGGCATCTCCTTCACTCCCGGCACCTCAGACCCTGCCCCAGTTAGTCCTGCTGCCCTGAGTGAGGAGGCTATCGACCTCCTGTGATCCATCTCTGTAGGGAAGTCAACCATTGTGAATGGCATCCAGGTGCTGGCAGCCCAGATGCAACAATCTAATGCATTCCTGGAGGTAATTCACACTGGATTGGCGGCCCTACAGAGATCAATTCAGGCTCTCTGGCCTCCTCTCTGATGGCAGCAATTGTCCCTATTTCAACCCTCACCCCTCCAACTTCCACTGCCCAGTCCCATTCTCCTCAACCCCAACCCATTCCAAGCACACAGGCAGGCGAGCATGCACACAAGACAACACACAAGAGTGTCACAGGCAAACACAAGCACCACACTTCATCCCATAGGCACTCACACAAACACCATCCAGTTGCAGACACAACAACATGCCCTGTTTCCACTGTCTCCCCCTCCTCCACCACATCTCACCCAGTTCTGTCCACACTCACACCTGCATGCAGTACATCATCATCCACTACCAGCATCACCACACCAAGCAGAACACACAACTCACTGGCAGACACCTCCACAACAGCCATGCATACGTCGCCTGTGTCCTCTCCACTGTGTCTGTCCCCCCCTACTAAACTACACAAACGCAAGCACTCAGACATCCAACAGCCATCCACCTCACAACAGCATACAGGCCATGCACCAGCACCCAAAAGCAGCAGAAAGACACCTCCCTCAACCACTCCCTCATCCTCCACTCCTATTCCTTCTCCCTCTTCCCGCCCCAATGTCCCTAAAAAGCTGTTCCTATCCACCATTGACCTCTTCCCTACCTTCCCCCCGTCCTGCACGTATGGGTAGGGTAGGAAGATCCCAGCCAAACACCTCAGTCACACAGTCCACGAGCCCAGTCCTCACCACACCCACTCGTGGTGGAAAGGGATCCAGGCCACATGTGCTGAAGGTGAAGGAGCCTGCACCAGGCAGCCTGAAGGGAAAGGAGCCTGCCCCAGGAGGCTTGAAGACCAAGGAGCCTGCACCAGCAGGGAAGAAGGGAAAGAAGCCTGCCCTGCTGCCAGGAAGACCAAGGAGCCTGCACCAGCAGGAAAGAAGGGAAAGGAGTGTGCCCCAGCTGTCAGGAAGACCAAGGAGGCTACACCAGCAGGCAAGAAGGGAAAGGAGCCTGCCCCAACTGCCAGGAAGACAAAGGAGTCTGCACCAGTAGGCAGGAAGACCAAGGGGCCTGGGGCAGGAACTGTGACGGAGACCCCACCACAAACCTTGGTTGTGCAGCCTTCTGAGGTTGCAGGGGATGGGCAGGAGCCTCCCCTCACCAGAAGCACCACCACCACTGTGCAGCCATGCGAGGTTGCAGAGGATGGGCAGGAGCCTCCCCCCTCCAGCAGCACCACCACCACTGTGCAGCCGTCTCCGCTGGCGAATGGTATGTAATCGTGCATTCCATGGGCTGCTGTGCAGCCTGCCCCCTCCAAAGCCAATGGGGGAAGACACCCACCTGAGAGACTGTGGTCTTGCACTCCCCAGGATCAAGCACACAGCATGTTGCCCCCTCCAGAACCAGTGGGAAAGACACCCACATGCCCATCACTCCCCAGGATCAAGCACAGGGCATGTTGCCCCCTACAGAACCAGTGGGTATGACACCCACCGGAGACACTGTGAGCCATCACTCCCCAGGATCAAGCACAGGGCATGTTGCACCCTTCAGAACCAGTGGGGAAGACACCCTCCTGAGAGACTGTGGCCCTGCACTCCCCAGGATCAAGCACAGGGCATGTTGCACCCTCCCGAACAAGTGGTCTTGTAACATTTCCCGGCTGAGGTGCCCCCCGTCTCCTGTCCCCGTGAGGTGCCTGTTTATTTACCAACTGATGCCCCTGCTGTGTTCTCTCCGTGTTGTAGCAGGTGAAATTTGTGGCCTTGTACTTTGGCCTGTGGCCATGTGGTCTACGAACATTGTGGACAGGGCTGTGTCCCTTTTTCTGTATATATGTATATATCTATTATCTTGCCTAACTTATTTTTCATACTGTGCTGATCTTGTTACATTCACTTTTGCGAAATAGTTTTGTCCTTGCATTACTCTGCTGAGAGATGGGGTAAAATAGTTTTTATAATACATCTCGTTGAATGTATTGTGTGTGTGTGTGTGGGGGTGTGTGTTGTGCGTGTGTGTGTTACTCTCTTTTTCCTCCCCTCTCCCTTGTGCACTAGGCGGCTGTACTCACCGCCATCGTCTTCGCCGGTGTTGGTGTTCGTGGTGGAGCTGAACGCAGAAGATCACCGGGAAGACATGCAGTTCAGGTTCCATGGTGGCGTGGTTGTTCCCTGTGTCTCCAATGGTGAGTCCCTTCCCTTCTGAGCTCTATTTCTGCCAGGCTTTTGATGTTGTTGGTACCGCCACAGAAAAGGTGGCGGATTGTGCTGTTGTAATATGATGGGTGGAACATTGTCTCCCTTGCCTGGCTGGAGGCGGCTACCACCATGGTGGCTGTTGTTTCTGCCCTGGCAGTCGGTGTGGTACATTGGCTGCCTTTCAGAGATCTTTCCGCCATGGTCATAATTTGGCGGTAGTTACCGCCATCCTGTTGGCAGTATTACCGGCACTTTATCACTGACCGCCAGGGTCGTAATGAGGGCATTAGTAATTGAGCTATGGACGAGCACACAAGGGTCGCTGAGCAGCGTACAGTGAGCTCCTCTCCCCTGCCAGCTGGTGGAGTGTTTTTTGCTGAACTCCGCACTCCACTTGGAGTGTAGAGTGCCACTCTGCGCCCGCAGCAGGATGAACTCCGCCAGAAGGATGGAGCTCGCCGCCCACCCCTACCCCTAACAGGTTAAACATAGAGGAGTTCATAGTGACTAAACCCAACTGCTTTCTGTGGCACCTCCCTGTGGGCAAAAAGAAGGCATGGCATGAGGACATCCTTCTTATGCCTAATGGGCTCAGGTAGGCCCATTGTCATGCCCGTTTAGGGTCTTGTTGAATCTCTCCACATGCCTGTTGGTTCGTGGTATCAGGGAGTGGAGAACTTTAAGTCACTCTGAACTCATCCCACATGGACGTCATATACACTGATATGAAGTTAGTGTCTCTGTCAGACACTACCACTTTGGGGATACCCACCAGGGTAAAAACCCCCATCAGGGCCCTGGCAACTGAAGGTGCAGTCACTGGCCTCAGAGGGATGGCCTCAAGGTAGCGAGTGGCATGGTCCTCCAACACCATGATGAACCTGTTTTCTAAAACTGTCTTGGGGCCAACAATGTCAATGCCCACTCTGTCATAAGGAGTGCCAAAAACAGGTAATTGGATCATGGGAGGTTTGAGCTATTTCCTCTGACTTCCCACTGGCCTGGCTGAAGGGACAGGACCTACAGAATGCATCTGTAGCTATCTACATCCAGGGCCAATAGAAGTAGACAGCAAGTCTGGCAAAGGTCTTGTCTTACCCCAGGTTCCCTGCCATGAGAATATTGTAAACCTACCCCAAGAAGAAGGTCCAGTATCATTGAGGGACCACCAGCACACAGGTTGCCCCAGGGCTAGGAATATTAGGATCACTATAAAGTAGGTCATTCTACCAGTAGATAAGCTGATCTCCGGAGGTATTACCTGCTGCCTGGGCCTCAGATTGCCACCTCAAGCCCTCTAGAGTGGGGAACTCTCTCTGCCCCTTGCAGAATTCCTCCCTGGTGGTCTCACCCTCAGCTTGCCATCCAACAGGCTCAGGCAGGTCACTCAGGGTGGCATTGTTCTCCCCAGTAGTCTTAGGAGCATCCTCTTCAGGTGTCCCATCAACCTCAACCACTGGAACTTCAGGGGCTGGATTCCTGCACCCCTTGCCCTTATTCTTCTTGCCAGCTGCCTGGGTCATTGATTCAGGCTCCAGGTAACTTTGACTCCCTTCCCAGGCAGCCATGAACCTTATGGTTATACAGACCCATTCAGGCAATCCCAACATCTCCATGGGTGTCCTGAGTTCAACCTCTTTCCAGGCAGTGTGCTCCAGGTCATTGCCGAACAGGGCATATTTCAAGGTCCTGATCCTCTTCCTGGAGATCATCCTCAATATCCTGCTCCTCTGTGGCTGTCTGTTAGTAACTAGTGAACATCCCACCAGGCCCACTGAACTTTCTAAAGCTCTATCTTCCTGGGACCCTTATTGATGTGGAGCACCCTTCCCTTGCACAATTGCTGAAGTTCAATCAAATTGTAATTTTCCAAGTTGCCCACCTCTATTTCCATCATTGCAGTTATGATCACAGACAGTCAGGCACCAAAGACTTTAGTTTTCGAAAAACAAAACTATCCAATCAAGAAGAATTAAAAAAAATCAAATTGGTCTTAAATTATTTTTGTGGGGTAGAAGTGTAACACAAAATTACTGTATTGTACTGCACAAGCACATGTCCAAATCCCACTGTTGTGACCATTGTAAGAGATTGGGTTGTTAGTTTGTGAGGGTATGAACTCTGTTTACACAGCAACAACAATCCATTCCAGGATGAAGCACAAGCCAACTCTAAATTAACCTGTGCTCAATCCTTGGCCAGCTTGGTAATGAGCAGTTAGGCTTAGCTCAGAGGCAATGTGTAAAGTATGTGTGCAACATTTCAAACAGTAACCCAGTGAAATACACCACAAAAGAATCCCACACTAGTTTAGAAGAATAGAGCTATATTTAGTAAATAAAATAAGGCTAACACAACAAAAATCCATTAAATCGAATAAGAAATATGCAGGTTTAAAGATTTTAGTAAAATTGCACCAAAAAGCCCAAAGCGCCAACTGTGGAGATCTGGTCGCATCAGACTGGGAAGAAGTCACAAGTTCAGGCTGACCGATGGAGCACAGGGTGGCTACAGAATGCCAGTTAGGCCAGTTGAACAAAGTACCTTAGCAAAAATGAAATTTGCAAAAAGTGGAAGAGGCAAATGGTTCAGGGGAAGACCTCCCTAAGGCTGACAGATCTAACACATTAGAGTTGCTTGCTTTCCCCCTGATCTTTCTCTTTGCTCTCCAACCTCTGGCTTATACCATTAGGTCATGTCCTGCAATTCAGAGTGTTCAAACTTGTGGTGACTATCAAGTCCCTTCCCAATGTGAATGACATAGTGATGGCTGTTTCCAAACCCAAACATTTATCCCAGCACTCCCATCCCTTCTGAACACCTTTTTGAAGTTCTCCAGGTACGGAATAAACTGGGAGAAATGATAGAAGTCGCCAATGTCTATTGTCACCACGCGGGCATGCTAGATGTGTATATGACATAGGTACCCAGGAGTATGATGTACCTGAAAATGTCCCCTAACAGAAGTCTAACACAAATGGCCCTGGACAACCTGCCCACCCACTAAACTCAAAGTGCCTAAACTTCATTAAATGGTTGCATTTCTGACTATTGAATTGGGGACCGGTCCAGACAGTAAAGATGACATCACCCGCTATAATTATTTGCTGGGGATGTTACTGATCCCTGTTCCCTACTCTATCATTAAATGCAATGATGCTGAAATCAAGAGCTTTGTCTGGGGGGGAGGAGGGCAGCAAACTGTGGCTCTGCAGGCCAAAGTTGCATGCACACTCATTTGGAGACCAATAGAACGGAGTATTCTTCAGTACAACGCAGGCTTCTGTGGTCTATATACAGCATCTCCAGAAACTCGAGAGATCATCAACCCTGTCATGCAAACCATGCTCCGCATATGGAAATGCCTCACTATAATTCAACCCTAGCTTGATAAGTCAACTGCATGGCTACGGATAGGGCAGCAGGAGATTAATTGGTCTGCGTGGATAACATGACATCAAAACAGAAGAGAAAATGATCTTCGGAGACACGCTGACATTTTTTGCAGACCTCTCCTTTGAGTATGGTCTAGCCCATATGCAGAGATTTCACTACTACCATCTATAACACTGTCTCAGAGACAAACTGGGGAAGGACCAATCTCCATTCCTCCCTCACCATTCCAATCATACCTAAACACATGGAGTACAGCCAGTGGGGCTATCTCTGGGATGTACAGGGCGCTAACTATTGCCACTTTATCTTCACCTACATTGGGCTCAACTAGATTGTACAGGCAAGAGATGATAGGACACACATATACTCAAAGGTCCTGGGGGAGCTGTTTGATTTAAACAATACCATCTTTAGAGGGGCAGGAGAAAAGTTGTCATACTTTAAATTACTTCACAACTGATATTGCCCCCCAATAAGCTAAACAAAGCCAGAGTGTTGCTATTCTGATATTGCTGAAGGTGTGGAATGCACAGTTCTGACATGTTGCACATTTTATGCAGTTGTCCTAAATTGACAGGATAATTGTCGGTGGTGTGATTTGTTCTTGGTCAACCAGAGGACATTTGATTGGCCCCATCTGCCTGACTTGCCCCCCTCGCTCATATGGAGGTTTCATCATCCCCACAAAACACAGGAAGAGATGGGTGGCCACGTGTTTGGCAGCTATAAAGTTCTGTATCCTATGCCTTGGAGACAATCGATGATCCCGAGAGGTGCAGACTGGCTATGGGAGCTGGTGAACATAGCAGATTGTGAGCACATCATTCACAAGGTGAATGACCAATTGGGTATCTATCAGTCAATATAGGAAACATTCTTGATACCCTGAGATGGAGTGAGTAATAACAAGAGGGCATTTTCACATGCACATGGCATGAAAATTGGAGAGGTCCCAGTAGCGGTGCACCCAGCACGAATTTCTGAAAGCCTGACTCTGGAGCCCTGCTTGCCACTCCTTACTCACCAGTACATCCACCCACTTTCTTGTAAGGGGTGTCTCAAGGGTATATAGGCTCCGCCATAGTAGAGGATGCTCCACCAGCACTGGGAAGGGGCAGTGGCTGTACATACTGTGCAACCCTTTTATTTCAATATTACATAGGGGCATGCTTGGCCATGCTCAACCCCAGATGTCTCTATGATGCAAGCCTCCACAGAGTAGGATACCTTCTTAGCCTCAGAAGGCATTACTCTGGCATTGGTACCTGTGGGAGGCTAGGATGTCTTGGGACAGGATTGACAAATGGAGGGGGGAATCAGAATATATGTGGGCGGCAAGTGCTTATAGGGTGAGGCCTGAGGATGGCACTTATATGTTATTTCTACCTACTGGGACACATGGGCTCTGTGGACTGCCATAGAGGGAGACCTATTGCAGCAACAGGCCTTAGTGACCTTATTCTTGGTGAGTATTGTGGATTATTATTGATATATGTATGAGTGTCAAAGCTATGTTTACTTCTGTGTACACTTTGTGATTGCATACAAACTGATTGGTGTTTCCTAGCTGGAAAATCAAATAAGTTTATGTTGAAAAAAACAGAATTAGCCTATCTCACATGAGACTGTATCTTAACCTACATAGTGGCAAACACCCTTTGCAACTTTTAACTATAGGGTCCACATTACTTTAATATTTGGCATTTCCTACTTTTATGCATAGCATCCAACCCTGCAAGCTTCAATATAATGAATGGCTTGATGAATGTATAGAAGTAGTTTTTTAGAATGTCAGTGTACTATTCCCTCACATGTGCCACTGCAGTGGTTAAAAAAGGGTAGCTTTCTAAGATCACAAATGTGTTCTCTCGAGCTAAAAACCATTAAGTTAGTTCTGCAAATAGTATAACTGCAAACTTTATCTCACAGATGACATTTAACATTCAAACCGCCAGTGCATTTCCTATACAAGCTTACTATAGCCTTACTGGGGAGTCAAATATGTTGGGTATACCCAATTTCACAGTGCATGTTTAGAGACTGAGCATAGACTGCATGCCACTGAATGACTGTCACAGTGCACATAGTCAACTGCCAGCAAAAGTAAAATCTATAAAAATCAAAACATCTGGGGAGACTTTGCAAAAAAAAAGCAAAAAACAATTTGCCACAAACAGCATTAACTTTCTCTGGATGGCAGGGAAAAGTTTTATGTGAGGTTTCTATGATTTTCTATTGTGCACTATGGAGATGAAGTCTCTATCGGGACACATACCTCTCATTTTGGTTAAAAAACAAACTTTACTTCACGTAATAGTATATTGCATACATTTCAATCAGGTTTCCTGTTTTAACATAAAAATAACAAAGCAAGTATCTATGAGAAAATGCATGGAACTGAGGGAAATGTAAAGAAAGGTACTTTTATGTACCCTAATAGAAATCAGTGGATATAGGAAATTACACTAGCACTAATTATGAAGAAATATTAAGTAATATAAAACGTACATTTTAAGAAATAACTTGTTTATTTTAAATTGTAAAACTATTTTTAATTGTTAATTATTTGTTTTGCAAGTAATATATTACATTTAATGCATCCACCTAAAAGACATTCCTTACAATTGATAGTGAGAGGTGAGTCACCTGTCAGAATGTGATCACACCTATCAGAAAGTCATTGCAACATCAATCAAGTACACCTTCCCCATACGAAAGGAAGCCACATACCAAAAAAAAGTTGGTACGCCATGTCAGTGAATGTTTGTATCTTTTCCCCTCATTTCAAGAAACTGTTGTTAGAGGTGAAGAGAAATAATTTATAGGCAGAGAATGAACATTTTAGGCATGTCCAGGGAAACATCATTGCTTGATACTACTTCTTTCAAGAGGTGATCCTTAACATGACTAAAGACTGGAAGCAGGAGCTCAGTTCACCTACAGACTGCTTCCAGGTCATCCCTACACAAGTCAAAATACTGGCTGCATTCCATTTCATAGACAGTGTGTCTTTCCAGAGAGTCAATGGACACACATTGGGCATTTCACAGGCAACCTAGTGATTTGTTTGTGACTGGTACTGAGACGCATCAGAAGCTGAGTACACCAATTTATATCTATGCCACATCACTGATGGAAATTCAATGGGAAACAAGGGAATAAAATGCCATTGCCCATTTCCTAGAGGTATTAGGTGCATTTGATTGCCCCGTGTGACACTTCAGCCTCCCCACTACAGGGAACACTACTTCTGAAACAGGCAATGATGGAGTTCTTTTAACATGGAAACGGTGGTGCCAGGGGCTGCTTCACTGACTGCTTCCCTGGGAGCATACAGAGCAGATACTTCATTAGATAGTCATCTCACGAGTTAGTTGGGTGCTCGTAATTTCTCTGACATGTGGCTTATAGGTAAGGTATTGTAACTCACATCAAGATTGCACAAGTGTACCTAGAAAATAATACTTCACATTTAGTCACACTTAAGTTCAACATATCACTAAAAACGTACCCCTAAGATTAACATTATGGGGGTCATTCTGACCCTGGCGGTCCAAGACCGCCAGGGCCACGGACGACTGAAGCACCGCCAACAGGCTGGCGGTGCTTCATTGCCCATTCCGACCGCGGCTGTAAAGCCGTGGTCGGAAAACCGGGTCCGGCGGTTTGGCGAATCTTCCAGCTGCAAGCAGCCCCGCCATGGGGATTCTGACCCCCTTCCCGCCAGCCTGTTTCTGGCGTTTTTTACCGCCAGGAACAGGCTGGCGGGAACAGGTGTCCTGGGGCCCCTGGGGGGCCCTGCACTGCCCATGCCACTGGCATGGGCAGTGCAGGGGCCCCCTAACAGGGCCCCAGTATGCTTTTCACTGTCTGCCTAGCAGCGGGAAAGTCAGAATGGCCCCAGCGGTCTTTCGACCGCGGAGCGGCCATATGGCGGTTCCAGCCAGGCGGGCGGCGACCGCCGCCCGCTGCGGTTGGAATGAGGGCCTATATGTATGCATGTATTGAATGTGTGCAGCTTTTACAATTAACTTTCAGGTGCATTTATCATACAGGTGGTGCTCCAGTACATTCTTGAAGTTGTGGCCAAGATTGGTACACTGTTGTGTGTTGCACAACATCAGCATGTGGCAGGGCTTACATGTAGAAAAAAAACTTCAACTACCACCCCCCCGGTACGTGGGGTGGGACATCAAATAGAAGTGAGGGTCTGCAGGTGCAAAACCAACTAGTGTTCTTTCACCTCAGCTGCTACTTTAGTTGATATATCACATTCTTTATACTGTGTTGAATTAATGATGAATTGTGGACTTTTGGTGCCATCCTCATTTCCCATCCCGAGACAACACTGTCACACTACTATGGAGTCACAACTAAACAAGCACGACACATTGTAATATGTAATATCACTAACACATTGCTTTCTCACTCATTCATTCATGAGTTGAACATTATGAACACAAGCATTGTTTGCATAGAGTACAAATTTATGGATAAAACATGGTTTAGCCTTTGAAAGATGTTCTTTCATACAGTATTGTACTTCCAGTCCATACCAGGTTTCTCCTCCTCTGTTATGTATGTGGAGATCTCCACACTTGTGGGCAGATTTATCATTATTTTGTGTGGCGCTGCAAGCCACGTTGATTCACTGCATGAAAGGGAAAGGGCATGAATGCACCAAATTTAACATGATGTGGTGCATTCTGTCCTTTCTTTGCACTTTCACACAATGTGCTGGCTCTGGTGCCAATGCAGACACCCTTGCCCCATGGTGCAAGGGTGCCTGCATTGCAGGTAGGATTGTATTGTGCAGAAAGGGGCAACTTCCTGTACAAAACTAATTATCAAAGGCATCTACTTTTTTCTAAGTGTGCTGCAGAGTGCAGCACACTTACAAAGAGGAAACAGCAATGAGAAAGAAGGCTATCCCTCCTGGTTGTCCGCCCCTGGCAAGGCATAGCATTTTGATTCATTCCCAGGTTTACTACTGTTGGTAAATCTGGCAATGTACCAAAATCCAGATGTGGATGCATGGGAACGCCCAGGGTCCACCAATGGAACGCCTTCCTTGGGCTGAGTAATACAAGGCAGCTATTTGCACTGCCTTGCATTAGTCTAGGCTTATCACGCCACTTAGGGCCATGCAAGGTGGCCTTGCATGGTTTGATTTATCTGGCTTAGCTTTTGTGTTGCCCTTGCACCCCCTTGCATGGCACAAGGATGATGTAAAACCTTGATAAATATGCCCGAAGGGAAGAGATCTCTGCACATCACCCAGAGATCTCTGCCTGCTACAACAAACTGCAAATGACATGCACCAACAGGACAAAGGCCATTTCTTAACCATCCATTTGCCACAACACAATCCTCCTCTAACTTGCTGCTCTTTTTTGTCCAGCATTTCCCCAAAATGGTTAAGGAATTCGATAAAAGGACCATCAGATTTTCTGAAGAATTATTGGAGGTAATTTGCAAGGGGTTCCTCCAAACATTCCTCAGCTATCTGGGTAGAGGGCTAACACCAGCTAAGTAAAGGATTGTGGGCCCACATACGGATGGATGCCAATGCATGATGAAGTGCAATGGGTGTCAGTACATGAAAAGAGAAGAAATGCCTCAGACCTGATAGGACCTCTAGTGCTAGGTACTCCTGAAGACAACTAATTTGCTGGGAGTATTCTTCCAGATACATACACAGCACCCCAACCTTACACAACTGCACAGGAGGGTTCCTAAAACAACCTGGCTGATCCAAACATGTCTATGTGTCTCAGTTCTAAATAGAGCATCCTGCATCATGGGACTGATTTAAATGTTTTACCCAGGGCTGAAGTTGGTTTCTGCAACAACAAGCTCGGAATTGGTGGATATATATATATAAGATTTGTTTGGCTTTGTGAAGAAACGTCGGTGAAGGTTTGGGTGCACTGTTCATCAGTTTGGTGGTTGTTGTCCTTGATCACTGAGGCTCAGATGAGTGACCAGGTCTCTCACGAGCACCCAGCATATTTTATGGCTGAGCTCATGGATTTTGAGGCAAATCAATCAAAGATTTCTAGATTGCATGGCTGCTCTAAGAGTGTTCCGGCGCTAAGAGAGCTGACCCCATTGTAACCCCCAAAAGCAACCAGCCCTAATAAGTGATCCCAAACACAACCAAGTTTATAAGGCCTTCCGAAACTGACCTCCACTTCATGTCTTACAGAGTTCCAAGGGGAGTGATTCCAGGCCTGAGCTGCAAGGAATAAGAAGGAAGAACCTCCCCACTTTTTGATTTTAGTTGTAGGGACACACAGCAGCCCTGCATATGTGGATCAAAGAGACTTAACAGAGCAGTATTGTATTGGTATGTTCGAAAGATATTTGTGGGGAGATTGACGACTGACGTTGAATTTGACCTAATAATCGCTCTGCTGCATTTTGTACAGTTTTTTTGACAGACCTCAACAAAGCAGAGCAGGATCCTACTACTGATAAGTCTGAGGAGCCAAAGTCAGTTGATTGTCTATCTTGATTCCCAAATATCAAACTACCCACACAAAAAATGCCCCAAAACTGTTTTAAAAAAAGGCCCTACTCATCAGTAATGCATTTCTACAATGATAGGTATATAATTGTTTGGCTCCTTTGTCCAAAAAGAAGCAAATCTAAGCTAATGCCAAACCTCCAACTCCAATGTTCTCCAAACGTTGGAGTAGGATAGCATGTGACACTGTATTGAAGCCTCCTGATGAAACCAATAAAACCAGGGTAGCGTGTATCCCCTGATCAAGTTCTAGCTGGATAACGTCAGTCACCTCCACCAATGCTGTTTCCAAGCTACAGCAGGACAGAAACCAGATTGCAAAGGATGTAATAGATTAGAATGCTGCAGATACACTGATAGTTGACAGCCAGTCAGTTGTTTCAGCTTTTTTGACGCAGCATGGAGAAGAGAGATGTGTCTAAAATTAGTAGTTTGAAATCTATCCGCTGAAGATTTCTTCAGGAGAGGACAACTTCGGCCTGTTTCTAGAGAGATTGAACTAATGCTGAATAAATGTATGTATTAAATATATGTTTTTAAATTGGATTAATGACCTTCGCTATGATTTTAAGAATAATAGGAGGACAAGGGTCACAGGAGAACCCGACTGGCATGAAAGAATTGTATGCCCTGAAAACTCTAACAACATTAAGGACAACTCAGACAGAGTGGAGGCAGTAGTCATTCTAGTATCCCCTGACATCCTTCCAGTGCACAATATAATGGAATTTAATTCCAAGTTAACCCACTAAAGATATTTTATCTTCAAAATAGGTGGCTTCTGCCTTTTTTGTCATTGTATGGTATTTTCTAGAAGCCTCACAATACTTGATTTTATCCTCTGGAAGATGTTTGTGCCATAGCTCCTCGAACTGCTTGCAATGTTTTCTCTCTTCCCTCAACGTCTCAGAAATCCATGGGACAGAGGGTTTGCTTCGCAGATTATCAGAAGTATTAGTGGGATCACTGTATGTGCCATATTTTAGCCAAATATCGGTGACTGCAACATCTTTCTCAATAGCCCTGCAGAGTATGGGGAGTGAGCTGACGAATAGGTGCTCAATTTCAAGAGGCTTAGCTTTGTTCCAGGCATGATAAGAGGCAAATTTAGGCAATGGCTCCCCGAGTTCCAGCATATTGACCCTTCGTTAAAAAAAGTAAAACAGATTTTCCTGACTATTAGAGGGGTATTAGAAAAGATAAGGTCAAGGATATGAATTGCCTGGTGTATTGGGGAGTTAACATGCTGAATCAAATAAAAAGAGGCCAACTTGTCCAGAAGCACAGCTGCCAGGAGGTCTGCTTTAATAGCAATATGTAGAGTAAAATCACTTAGAATAGTAAAATTGGAGAACTGGAGAGTAGGCAATAGCCTCCTCTAAGGAGTTAAGAAAATCATCTGCATACCAGGGGGCCAAAAACCCAACAATCTGGCCGCAGCACAAGCAGAAATTGTGATACAGAACACCATGGCTTCATCTCCCTTTAGATCCGATAGAACAAAAGAGGAACACTTAAAGAAATTTTAGAAAAATAATATCCACTCCCCCCTCCTCTTTTGTCAGATCAATTAAGGTGCACCTAGGAATAGGTAAAGGTAGGTTAATCACTGTGTCAGGGGCTGAAAAATCATTCATTCAGGTTTGTGTTAGGAATACAGCATTGATCTCTTTCACGTTAAATAGAGCATAGACATGTACAGAGTTCTTATGTAGTGGATTTTACATTACTCAAGGCATAGTGAGTCAGAAGATAATCTTTCACCATCATAGTCAGATATCCAACCACACGCTTGTATGCCATCTACCTTTCCCCAAAAGGAAGGGATAATCTACATAGGTAGGTTGTAAGGGGGTGATCAGGTTACTTCTTCATCTTACAGGGTGTTGTGGGCTTTAAATTCTTGAAACTGCAGATCAGAATAACAAATCCTAGGGCTGGGTAAGATCAACAAACCACCAGCATGTCTCGAACTCGATGCACAACAGATAAGGATGGGTGCAGATGGGCTGCACCACAGTCGTGATTATAGGGGGAATCTGCATGCCCCTCTGGGATGACAAGAGCGCTGCCATCAGAAAGTGGCACCTCTCCATATCTTAATTGGTATAAAAATGACTGCTGAAACTAAGTTAAACTGTCCCCAATCAGTCACATCCATATTTGTAGAGCTCTGTGCTAAAACATTAAAAAAGACTCTCCACAATAACACTTCCCAATCAATTCAGTTGATAAAAACAAACAGTGGATACACATCAGTTAATCAAAATAAAAAAGTTTGAATTTGTTCTTGTATGGAACTTTTAATCTCATCCAAGATGCAAGGAACTCTTTCCAATAACCTATGTACATCTACCTTGAGTTACTTAATGTTGCATATTAGCTCCCTTTTGAAAAGTGGATTATTGGTGAGGGCAGGTAAGTACCTACACCGAGCAATAGGCCACTAACCCCCAGTTATGTCCAGTTAGGTCTCAATAAATTAAACCCAGCTCAACCCTTGGTAGCTTGGCAATGAGCGACAAGGCTCAACTTAGGAGACAAGTATGTAAAGTATAAAAAAATCACAAAACAGTGAATAAGTAAAACAAAAAGCACAATAAAAATCCAACACCAATTTATAAGAATAGATTATATTTTTGTATTTAAAGTGACACCAAAATGATTAAAATTGGATAAAGGGAACTGGAGATATGAACGATTTAAGAATGTAATGTTTTCTACTGCAGAGAAGCAACTAGCGCTTAAAGGGTAAAAAAAAAGGTCACACTAGACAAGGACAAAGTCCAGAGTTCAGGCCACCCATGAGGTAACACTGTTACACTTACTTTCAGAAGTTTTTTTTTATTCAAGTAAGAGGTCCACAGCATCAGCCAAGGGTTCAGAGGCTCTAGTTTGCCTTTTGGGGTCTGAGACTACAACTCCCACAATGCGCCCTTTTAACTTATGGAGTTTCTCCAAACATCTCCAAACTTCCGGATCGTCTTCCAGAGGTCCTTTTTTGGTCCTTGAAGTGTCCACAACTTGATCCAAGGTTCAAGAAGTTCTGAGTTGCTCCTTGGACTTGGGATTTCAATTACCAGAATGCACCTGGTCAGAATCCTCAAATGGCCACTGGTCAGCTGGGCTCTGCCTGCAGAACTTGATGCAGGAGACTCTGGGCAGCTCCGTTGTACCTGTAGCAAACAGGGAGTCCCTCCCTGAAGTAGTAGATGACAGGCAAAGTCCTTTTAGTGGTGAAGCCCAACTGTGCAGCTAGTGCAGTACTTCTGAGTGCAGGGTCCAGGTGCAGGTCAGGGGTCCAGCAGGGCAGTCCTTCTTCTTCTTTGCCTTGCTCCTCGTAGGGATCTGAGGTGTGTGTGCAGCTCTGCCACATTTATCCTTGCTCCTGGGGTGAAAAGCAGGGGGAGCCCAACTGTCCAATCACAGGTAAGCCACTTCCTCTTGGATGACTGCTTCCTGGGAAGTGTGGCAAAAATCAATCCCAGGAAGCAACATTCTTAAAAAATCCCACATGATTGAAACTGGTTTTTCGAGGTTAGATCTGGCTGAACCCACCAACTGGTGTGTCTAAAAATCCTAAACAGACCCCTCTGCTGCCCTCTCCTAATCTAATCAATAGGGCATCTAATTGGGGTTGCAGAAAATGTCAGAGGTCCTGAGCTGCTCCAAATGTCCTTCCCTGCCTTTGAAGACCAGTTTAGCTGCTCTCCCCCTCCTGTTTCACCATCTGCCGAGGCAAATCTCCTCCCCCAGGTATATCCTTTGTGTTCAGTCCAGGCCACTTCACACCTCATCAAGTCAGCCTGGCCAGGCTACCAGAGGCTGACCAATCAGAGAAGGGCACTACAGTGCTGAAGTTGGCAATTTTCAGGTAGAGTTTAAAACTCTTTACCTGAACTAGTTATATTAAATCCAAAAATGGCAAGTTATGGGATTTATTATAACAATTAATTTGATACCAAACTCGGGTATCTTGCTCTTATGGGGACTTTGTTAATTAAAATTAAGTCTCCCAATTTCAGCCTACGGAGGCCATTCACTACAGTGAGGGAAAATGAATGTGGCTATTTTACCTACCAGGGCTTCTAAAACAATGTTTATAAGGTCCCTGTTAATAGTTACATGACTCCCAACTCTGGGGGCACATAGGGCACACCTTAGAGATGACTTATATGTAAAAATAAGGTTGTTTAAGACTTTGGAAGTACTTTCAATTCCAAAGTCAAATTTGCATATAGCTTTAGTTTAAAGCAGCCGACAAGGCAGACCTGGTTTTAAAATGACATTGGGCACCTCAGCAGTACACATATGTGTGCACCACCTATGCTGGGGTTCCTAAACCTACATGCCCTACCATATACTAGGGACTTATAGGTAGGTTGATATAGCCAATTATAATTCACTTAATTGACATATCATTTCACATAGAGCACAGGCCTGTGACTGTTTAGCAGTACCCAGGGCACCATCAGAGTCAGGAAAACACCAGGAAAAAGTGAAAAATGGGGCAAAAAGTTAGGGGGCTTGTGCAATCAGCCCACTTTTCTCACACTCCCCAGTTTGTCAAGGAAGGGATTGTTACTGGTTAAACTGGTCTTTTTAGAGAACATTTATTGACAATGACCCTCCTGCATGAGTAGTCGGCTAACAAAGGCAGCAGGTTGTCCATTAAATTGCGGGTTGGCATGTGAGACACTGTAGGAGGTAGATTGTTGAATGAGTTCTTCCTTCCCAGAACTTTATTCTCCTGCAGTTGATGAAGAGAAGACCACCTTTGTGCTTACATTGAAGAGGGCACCAGAAGAGTTATTTGGTACATTTGTATGAAGTAGCTTTGGAACGTCCTTCATATGTGGTATACCCATCCCAGACTTAGTAGATGTTGTTTGAGGACTTGCAAAACATAGAAGTTATCTTGAGTAGAAATTAGTGGCTGACCTTGAATGATTCTTTAAAATGGTCCTCTGTCGACCAACAATGTGTGTGTGTGTGTATGCGTGTGTGTGTGTTTGTGTGTTTGTGTGTATCTGTTTCTCTGTGTATTTATATTGTTAATCTTTTGTGTGATGTCCCCTGATATTTTTACCTTGACGGTTTTTGCTGGTGGTAGACCTCTCTTCACCTTACCCCTTTTAACCAGGGGTAAAGTGCCTGTGTGCGTCTTTCAATGTGATGACATTGGCATACCCCTACTTGACACATTTAGCTTACCTAGAAATCATTAGTATTTGATACAACGTGTACCTTCTGGCTATAAATTAAATCTCACAAGCAGACTGAAGCACCTATTGTGCCATCCACTGCAGTGACAGTGAACATATGACTGCATGCCTACACTTTGTAGCCTGGCTGTGCAGTTGTAACCTGCATATTTGATCTGTCAAAGTAGCCCTTTTTGACAAGCCTAAACCTTTTAAATATGAGTATGTCACTCCTAAGCAGGCCTCACTGCCCATAAGGCAGGGTGCATGGTATTTGAACTTAGGACATATGAAAGTTTAATGTTAAACATGTCTTTAGGGTGCAAAGGGCCCCAGAGCTATTTCAGTGTAACAGGGATTCTCTCTTCCATCGGAAAGCATTGTGATTCAATAGTAAATCTTCCAATCGGTGGCTAGAAAACATTTGGATTTTTGAAATATTTAGTACACACCAAAGTCATTGGTGAAGTTGAATTTGTAATACAAGTTTTAGGAAAGATGCTTTTAGAATGTCACCTTTTCCCTGCCCAAAGCCTCTAGATACCCATTTGTATGACCTCCAACTGTCACCTGAATAGCCCCTTTGAGAAGGCGTGGACTTGATCAAAAGTCAGGGAAAAAAAGCCTTTGGAATGGGGAAATATTGTTTTTCCCTGGAGAGGTTGACCTATGGGCACCTTCCCCTAGACAGGTTGGCTTCTGGTCTGTGCCCAGGAACTTGATTAACTTCTTAGAGGTCTAACCTGTCACATTGAGATGTAGCAAACTCCTAGTCTCACAATCGCTTTGTCCCTACAGCCAGCCTGCCTCCAATCCCAGTGGGAGAGGAGCTGCCCCCAGAACTAGAGTTTGGCTATTACCTTGGCCATACCTCTGGGGTTCACTTAGGAGCTCTGCACAGGAAAGAAAGGGTTTGACATCTTGGCATTAGGTAGAGAGGGGCACTTTGGTATTGTTTGCAGTAGGTCACACAAGAATTGTTGCAAATGTGGGGAGGTTTGCCCCAGGGACGTTTTCCTCTATTGGTTAGGGAGGAGTCACCCCAACTCATCGGTTGATGCCAGGCATAAATGTGGCACTCACAGTACCCTCCTCAGAACACTTTCTGGATGTGTGGGAGAAGAAGATTGGACCTACTGTCTCTGACCTGGGACAAGCCTAGAAGAGTGGACCTGCTCTTCCTTTTGTACTCACAACAAATAAGAAGAATCCAAGAGTCATAAAGCTGAACTCATTTTCAAGATGCTGGGAGATTACAAGGTACTAAAAGCCTTTTTTGCAACTTCCCAAGTGACCAGTTCCCTGGACCCTGTTTTTTGTATCTGACCAGTGCTCCATCGGGGTCAGCCTTATCTTGTGCTTAGGTACTGGTCAAGTGCAAACATTTGACTGTAGTTAGTGCTTAATGCTATTTGGAGCTATTTTCATATATTAACTAAACATTTGTACTTCTGATTTCCATTATTGTATTTTTGTCATTTTGGTGTGATTTTATTTATTCAAATGTTTTGTTTTCTCAATTGTGTTTTTTTGTGTTGTGTTTTGACTTTAGTTCTGTTTTATTACTGCATAACTACTTTACACATTGGTTTTATGTTAAACCCTAACAAAGACTGTGGTGTGTACCTCCTGCCTCACCTAATTTCCCAATTTCATACAATATCTAAGACAAATAAATTGATTACTGTATAGATATTTTGTGGAGAAGTGAAAGGTTTAAAAATATGTAGACATTTTTTAAGATTATATACATGTAATGATGTCATATTTTTGCCAGCTGAACAAATAGCAAATTGCTTCTTGTAGAATGTCCTCTGATGGATTTGTGTTCCATGTTGATACCAGGGACCACTGGACAATTGTATCAATGAAGCTATGAAGAGAGATCTTATTAAGTACTTATTAGGTTAGTATAAATGTGTAGTATCAGTTTATATTAAAAATATGCTACACACAACATAATGAATTGTATAATGATATGCCTGATCAAAGGTAGTGGGAGGAAGCTGTTGTTACTAGTAACACACTGAAAAACATGCTAACTATCTAGTAAAATATGTAGAAAATTGCTCAAACATAAACAAGCAAAGAATGGCCAGAGAGGGTAATTAGAATAATATATACATACTTCTTAAAGCAACTGAAGAATGTATTTATTGGCATTATGGGCCTGATTTATATTTCAGTGGATCGGATATACTGTCACAAATGTGAACAATATCTCATTCTCTGTGTTTCAAGTGCATTATATTCTATTGCACTTGAAAAAAGGTGAACTGGATGTCTGTCACATTTGTGACAATGTATCCCATCTGCTGAAATATAAATCAGGCCTACGTAATACATAATAATCCATATAACCTTACACTCCAATAAATCACAATAGATGCAGGTCAAGGCATCAAATGAAGTTAATTTTGAAACGTATAGCCCTTGGGAGAGAAATATGGTTATGTATAGTTCAAATTATCATTATGAAGACTTAGTGGTCTCTGCCATCCTTCTCTTGTCTGTTGCCCAACCACATCTTGATGCACTGGTAGGAGCAACAGCACAAGTGATGGCAGATGGCTGAATGTCAGAAAACACAGGACACTCACTTATCAAAATGGCATTATAATTAGTGGTGTCTGAAATTTGCAGAATTTGATTTCCTGTACATATGTGAAATTGCAGCAAAGTTATGCAAAATTACACAGAGTTATGCAAAATGCAAATCTGTCATTTTGAGCTACATTTTAGTGGAAAATGAATCCTTACATTAGTTTTTGGTGCCAACAAAGCACCACGAACAGCAGCTACTTATGTTTATTGTTTCTGTGCAATAATGTTAAAGTTGTACCACAAATTGCATAATTCATGGTGAACTTTTGCCATATATGGTTGTGTAAAATGGTGTAATGGTGTCATGCTGTGCACTTTGTTTGACCAACGTTACACAAAATTCCCAAAACAGGCCTAAATGTGCCAGCATTATTTAAATTTTCCAGAACCCTACTCATAATGATTACTTTATAAATCTATTGATTATCAAAGTAAATGTATGTTGAGTACAAGAAACATAAATATATACAGTACATAGTACAGATACAATTCACTGATGATGAATATAAAATCAATCATACACAGCTCTAAATTGTAGAACTATCATTGATATAAATATGACATATTGGAGTGTGTGGGGGAAGTGCGTTCAAGTGCAAGACCTAATTATCACTGTGGCACTGCAGCTTATTGTCCTGCACCAGCAGTTGTTTAGTGCATTTGGATCGGGGACTATTTAACAGAATGCATAAAGATTAGCCAAATCATTAATATTATAATATAACATTTATATTTGAAAAAGATGTGTAAGATGTGTACCTCTCTGTGGCAGTAGTCATGAAAATATGGCAAGAGTCTGGAATAACCAGAAAATAGATTGTATTCATTTCTTACATGGCTTTAAATTGGGATTGCTTGGAACAGGCAGGCCATATAGCAGGTCAGGGTGGATTGTGGAGAGGATTCGCTCATGAAGAAGAGTAAGATGGATATGCGATCTTCAGGTTCTCGAATGGTGAGTACTTTGATGATGAATGCATTGCCAGAATCTGCCAAATCCTAGCTCTGCTCCACTGAGGGTATCTGGAGGAAGACATTATTGTACCCTTCTCCATGCGTGAGGCATGACCATCACTGCTGCAGGTCTTGTGAAGGACCCTATAGCACGTAGCAGTTGCAGGTCACTTTTACTAGTTTTTACCCTCAGCAATAGCCTCAATACCTACAACTACCAACTAAAACTCAGTGTGTGGCTACTCAATGTCCAATTTCTTCCCATTCATGCTATCCAAATTTGGATCTTCTGCACATGGTTCACAGGATCACCTTTTTTACTGAAAATTAAATATATAATTTCTGGGCACCAAATACGATGAAAGCCATTTTGGAGGGTTATAAAAGTTTGCATGTAAACCAAAAGACTTACAAGAAGGAACAATCACTCATTATTTTTTGGAAGTCTCTACATTGTATCTTTGTTGATTCTCATATGGGGAATCACTTTAAAGCATTAACATGTAGATGCCTAATGCACTAAGAACGTTCTCATCTTTTTTTTTACTATTCTATAGTTCATCCAAATAGGATTAAAATTCCTTGACAGAACATTTGAACCTAGTGGGACATACAATCCTTCATCACCAAAGGCAAAATATGTTATGGGTTTTGAATGTGCACAATGAAGATGAAGACCCAATACCTCTCTGACCTAATTAAGTAAGATGGCCTGTTTGACCTGACCACATGACAGGGGGCACACCTCAAACCAAATGTGGGTGTTGGATGTTCCAATTCAACTTATTGGCCCTCCTCTCTTCCCCGGTTAAATCATGATATAATAAGAGTATATATTCAAATTTACATATAATTCTACATTCAATTCGGGGGCAGGAAGACCCTTTTCCAATTCATGTCCAGGTTTTTGAAGGACTGGAAAAATATTAACTGTGCCAGACTATGTGAGATTTTGGAGGATGCTCTGAATCTGCTTCCTTACCACAACTCTGTCTTGTAAGCCCTGTTTACTTTAATAAGGTCCTATTACTGGGACATGATATCCCTAGTTAGCCTCCTAAAACCATAATATGCAACCCTCTCAGTAAATGGTACACTGACTCCCTAAAGAAAATACATCTATGACTTACACAGTTCAACCATAAAAGCCAGTAATCATTTGATAATTGCAAGTAGCAATTGAAATTGTATAAGAAGGAAGTCTTTGTACAGAATAATCTTATCTCTGCAGTAGTATTCATTGCTCATCCAAACCCTCTGATTCTTTATGTCTCCCCAGTGCATCTTCTTTTAGTACATTGATAATTTTGTGATTACTTCAAAATGTGTTTCTCTTCTAAAATCCCAAATATTTATGTAGGAATCAAGAACTCTACATTACCCTTATTGTGATGTCTCTTTGCTACCCTATTTCACATGACCTTCTTTTACATCTCCCAACTCGGAAGAGATTAAATGAATGCTAATGGAGGTAAAATTTGGGTCCCCCATGAACTCTGCCCAATTTCAATTATATAGCCTTGTTCCTTGGTGGCAGTGCTAACACTTACTGAGATCAACAATCTGTCCCTTTTCTCACGTTCTTTATTGATGAATTGTAAAAGAGGAACAGTCAAGCCATTGTTGAAAAACTCCTCACTGAAGTTCCTGCATGCTGGAAGTTGTATATGGTTTCTTGTGTCCAGTGGGTGATGTAGCCCAGGGGAAGAAGGAAGAGGAAAGAGGCTAGGATATGGGCTGTGTTGGAAAATGGGTTATTGGTAAGGGCAGGTAGGTACCTACACTTAGCAACAGGCCACTAACCTCCACTTAGGTCCAGTTAGGTCTCAGTAAATTAAACCCAGCTCAACCCTTAGTAGCTTGGCAACGAGCGACAAGGCTTAACTTAGGAGACAAAGTGTAAAGCATTCAAATCTCACAAAACAGTAATTAAATAAAACACAGGATACAGTTAAAAAATCCAAATCCAATTTATAAAAATAGATAATATTTTTATCTTTAAAATGTCATAAAAACGAATAAAATCGGATAAGGGGAAACGGAGATATGAATTTTTAAAGAATTATTGTTTTTTAGCGCCTAGAAACAAAAAGCGCCAATCGGGTCATCTGGTTGCACCTTGACCGGGGCAAAGTCAAAGTTTAAGGCCGACCGCGGTGGAGCCCTGCTCGGCTACAGGCCGCGGGAGGCCTCGGTTAAAAGTTTACCTTCACACTTAGGGGGTCATTACAACCCTGGCGGATTGCGGAGAACCGGCGGTAAGACCGCCAACAGGCTGGCGTTTTTACCTTGGTGAATTATGACCATGGCGGTTACCGCCATGGTCATCCGCCGGTTCTCCGTCCCGCCCGCCAGCGGTTTCAACCGCCATGAAATCCATGGCGGTAAGAACCATCAGTGCCAGGGAATTCCTTTCCTAGCACTGATAGGGGTCTCCCCACCCCCCACCCCCACCCGACTCCCTCCCCTACACCCCCCACCACCCCTGCTACCCCCCAGAGGTGGCATGGCCCCCCTCCCCACCCCGACCCCCAACATAACATTACTCACACACACCCGACACGCATGCAGGCACCACCAACACACACACGCACACACCCCGACATACATGCCTACACTTCCCCGCCGTCCGCAAGTATGGCTGTTGGCGGCTCTCCATCGGAATAACGACGGAGAGCAACCAACAGTCATAATACGCCAAGCGGCAAACCGCCTGCACAGGCGGACTTCTGCACGGCGGTCCCTCGGCGGTCTTGCAAAAAGACCGCTGAGGTCATAATGACCCCCATAGTCTCTTTTTTAAAGATTTTCTTCAGCAGATGAACCTGCCAGTCCAATCCGACCTTCTTGTGCCCTTCTCTGGATACGCGACACGGGAATCCTCTGTGGAGATTTTTACCTTCGGACTTAGTCGTTTTTTCGAGGTGGAACTCCTTCGACCAGGGTAAACCGAGATCTTGTTCCGACGACCCTGGAGCCCTCCTCGGATACGCTGGCTGGGAGGTCCCGGTCAACTTTTTACCTTCGGACTTATTCTCTTTTTCAGAGATTTTCTTTACCGGGATGAACCAGCAAATCAGGCTGGGTCGCGGTTGAGGCAAGCCGGGTAGAGTTGCCGCGGCGGGTTGGTCCCTCTATGGAGCTTTTTTTCAAAAGTTCTCCAAACTTCTCCAAACTTCTGGGGCTTCTCCCAGATGTCCTTTTAAGGTTCTTTTGAGGTCCACAGCTCACCCCAAGGGTCCAGAAGTTCTGAGATGGTCCTTGGGGGGTGCGGACTACAACTCCAGAATGCACCTGGCGCAAACTCCTTTTTGGCCACTGGACAGTGGTCATCTGGTCGCTTTCTTCAGGAGTTGGTGCAGGGGACTCTGGTTAGCAATTTGTCACCTGTAGCAAACAGGGAGTCCCTCCTTGAACCAGTTGAAGCCAGGCAAAGTCCTTCTTGTGGTGAAGCCCAGGTGTGCAGCTGGTGCAGTCCTTCTGAGTGCAAGTTCCAGGTGCAGGCCAGGGGTCCAGCAGGGCAGTCCTTCTTCTTCTGTAGTTCTTCCTTGTTGGATGTGGTAGGGAACTGAGGTGTGGGGGCAGGTCTGCCAGTTTTATCCTTGCTCCTGGGTGAAAAGCAGGGAGGGTCCTGGTTCTCCAATCAGGTGCAGGGACCTTCCCCCTGTGATGACCACTTCCTGGGAAATGTGGCAAAAATCAATCCCAGAGGCAACAGTCTTCAAAAATCCATCATGGCTGAATCTGATTTTTGGAGGTTACATCTGGCTGAGCCCACCCACTGGTGTGGCTAAAAATCATAAACACACCCCTCTCCTGCCCTCTCCTAATCTCATCAAGGGGGCTCCTAGTTGTCTGGGGTTGAAGGATGTGGGGGTGTTACTGGTTGCTCCAAATGTCCTTCTCTGCCTTTGAAGACCAGTTTGGCAGCCCTCCCCCTTCCTGCCTCACCATCTGCTGAGGGGAGATTCCCTCCCACAGGCACATTCCTTTGTGTGAAGCCAGGCCACTTCACACCTCATCAAGGCAGCCTGGCCAGGCTGCTAAAGGCTGGCCAATCAGAGCACAGCAGCAACAACAATGCAGAGTGGAAATTGGCAACTTTTCAGGTAAAGTTTAAAACTCTTTACCTGAACAAGTTATATTAAATCCAACAACTGGAAGTTGTGGGGTTTACTATAACAATTAATTTGATATCAAACTATTGGTATCCATCATTTAAGGGGACTTTAAAATTTAAAATAAAGTCTCCCCATTCTAGCCTATGGAGGCCATTCACTACAATGAGGGAAAAACAAATTTAGCTGTTTTGACCTCACCAGGGCTTATAAAACTATTTTTATAAGGTCCCTGCTTATAGTTACATGGCACCCAGCCCTAGGGGCACATAGGGCACACCTTAGGGGTGACATATGTAAACATAAGCTAGTTTAAGACTTTCGAACTACTTTTAATTCCAAAGTCAAATTTGCATATAACTTTAATTTAAAAGCAGCCAGCAAGGCAGGCCTGCCTTTAAAATGACACTGGGCACCTCAGCAGTGCACCTATGGGTGCACTACCTATGCTGTGGCCCCTAAACCTACATGCCTTATCATATACTAGGGACTTATAGGTAGGTTAACTTAGCCAATTATAATTAGCCTAATTTGCATATCCATTTTACACAGAGCACTGGCCCTGGGACTGGTAAGCAGTACCCAGGGCACAGCCAAGAGTCAGTAACCACCAGTACCTGTCCGAAAAGTGTGGGGGTGACCAGGGCAAAAAGGAGGACTTTCCTACAGGCTGAATGTATGCGTTTGGAATGTTAATATGTGTTAGGCATATGAGACTGGCATCTGCTGTATAGTGTTTCTTTACTCCCTTCTATGATGAGGACTCACCAAATGGACATTTAGTAGAAAACCAACAGTAAAAGTTATAGTCATAACTTTACACTTGTAATTCTAGCTGTAGGATGCTCAGAGTCTCATTAGTCTACTACTAGACTGAAATGTCTGCCAAGAATTGGTGAATTCCATCCCATCAGTGACCTTTTCAAAGCAGAAATCTACATATGCACAGATCGCAGCATCTATGTTTCAATTTGTGAATCAGGCACTATGTTCTCTTGTTGGTTGGTTGAACTATCAATCTCACAACAAAATTGTGCATGTTGTCTGTTTCTCAGTCAGGCTTCATCTCATGTCTGATGATGCTGGGGGCCCATATTCTTGCTTCTCTTTTTACAACAGACCTTTTCAGGAGTGTCAAAAGGTAAGAGGGGAGTAAAATCAATACTTCAAATCAATTGACAATGTAACTTATTTAACACATTAGATCCCAGAGATGGAAAGTAACGTTCAAAGTTTTATTACAAATTGAGGGCCAAACTTATGTAAAGAATCTCAAAAACATGCTATATAAGTACAGAATCAATAAAGGTGAATTAAAGCATAGAATGAGATCAAATCGAACAAGCATGAGACATACAAGAATTTCAGTTGCAGCAATACAAAAGATAAGACACAAGATAAGAAACCTCCTGGTTAATAATTGGAGAAACTAAATTATTCTAAGTACCCTAAACTAACCTAAAAGAACTCCTAAATATCTCTCAGAAAATATGGGAAAGTGTCAGCACAGCAGCCTCAGTAGAAGATCTGATAGGGAGCTTTCAGGTAGCATAAAGCCACACAAAAGGATGGAGAGTAAAGCAGTCAATACCCCTCCAAATCTCAAGGGGAATCTGTTATCATCAGAGGCTAAAGTGAATCTGCTCTCATCCAACTAGGTGAATACCAATTAAACCTACAGAACCTTCGAGAAATCTACATCATCAACACCAGTAGTTTTCCTTCTTCCTTGCACAATTGAAATTGGCAACTCCTGTCACGTTTTCATCCCACAAACTGAGCATCAAGATGACCTTGGGTGTCTCCTGGAGCCTGGTACACAAACAGGGATCTTTTCTTCTTAGTTTGTTAGTGTTCCATTGTCCTTGACAAAGTATTCTCCTGTGCCTTACTATCTCAGATATGCAATATACTTAGAATTAACTGTGGGATCAGATGGCTGTATCTGCAATCATGGAATATTGCAACACAAGCAAAACTCCATGTTGAAGATTAACACATGAAACCTACATTTCAGACGTTTGGTTATGCTATCTTAACTTGGCATCTCAATACACATTAAAAATACATGATTATGGGGGTCATTATGAAACTCTGCAGTTCAGACCGCCATGCCGGCGTTGGGGGCAAAGACCACCACCGGCATGGCATTCAGAACCGCCATATTATGAAAACAGTGGGGGCCGCATATGGCGGCGCTCCTCCACCACCAGGCTGCCGCCGACAGGCAGCCTGATGGTGGAGGGAATCATTTTCTGACAGGGCAGTGCTGCAAGCACCCCAGCCCCTCAGAAAATGATCCCTTTTGCCACCAGCCTTTCCCTGGCGGTTTCCCCCACCAGGGAAATGCTGGCAGAAGGGGTGCTTTGGGGTCCCGCTGGGCCCCCTTGGGCCCCTGCACTGCCCAAGCACTTGGCATGGGCAGTGCAGGGACCCCCGCGCAGTGCCCCATCGCGCAGGTCACTGCCCGATTTACGGACAGTGATCTGCGCGACCAGTGCTGCTGCACCCGCCGCACACCAACATTGGCGGCGGCTCCATTTGGAGCCGCTGTCAATGTTAAGGCCCTTTTTCCTGCTGGGACAGCAGGTAGAAACAGTGTTTCCGCCCGCTGGCCCAACGGGGAAAACATTATACGTCCGGCAGGGGGGTAGTCGTGCTGACGGTCATCTATTGACCGCCAGCCCGGATTGTAATGAGGGCCTATATGTGCATCTTCAATTAAATTGTAATTTAATTATGAATGAAACGCAATCATGTGCAAGTCCACGATATTACCACAATCAGAGTACATGAATATAAATGTGCATAAGTATTACAGTCTAGCATGTTAAAATCAACATTAGAACAAACACACACAGACACATATTTAAACAACCATGCGCCGTAATGCCTGCGGGCTCCAATGTGTCTGTGGCGCTGGCAAATGGTGCTATGCTGAGCACCATTGAAATCTCTCAAAAAAACTCTTCATTTGTCCAGAAGAAAACACAGCATGACTGGGGAAGTTGTTCACTGTTGATAAATTTCCAAATAAAGCGGAGGACTCATCAACACCTGGCTGTTCGAGCACTAGCAGGACCCCCCATCCTGATTTCTCCCCCTCCCCTCCTCACCTTGAGATCCTCACGGGTGAGTAGTGCGCTTTACAAACCCCTGATTGATTGATTGATTGATCAACACGTTTCGGTGAGTAACATGCCTTTGTCACAACCCACCTCGCCTATAAATTAAGGGATGTGCCCTGGTGGCAGATATGGCCTGGGGAGGTGGGGCAGCATGCCTGCCTCCTCTGAGTTGGCTGCATACAGGGGGTAGGTTGCAGGGCCTGTGAGTTACTTTAGGGCATGAACTATAGTTTTTTTAATTAAGTATAGCTGTAACTGCTGCAGTTCTATGTTTTTGTGTGTGTAAAATCTGAACCTAACTATACCCTCACAGTAACCTTTGTTTTTTTAGTTAAAAAAAATAAAAAATTATATATATATAAGAATATATATATATATATATATATATATATATATATATATATATATATATGTACACACTTGCCTCTAACAATAAATCAGAGGGTCAGCACTCCAGAGCGTGTATTCTCAATGATTTATTGTGCAAGCACAACAGGAACGCGTTTCGGCATAACTGCCTTCATCGGCCTGTTGTGCGCCATCTTTGTTTACTATTTATACTGTTTCATACGATCATGTTGTCTCAGATCTGTTGAACCAAAATACATTAATTCAAACAAATGCCCTTAAAATACATACTATCTCACATTATATTCATCATATCATGTAATAAGTTGCAATTTATCTATTGTCATACAATTCGTTCGTAAAAATGCCCAAACAGAGATCAAAACGATAATAATTGCTACACAATATCCTACATGGTAAAAAATGACTGTATCAAATATGTCAAAATTAAATATTTAACAACAAATCTGTTTCACCTCTGATATTGGCTTGTTTGGGCAATTATTGTATACATACTTGTACTAATACAAAAAATGATGAAGTGAAGAAGAAGAAAGAAATATGAAAGTGGATCATCGCGAGTTACATGTGTTTTACCTTATTCCCAAAATACATAAAAATGCTACCAAACCGCCAGGACGACCTATAATTGCAGCACAAGGCAGTTTGTTTGAATTTGTATCACAATACATAGATTTTTTCCTGAAACCTTTAGTGAGTAACTTACCATCATATCTGAAAAAACCCACAGACTTTCTAAAGCGAGTATTCGATGTGAGTTGGAAGCCAGATATGCTTCGTTAAATGTTACAGCATTTAATACTTGTATTCCACATGAAGATGGCATAAGATCTGCAGAATATTTCTTACGAGCTAGACCTATAAGATTTTACAAACATAGGCGGTCATTCTGACCGCGGCGGGCGGCGGTCGCCGCCCGCCATGCGGTCACCGCCGAATGACCGCCCCGCGGTCAAAAGACCGCAGCGGCCATTCCAACTTTCCCGCTGGGCCGGCGGGCGACCGACAAAAGAGCACCCGCCGGCCCAGCGGGAAAGCCCCTGCAACAATGAAGCCGGCTCCGAATGGAGCCGGCGGAGTTGCATGGGTGTGACGGGTGCAGTGGCACCCGTCGCGATTTTCACTGTCTGCTAAGCAGACAGTGAAAATCTTTGTGGGGCCCTGTGGGGCCCTTTGTGGGGCCCTGTTAGGGGGCCCCTGCACTGCCCATGCATGGCCAGTGGCATGGGCAGTGCAGGGGCCCCAGGACACCCGTTCCCGCCATCCTGGTTCTGGCGGTGAAAACCGCCAGAAACAGGCTGGCGGGAAGGGGGTCGGAATTCCCATGTGCCATGGAGGATTCCCTGGGCCAGGGGAAAACCGGCGGGAAACCGCCGGTTCCCCTTTTCTGACCGCGGCTTTACCGCCGCGGTCAGAACAGCCCAGGAAGCACCGCCAGCCTGTTGGCGGTGCTTCCGCTGCCCTCCGCCCTGGCGGTCAGAGACCGCCAGGGTTGGAATGAGGGCCATAGTGTTATGCTAATAAGTATGATGAGATAGTGTCTCCAACACAATATTTTCTTTTTTAATAATGACATTTTTGAACAGTTATGTGGGACAGCAATGGGTACGTGTTTTGCCCTGAGCTATGCTAACTTATATATGGGCTGGTGGGAGGAGCAGGTTCTCAACAGTCCACCTCTGGACGGATGGAACGATCACATTATTTTGTGGTTACTTTACATAGATGATATATTTGTGATCTAGAAAGGTGATGTAGAAAGTGCTGAAAATTTTATAAAAGAGATCAATGTGAATGATATAAATCTTAAATTTATTGGGAATATAAGCACTCAAGAAATAGAATTTTTGGATGTGAAGGTCACAATAGAAAAGGATAAGCTACAGACTACACTTTATAGGAAACCTACAGCAGGCAAAAGTCTTTTACAGGCAGCTAGCTTTCACCCTTTACCTTTAAAAGAAAGTATCCCTTATGGGGAGCTACTGCGAGCCAAAATAATTTGCAGTACTGACAATAATTTTGCAGAGGTTGAATATGACATGGTAACAAGATTAAGAGAAAGAGGTTATTCAAACAAAACCATTACAAAGACAAGGAGGAAAGTGAGCCAACACACAAGGGATAGTATCCTATTTGATACATCCAAAAGTATCATTAGACAATTGAACAAACAACAGACTGTGAGGTTTATAACAACATACAATATGGCTTATTCACAAATATGCATGATATTGCAAAAACATTGGCACATATTGAGAAGTGACCCGATTATAGGAAAAGATATTAAATGAAATCCACAGATCACTTATCGGAGAGGAAAATCTATGTGTGATGCGCTTGTAAGAAGTGATGTCAGACAGCATGATAATAAAAAGATGTGGCTAGCTCAAAACAATGGTTTCTACAAATGTCCCAAATGTAAGGCATGTAGGAATGGAGAGAACATTAAGAAAGTTGATAAAAATGGGCAAATCATACATAAGATCAAGGGAGTATATACTTGTAAAAGTGATTATGTCATTAACACTCTTAAGTGGAGCTGCCCCAAGATGTATATAGGCAGCACAAAATTACAGGTGCATAAACGCATCTTACAACATCTGAGAGAAGTTCAAAACAAAGATGATTCCTATCCGGTAGCTAGACATATTCAAGAAGTACACAGAGGAGACATAAAAAACCTAAGATACAGTGTGATAGATGGGATACCAAAGGATCCTAGAGCAGGAGATAGAGAGTAGAGGTTAAGAATTCTTGAGTCGAGGTACATATTATCATTAGACACAAAAGAACATAATGGATTAAATAGGAGTGGAGAGTTATACATACATTTAAATAGTTAGACTGCATTATGGGTAGATTTCAGATAATGGGATATTTATATCTTAAGAATTAAAGTGATGAGGAATCAGGATGAAATATAGTGTTGGTGATATGACTGCTTGTCAATGGCTTGTTTGGCCATGCAAAATTGTCGATAATGTTTACAATTATTTCTGCCAGAAATTCATTTTTTCTTATATATTTTTTTCATTATTCTTTATCTTCATCATTTTTTGTATTACTCGAAGTATGTATACAATAATTGCCCAAACAAGGCAATATTAGAGGTGAAACAGATTTGTTGTTAAATATTCAATTTTTATATATTTGATACGGTCGTTTTTGACCATGTAGGATACTGTGCAGCAATTATTATTGTTTTGATCTCTGTTTGGGCATTTTTATGAACGAATTGTATGACAATAGATACATTGCAACTTATTACATGATATGATGAATATAATATGAGATATGTATTTTTAGTGCATTTGTTTGAATTAATGGAGTTTGGTTAAATAGTTCTGAGACAACATGATCGTATGAAACAGTATAAAAAGTAAATAAAGATGGTGCCCAACAGGCCGATGAAGGCAGTTATGCCAAAACGCGTTCCTGTTGTGCTTGCACAATAAATCATTAAGAATACACGCTCTGGAGTGCTGACCCTCTGATTTATTGTTAGAGGCAAGTGTGTATTGTAGAACGCGGTGGCGCGTGTTCAATTTCAGCACCACCGGTGACTTGGTGCAGAGCAACCACGCCAATACCAGTATTTATATATATTTATATATATATATATTGCTTACTGCCAGCCGCCAGTAGGTAGTTATTGTTAGCACCATGTTTCCATAGAAAAAGTGTTTTTTTGACTTGCCTATATATTTGTCATTGTTTGAAGAGCCTTCACAAAGGTTTCCAAAGCAAAGTGCCCCGCTGATTCTTGTTGAGCACGAAAAAGTTTCGGGGTGATCCATCAATCGGGGCCCAAGAAAAAGGGTGGGTCAAAAAAGTTGTATTTCCCATGTTACTTCCCATAGCATCTTTAGACACAACTACAGCTTGTACCACTGGATTGAAGTACACCAAATTTGGCAGAAAAATAGCTTTTGGTACACAGATTGTTGTTTTGATTATATGGTGTAAATCCCTTCAGTAGTTTATGAGAATTTAAGAAAAATCCAAATTTGTATATCTCCGGCTACAAATAAATTGTGAGTATTTGCTAATTTTCGCGAATACGCACGCAAATAGAAGAGATGCAATTGGCTGCCCACAACCTGACTAGAAAGTTGCGGCTGCCATTTTACGTTATGGGAGAGGGCCACCAGGGCTGAAAATAGAAATGACAAGTGGTATAAGGGGTCAGGGTGGAGGTACCCTGACCCCAGGGGTGTGATATAGGAGTATTTTAGGGTCAAAGTATGGGTTTAAAATTATTTTTCTTCACCATGCGCAATATTCGCAAATATCTTCAAATACCCTCTAATATCCTTGAATATCCTCAAATATTCAGGGATACTCAAGAAAATTCAAGTATATTCGAGCATATACAAAAAAATCAGATACTCACCACCCACTCAGACCCACTTATAGATGGTTGTATGATGAAACAATGCATTCCTTTGCAACACATGCCTTTATCACGCATGCATTACATTGAGAATGCCGTTACCCTGCATAACCTTAACCATGCATATCTAACAACGAAATATGCATTTGCCACACATGCTTTTACAAAGCATTTCATTGTAAAACCATGTGTGGAAAATTCATAAACATGATTAAGCTTTTCCCTGGCCACTGCCTTAAACACAAAAAATGAACCTCTGCAACCCTGCCCACAGCCTATTTGAAAAACAAAGAGACCCCTGCCCTGAACCCTAAAACTGCCCTAAAGTCCTAAAGCCGAGCCCTCATGCCCTGAGCCATGACCACCTCCCCTGAATCCCAACCCTTTAAAAAAAAAATAGCCGCCCCCCACTCTGAGCCCTAATCCCCCCTGCTCCAACACTGAACCTATACCTATACCTCCCCACCCCAAGCCCTAAAACAGAACCCCAGTACGTCACCTTCCACCTGACCCTCAATGCTTTAAACCCCCCCCACCCTGAGACTTAACACCACCCCATCCCAAGCCCTTAAGCCATATCACCACCAAGCTCTAAAACCACCCCCACCAACCTCTGTCGCCAACTCTTTTAAACCCCACCCACCATGAGCCCTAACACCACCCCACCCCAAAACTATAAAGCCTAACCCCTCCGAAGCCCTAAAATTGTGCCCCCATTTGACTCACCTCACTCTCCTCATGACGAGGCAGCTCTCCAGGCAGGCAGGTCACAAAGAGGAAACGGAAAGGTCTTTCTGTTTCTTCTAATAGTGCTGATAGCCTTTTGCACGCCTTTACCACACATATGCCCTAACCACCACAACCACGCATATGCCCTTACCATGCATGCCTTTACAACTTAATTTGTTGTAAAGGCATGCATGGTAAAGACATATCCGTTGTAAAAAATGTGTGGTGAATGCTAGGCGTGGTGAAGGTGCATGCACTGTAACATATGCGTGGTTAAGGCTCATCATAGAAACAGCCATGTGGTAATGGCTGTTTTCCCTCATAGACTCACACACCCACTTTCAGACCCACCTAGACACTCATGGACCCACTGATAGATCCACTGACAGAGACAGGCCCTGTGGCCAACCCCAGGGCAAAGGCTGTGCATGGTGAGGGTTTGGTGGTTATAAGGGCTTGACTGAAGGGCCTGGCTGCAGGCCAAGTAATTAAAATTGCTTTACATTGAAAAACCATAGAAATTCACTGAAAAAACAAAGGTTACCGGGACATTATAGTTAGATTCTGAATTGTGCTTGTAGAAAACCACATAAATTCAGCAGGTATAGTTAGAGTTATTTCAAGTAACTATAACTTGCACCCAGGGGTAACTGTAACTCGCCCCTTCACTGTGTACAGCTAATTACTCCACATATTATAGCACCTCCTATATGGCATCTTTGATATTATCACTGCAACATTTGCAATAACATTTTTGATAAGATAGCTGTGCATGCCAGGGTGCAAGTTATACTTACTTTAGAGTGTGAGCTTCATCTGACCCATGTTTCCATACATAATTCCAAATTAACATCACTTTTACCATTACTGTAGGTTTGTTTTCTGTCATGATTCAATACAGTGTCTGCCGCTCATATCAACTCCTATGTCTGCCAATGCTGTGCCAACAAGTGGCAGTGTGTTTCCTATTTGTTGTGCCACATGTATGCAGTCTTGATCCACTATGATTTGCAGACGATGTGGCTCAGACACTTTTTATATTTTTTCCTTTTATCTTCCTTTCTTCCCCATCCCATTGGTTACACTAATCTGACAGTTTCAGAGTCCCAGAAATTTGTGATGAAAAATGTGGAGCCTCTGACACAATTAGTCCAGTCTGATTATATTATATGGATTTATCACTCAGCAGCATCATTGATCCTACATCATTCGATTCATGCACAAGAAGAAAATGTTATTTTGTGTTGTACTTTCCCATATTATGCTCAGTTTGCTGAATTTCCACATTCAGATTGTTAAGTTAATTGTTGGTGCAGCCAGTCAAAATAACATCAATGATTCCACACAGCCTCCAAAGGCAAACATTTGTTTCTATCAAGTGTTACAAGTGCACATGTAATTCCTTGTCCTGGTTCATGCCTCCAGGTGCCATACTCTGAAAGGACAAGATGTATCTTGACTCCCTTTGTCTTAGTATATGTTCTCTGTCACTGCCCTTTAAAGACTTTTCAGCTTGATCAATTGCATAATATTTCATTTGTGTCCAATCACTGTTATGTTTTAGTTCCATGTGCTTCACTACTGCATTATGCGGTCTTTGTAACTTGTTGCCTTGATATGTTCTAGAATTCTTTTCCTCATCTCTCATATTGTGCTTCCCACATATTTCAATGGATAGGGGCATTCTCTTACATACATTGAGAATTTGTTTTTACATGTAAGATGGTGCTTCCTTTCTCTCTGCTGTCCATTATTGATGCTGTACATCTGCTTGTTAATTGTAATTTTGCAGGCCTTGCATTGATGACATTTATCAAATTCATGTTTCTGCAGCCATTGATTTTTATTTGCAACATAGTAGCTTTGTACTAGTTTGTTTCGTAAACTGGGAGCTCTCCTGAATGTCACTGTTGGATGATCCCCAATAATTGGATTTAATGTTGGATCCGTTTTCAATTTTCCCCAGTATTTTTTTAAGGGTTTTTCTGATTAACTGCCTTTCATTGCAATAAGATAAAATGCATCTGATTGACTCATCTTTTTCTTTTATTCTGCTTTGTTCCTGCATAAGATTAACATGTATTAATTACTTTTGAGGGATATCCTCTGTCTAAGAAACCGCTTAGCAGAATTAATCAAGTGGCGTGATTCCTCATTGTCTTGAGAACAATTTCTCTGTGTCCTCAAAAATTCTCCTTCTGGAATGCTCCATTTTAAGCACAGTTGATGGAAGCTACTTCCATTTAACACTTCATTTGTTACTGTATTTTTCCTATGCAATGTAGTTTGGACGATACAATTTCTATATATATAGATTTCAGTATCCCTAAATGTTACTCTAGCACTGCTGATTTCATACGTTAATCTCAGATTTGCCTCACTTTGGTTTAAAACACTGAAGTATGCTGCAAATTCTTATTCTATGCCTTCCCATATAATGAGTAAATCATGTAGCCAGATTACAATTGTGTTCACATATGTGTCATGTTAAGTATACCAAGCATGTTTGTGTTTCCACCATCCCATTGTTAGATCCACAAAATTAGGTGAGAATGAAAAGCCCACTGCTGTGCCTTTGAGTTGTAGGCAGACTTCTTTTTTTATATGAAGATGTTTTTTTCCAAACAAAGTTGTTTTATGCTCAGTACCATGTGACTGTGGTCATAATACTGAATGTTTCTCTTCATGAGAAATTATCTACAGGTGTCTCTTCCCACCTTATGTTCAATGCTGGTGTACAGAGAAACCACATCCATGGTGATCAGTTTGTATGCACTTTGCCATGGAACATTCTGTAGATGTCGCAACAAATATCCTGTGTCTTTGAAATATGAGCTTAAATCCCTTAGCAAGGGAGCCAGAAACTGCTCTATATAATTAGATACTAGTTCAAACAAGGACTCATTTACTGATATTATGGTTCTTCATGGCGGGTTTCTCACATTTTTGAGTATTTTTGGCAAAAAATAAATTGTAGGAATTCTAGGATATTCCACCATCATGTATTTCATTTCATCCAAATCCAGCAAAATAGATTTCACACTCTTCTCTAGTAACTGCAATAACTGATCTTTATGTCTTTGAATGGGATTGGATTCTAATTTTTGATATCCAACAATTATCTCCAGGCTTCTTTTTCATAATCAAATTTATTTAGAATCACTATATTCCCACCTTTGTCTGCAGGCTTGATTTCAACTGATTCATCTGATTGCAATATTTTCAATACTTGCCTTTCTTTCTTGGTTAAGTTGTCCCTCGTCCTCATCAATCTGAGAACCAGGCAGAAGTGGAACATGGGTTTCAATTCACTTAATCCTGAGCCTAGTGCAGGCAATATCCCCCTTACATCCATAGATTTCACTTCTTCTTCTTCACTGAGGGTAAGTAATGTTAACCACCTTTCTCTGTCCTTCCCTTTGATGTTTGTGCTTGGTGTTGCAAAATCCTTGTTTGCTTTTTGAATTCCTTTGATTGTATCCTCCTTTTCAGAAAATATTTTTTAGATTTTTATCTTTCTAATAAACTTGCACACATCCATACGAGTTTGGGAGATAGCAAAATGTTGCTTAGGGAAAAAAGTCAGTCCCTTCTTGAAAAGTCCTCCTTCTGTTTCCGATGAATGCCTTTCTAAGGGATTGATAACGTTTATTCCTTGTGTGATGAGCTTATTCTGACTCCAGATTTGCCTCTTTTTCCCTGCTCCTTTTGCCTCTCCCTGTGTACCTCTTTTTGAGCCCCATCCTCTGCATCTAACCGTTCTTCCTGAGGCAATTTTCTCTTTCTATCATTGCTGCTGTTTGCTAGAGGGTGAGGTGCAATTCGTGTTCCAGCATCTTCTCCCCCATTTTCTTGACTGGACTGCCTTTCTCCTTTGCTCAAATCTGTGTCTGTAATGAGAGATTCACTGCTTTATTGTTTTATTGTTTGCATATCAATCAGCTCTCTTTGGTCTAAGTTAATTAATCTTTTGGCAAATGTGAATATCCTTCCTTCCTCAAAGTCAGATTTATCACAAGCAAATTTGGATTGTTTCCTCTGTTTCACAACTTCTTTGTGGCTGTCAATTCTCCTGTTGATTTCTTCTTTAAACTTTTTTTGTTCCTCGGTCAAATCCAATTTTTCAAGATGTTCTCCTCCTACCGTTAATTCTTGTTGTGTCTTTTCTAATGCTTTTTCAAAATGTTGATAAGGATGGGAATTAGCCCCAAGATGGCATCTAATGAATACACTTGTTTAACAATTCCCCACTCGCATCATGATAATTTGGCATGAGAGAAATACCTAGTACTCGGGGTACTCTTTTCACCTACCAATATATTTTTTAAGATTTTACATCCCACCATTTCTGAATTTCCCTTTTGGAAAGTGTTTCCCAGCTTCGCATTAAACCTTTCACATGTTTTGTGGTGCTATTTGCCTGTGTCTTTGTCATTTTGCCATTCCACTTAATATTAAGGTCCTCAAATTCTTCTGCTGTTGCACAGCATCCGCCTCCCTCGTATTCATTGCCATCAGTCTCCACTTTTCTAACCCTTTCAGCACTCACTACTGTACTCGCTGTTTTATATAAGGATGCATTCACCTTGAGTCCGGCTATAATCGCCCCCGTCTGTTCCTTACCATCACTGTTTCCCCAATGGTGACTGCAACCCTCCAGTCACAGTCCATATGGTGTTTCTTCCATTCAGGTGCTCATTGAGCATTTTTACTTTTTGGGTTGTGGTGGCTGTGATGCCTCCTTTTGAATTCTCTTATGTGTTACAACGCAAAGCTGCATATGGCAACTTTTACTTCCTATGGTGGTGCGAGACTCCTCTGCTGGGCACAGGCCATTTCATATTTTCATTGCGATTCTCCCCCATCAACAGAAGACATTAGCACACGCTCACTGTGGTGCACTATTGTGCAATTTTAATGAGTTGTTGCTGTGGCACAAAGAAACAACTCATTAAACAACCCAACGCATTTCAGTCTCTCAACTTTGATCACGGGAAGTTTATGTAACCGTGCTACCATTATTTAAAAGTACTATTAGTCTGTTTTCAGTTTCTAGCGAACCTATATCTCACCAAATGAATTTAACTCCAACCCTTGAAAAATGCATGATTGCACGATAGTACAACACAGTGAGCGCATCCTGGTTACACTTCTTGATTTTTAACTGTGTGGTGAATTTAAAATGGAGGAAAATGTCTGGTGCCCCATACTGTGATCGAGGCTAGGAGAGTTGACTTTGATATATATATATATATGTGTATATATATACAGTATATGTGTGTGTGTGTGTGTGTGAAAACAGGGCTGATTACAGAGGCCCCCTAACTTTCTGCCCCCATTTTTCTGGTAGGGCATGTAGGTTTAGGGACGCCAGCATAGGTAGTGCTCCCCATAGGTGCACTGCTGAGGTGCCCAGTGTCATTGTGAAAGTAGTCCTGTCTTGCTGGCTCCTTTTTCACTAAAGTTGTATGCATATTTGTCTTTAAAATTAAAAGTACTTTCAAAGTCTTAAACTACCTTATGTTTACATACAGGTCACTCCTAAGGTGTGCCCGAAGTGCCGATAAGGTTGGGCGCCATGTAACTATAAGCAGGGACCTTCTAAAAATTGCTTTATAAGCCCTGGTGAGGTGAAATAACCAAATTCATTTTTCCCTCACTATAGTGAATGGCCTCCTTAGGCTAAAATGGAGAGACTTAATTTTAATAAAAAAAGTTCCTATAAGAGACAGATACCTTGAGTTTGGTATCAAATGAATTGTTATAATAAATCCAGCAACTTGCTATTGTTGGATTTAATATAACTAGTTCAGGTAAAGAGATTTAAAACTCTAACTGAAAGCTGCCAACTTCAGCCCTGTAGTGCCCTCCTCTGATTGGCCAAGCTCTGGCAGACTGGCCAGACTGACTTGAGGAGGTGTGAAGTGGCCTGGGCTGAACATGAAGGATGTGCCTGGGGGAGGCGATCTGCCTCAGCTGATGGTGAAACAGGATTGAGAAGAGCAGCCAAACTGGTCTTCAAAGGCAGGGAAGGACATTTGGAGCAGCTCAGGACCACCCCCATTTCCTGCAACCCCAGACAATTAGGTTCTCTATTGATTAAATTAGGAGAGGGCAGCAGAGGGGTGTGTTTAGGATTTTTAACCACACCACTGAGGGGGCTCAGCCAGATCTAACCTTGAAAATCAGTTCCAGCCATGTTGGATTTTTGAAGAATGTTGCTCCCTGGGATTCATTTTTGCCACACTTCCCAGGAAGCAGTCATCCAAGGGGGAAGCGGCTTGCCTGTAATGGACAGTTGCCCCCCCCCTGCTTTTCACCCCAGGAGCAAGCATATATGTGGCAGAGCTGCACACACACCTCAGATCCCTACGAGGAACAAGGCAAAGAAGAAGAAGGACTGCCCTGCTGGACCCCTGACCTGCACCTGGACACTGCACTCTGAAGGACTGCATTAGCTGCACACTTGGGGTTCACCACTAAAAGGACTTTGCCTGTCTTCTACTGCTTCAGAGAGGGACTCCCTGTTTGCTACAGGTGCAAAGGAGCTGCCCAGAGTCTCCTGCATCAAGTCCTGCAAGCAGAGCCTAGCTGACCAGCGTCCAGTGGCCATTTGAGGATTCTGACCAGGTGCATTCTGGGAATTGTAGTCCCAAGTCCCTAGGAGCAACTCAGAACTTCTGGAACCTTGGATCAAGTTGTGGACACTTTAAGAACCCAAAAAAGACCTCTGGAAGAAGATCCAGAAGTTTGGAGACGTTTGGAGCAACTTTGTAAATTGAAGAGGTGCATTGTGGAAGTTGTAGTCTCAGACCCCAAGAGGCAAACCAGAGTCTCTGAACCCTTGGCTGGTGCTGTAGACCACTTTCCTGAATCAAGAAACACTTCTGAAAGTAAGTGTAACAGTGTTACCTCATGGGTGGCATGACCTCTGGACTTCTCCCTGTCCAGTGTGACCTATTTTAAGACTTTGAGCGCTATTTGCGTTTATGCTCTAGAAAACATTAATTCTTTATAAATTAATGTCTCCGGTTCCCCTTATCTGATTTTAATAATTTTGGTGTCATTGTAAAGATAAAAATAATATTTATTTATATAAATTGGTGTTAGATTTTTATTGTGGTTTTTGTTTTACTTATTTACTGTTTTGTGATTTTTAAATGCTTTACACACCTGTCTCCTAAGTGAAGCCTTGTCGCTTGTTGCCAAGCTACCCAAAGGTTGAGTTGGGTTTAATTTATTGAGACCTAACTGGATCTAAGAGGAGGTTGTTGACCTATTGTTGGTGTAGGTACTTACCTGCCCTTACCAATAATCCACTATACAACAATATATAAACTCCATAAGTGCTGCTCACTCTGAGCTGCTGCTATGGGAGTGGCGTGTGGTGTTCGGTGAGGCTATCAACATGCTAAATCCAAAACATTCTCAGAAATTGAGAACACGTGCTCTCAGTGTCTTCAAAATTATTTCTTTACCAAACTCTAGCCCTTGTGACGGATTTCGGCATAACAGCCTTCCTCACACACAGGGTGGCTGTGCTTCACATATCAGATACACTCTTCGTGAATATGAACAGAAAAAAGGTCTAAGGAATACAACTCTTCTATAGATGTCACTAAGATCTGTCATCTTGAAAGTATACAAGTGAGAATCCCATATAAGATAAGTACCGGCATGCAAGATGAAACTGATAAATTCATATATTATCAAGCTAGGGCACTTTCCGGACAATGTTGATAGAATCATGAAGCCATTTTTTGTCTATGAAATAGGACTAAAATGAGATTATATGTGTCATGGATTCGACAAGGAGTAATTAGAACAAGAAACACCTGTAACTCCATATTATCTCCAAATGCTGAATAAATGCTGATACACTGGTTTAAATAGAGTTTAAAATGTCATTTGTCCTTGTCTTTACACATTTGGAGAGATTTGGGAAATACAAGGACAACTGAACCATGGTGGATGGATTTGCAAAACGTGAACAAGCATTAAAAACCTTATTTGATGATCAAACATTGACTGTCATAGCACAAGGAGCACCTGGAGGGGGGCAAGGTATTTCACCTTAGAAATTATTGAAAGAATCAGAACAGGTATGCATAATGGAGGTGAATAGATGGTGGGAGATGGCCTCAGTGAAAAAGTATATAGAATGCTGGTGCATTCCGCAAGGTCTTAGGATCTTTGTCTTGCCTGCTTTGAATGATATAGACCAAGACCTTCTAAAACAATAGCAAGATGATGCAATTGAGTGTTCAACAAAGCTCATGAACACTCTAATAATACATGCTGAGCGGTGGATAAAACAAGCTTCAGAAAAAAATAAAGACATAGAGATGTCCTTGGAAACATTCAAATGGAATGAGGGAACAAGTAGTGCACTAAATGAAATGAAAAAAAGATAAAAAAACATGAAAAGGAAGTACACACAAGCAAAGTGAAAAAATTCAATAATGATAAATTGTATTATGCAGCAAGTCGAGTTTATACATTTGCGAGAAAATCTGATTCCTTGTACAACCGACATTCAATAGAGAAAGTATTAGAGAAAGGAGATGTGCTATCAAGTGCTGACTGTTCTGAGGTGAGTTTGGGGACGAGGTCCTGACCCCAGGATATCCAAGGTTAGACTTCTCCTGGGAAATGTGACTCTATCAGATGCAAACAGGGAAGAGAGGCAGAGGAGAAGGCAGCAAAATGGGAGTAAATGTAAGTGAACCAGAATGGGGAAGCAACAAGAAGACCTACATTTTGTGGAAGGTAATGTGGTAAAAAATCTTTCCTTAAAGAAACTGGAGAAAAACATATGAATTTACTGAATAAAGGGCTCACCCTTTGCCCATTAACATCGATGGACATAGCTACAGCAAGAACTGACGTGTACATTTTTTCGTTGAAACTCAAATAATTCAGTGCCATAAAAAACAAGAAAGGAAAAATGATGGAACAACAAAACATTTCCCCCATGACACCAGCTGACCTGGCTGATTATAGAGTGTTAATACAATTGGCAGTAGAAATATTGGGATCTGAAGTTTTCCCATTGACTGAAGAAATAAGAGATCTGGAGTACTGTGCATGTATGAGGATTCCCACGGATGCAAATAATAGTCAAAGTTTTGCCCACAGTTACATCCAGAAAATTAAGTGCATATATTTCAAGATGAGGGCATTTGCAAGATATCACGAAGAACATATAAAGGGAACAGAATGAGCCACTATAATATGACGAAGGCGGATTAGGATGCCTTGAAGGATTTACAAGATGATAACTTGATCATCAAACCCTCTGATAAAAAGAGGAAACATTGTTGTGGTGGATCAGAACAAATACATCCAAGATGCGAAGAGGCAAAGAAAAACTATGAAAAATTAAAATATGATCCAACTGATGAACATACGAAGATCTATCATCAAAAATTGCATAAGAAAGGTTTGTTGGATGATGAAGAATATAGATACCTGAGGAATGGCAATCCTATTAGGCCAACAATTTATTTATTTCCGAAAGTGCAGAAAGATAGCCTATTCCCACCTGGAAGACCCATAGTGAGTTCAATAAGTTCACTGTGGGAGCAAACTTCAAGATTCATTGATATTTTTTTGTTTCCATATGTACCTGCTTTACCCTCATACATCAGGGCTTCTGTCGTAGTTTGGACTCTTGCTCTGAGAAAGACTGCTGGTCTCAGGATGACAGTACTTTCGTTTGTAGGTGACTAAGGGGGTCATTCCGACCCTGACGGTCCATGACCGCCAGGGCCGGGGACCACGGAAGCACCGCCAACAGGCTGGCGGTGCTTCCAGGGCCATTCTGACCGCGGATTTCCCCTGCATGGGCTGAATCTCCATGGCGGCGCTGCATGGAGATTCCGACCCCCTTACCGCCATCCTGTTTCTGGCGGTTTTTACCGCCAGGAACAGGATGGCGGGAATGGGTGTCGTGGGGCCCCTCGGGCCCCTGCACTGCCCATGCCACTGGCATGGGCAGTGCAGGGGCCCCCTAACAGGGCCCCAGCATGATTTTCACTGTCTGCTTAGCAACTGCACCCGTCGCACCCCTGCAACTCCGCCGGCTCCATTCGGAGCCGGCTTCCTTGTTGCAGGGCCTTTCCCGCTGTTTCCCGCCGGTTTTCCCCTGGCCCAGGGAATCCTCCATGGCGGCGCTGCTTGCAGCGCCGCCATGTGGATTCCGACCCCCTTCCCGCCAGCCTGTTTCTGCCGGTTTTCACCACCAGAAACAGGATGGCGGGAACGGGTGTCGTGGGGCCCCTGGGGGCCCCTGCACTGCCCCATAAAGATTTTCACTGTCTGCTTTGCAGACAGTGAAAATCACGACGGGTGCCACTGCACCCGTCGCACCCCTGCAACTCCGCCGGCTCCATTCGGAGCCGGCTTCCTTGTTGCAGGGTCTTTCCCGCTGGGCCGGCGGGCGCCCTTTTGGCGGTCGCCCGCCGGCCCAGCGGGAAAGCCAGAATGGCATCCGCGGTCTTCTGACCGCGGAGCGGCCATTTGGCGGTTCCCGTTTGGCTGGCGGCGCCCTCCGCCACCCAAACTTAGAATGAACCCCTAAGTCTTTTCCCACAACTTAGTTGTAACTGTTGTCCAAACCTTACCGGCTCACTAGCAGTACCTCACCAGAAACACAATAGTAAAAGGTGATTTGTTGCAGTCGCTTACGCATGGACTCAAAGTAAGATATCTCAGGGTTGTCGTGGTTAAATGGAAATTACCCTTTTCTCACAGATTTATTATGTCTCATACAAACAAAGGCAATAACACAGATGCAGTGAAGTTATAATAGTTTTTATTTAACATAACTGCCATTTGTGATAAGTTGCATGAACTGCAATGATTAGGATAATTAATATACCAAGCAACAGTATTGTGAAGAAGAGAGTCATGGTTATAAAGACCCCAACCATTTTTGCAATATATGAAAGAAATATATATACATACGTACAAGATGGAATATGCTCTAATACCCTAATGAGAATAGGCCTAACCTCCTACCTAAAGGAGAGCTGGGTTTGCTAAACCTAATCTGCCAAAGCCATGTCCATGAGAGGAGCCCCCAACCCTCGTTACCTTGTAATGAGGTCTCTATCTCAGACTCCGTAGGGACATGAAGACTGGGTCAGTGTCAAGACGACTGCAGCATCGATATCAGCAATGGTGGCGATGCCCTCTGGTCGGAATCCCTCTGATTATCTGTCTAAAGTGTGATGTATTTATACAGATCTACAAGGTCCCCTGACGTAAGTGTAATTCAAAACAATAGATAACAGGCATGCTTGGGACGGCAATTAATATCAACATCCCTCTAAAGTATGGAGAGGGAAAATCCCTAAGTGTGAACACCTACTGTATGTTTGTCTTTCGTGCTTGATCTTGACGCCTTGGCGCTGTGACACTGATAATAAAACCCATAACAAGTGGCCTAACTATAAACAAGGCCGCCATCTTAAAGGAAATAAATAATTAAATGGACTAAGACAGAGCAAGCTAAGTAGGTTAAAAGTCACTAGGTGACGGGGGCACAAGTTTACAAGCCTACGGCTAAGCTAACTCCTGTTATCCCGTTAAAACAAACTAGGATTCACTACACCCTCCCCATTGCCGTAACAGGTATGATGAAGGTACAGGAACCCAAACGCTAAAAAAGCTGCCTCTGAACAAAAAATGAAAAATAAAACAAAAACATAAGAAAAAATTGTTTCAAAATACATACAGAGATGTTAATATCAACTATGACAAGTATAGCAAACATTTAGTATAATTGCATATTTTGGAACTGGGAAATGGTAAGTAAATTCTATTGCTGGACGGACAAACGGATCCACAGAGCAGAAGTGAGCCATATTCACCGGTGTATCGATACTTGCTGCAGTGTCCTCATCCATGTTCGATCTTATAACAGAAGGCTCATAGGTGGCCTCGCGGAGCAACCTTAGTCTCAAGGGGCATGACCATGTATGAACCCTCATCGGGGACATCAGCAGTTCGTGGTCCACAGGAGATGTCGGTGCAACAGCAAGACAGATCAAAGGCAGATGTTCAAAGAGACACCATATGCAGCCGAAGACCGGTTGTACACACCAGAGTAGAGGCCGGAATGACAATGACCAGTCAAACTCCAGTTCCACCAGCAACGGTGTACCGAAGATCCGAACCATGCATTCACAGCACAGCGGGGTTGACGGGAGCAGCTCCATTGATCTGCGTCGCTGGAAAGAAACAACCACCGCGAATCAGAAGAAATAGCAATTAAAGCCAAAATAATTGGAAAGCCACCAAACACACTGGAAAAGAGAGAATGGATGGCTGATGGGATGACTCCGAAGACAGTCTGGAAGATGGACACGAAACCAGACCTGACAGCCTTAAAGAAATGAACAATCCCAGTTGTGCTTGAAGCATTGAATATTCTGGATGCCAGCTCTCCAAAGTGTTTGGGGAAATCAGTATTTAAAAAGGATTGTATCTCGGCTGATGATCTCGCAATCTGGAGAGCATAGGTCTCTTTTGGGGATGTCAAGGCGACCTGTTTTTGAAACAATAGCGCCTTTAGTCTACTCAGCTTGTCATAGTTCACATTAATAGTATCTATGTGGGGCCACATTTCAGATACTTTTATCTCTTGTGTGGGGGGAAACAAAACATGTCCACAACACGTAACGACCTTCGTGACTGAGATTGCGTAGGCAATTCCAGGTTGCAAGCCGCAACAGCTTTCATCGTTCAGTAGAACATAACTTCCATTGGAAAGTATATGAAACACTGGACGAATCAAAGGGACGGGAGTACCCTTCAGAAAAGAGGCCAAATTTGCGACCTTCGCATTGCAAAGACCTTGAAGAGACACCTGCTTGCATATCATAGAATGACGAACAGCAGTCTCACATTCACTTCCGCTAAGAAAAACCTCCTGTTCACTGTTCAGACATTTGTAGTCAAAGGGCAACTCCCACTCTTCCTTAATAAAGCTATCTCCTAGCTGCTCATATTGTCCCACCGCAAGATGTGTCAGGCAGCTCGAGAAACGAAAGGTCGAAATCGGTAAATTAATAATGCCGTGCAAGAGCCAGATAGTTGAAGGACTCTCTGCTACCGTGAAGGGCAACTTATCTAACTTCTCAACTTGAAGCAGGGTGAAACGAGCCTCCTTTTTAACCATTGTCTCTTGTTCCCTGGAAAAATTAAAAGCAGTGAATAGTTCACTCCCATTAATGTACTTCTATGGAATGTGGCCACTTTTCAGTGTCTGTGAGGTCCAACCCAGCTGCATGATGGAACGTAGCTGTGTTTGCCCATGATATAACCGGGACAAGTCAGTCTGAGTGATATCAATAGCAGATGACACTATATTTGATAGTGAATAAATCCTGTTGGACAGCGTGTTCATGCCATTGTCGACAACAGCTAATGTTTTTTCCAAATTCTCCTTCTCTAGTTGCCTTAAACGTGCAGCAGCTTCAATCTGGGAAAGTTTCCAAATTTCATTGTATATAGCATATAAAAACCTTTTCGAGCGGTGTTTTCTAGGACCTAATAGGAAATCCTGTAAGTCTACACTGTCAGAAAGAGCGTTCAGGTGTTGTTTAACCGCTGTTAAAGTGTTTGTCTGCACCCATTGCTGGCACAGCTTACCCACACTGTATGTTGTAATTATACCTGTATGTTGACCTGATAGAAAGCGAGGGTCTGGCCTGTGAATGGAGAAACCCACTGAAGAGTTTAAGAAACGCTTTTGACACTCATCAGTTGCGGAGGGCCAAACCAACCACCCACCGGGACGGGAAAGTGAAGAATTATAGGCACCAGCCTTAACCATCGCATCTAGCCTTTCTTCTGAGACATTAAGAAAGTGTTGCCAATCTCTGAATTTTGTTGGAGTAGGGATACTGGGCGTGTTCAAGTCTTTAATTTTTGCTAATCCTAGACATGATGTCTGCTCAATAGTGTCATTCAAGAAAATCATTTGCACAGGAATCAGGCATGCTCGAAACAAAGCCTCTCTACTCCGTATCTGCCAATCCTGTGTCCCCCATACACTTTTTAAATCAATAGTGTTTTTCCAATATTCGTAACCCTCAATCGAGAGCCGGGAAACGAAGTGTTTTGAATAAATCAGTTTCGTATCTGTTAGCAAAAGTTTTCTAATTTGTGCCGGAGGTAATTTAAAATAATACGATTCTGCTTTCTTTGTACCATGCCCAGAAAAGTATGTAAATTTGTCACTGTAATACTTTGGACTCCCCACCTGTGGTGTTGAACAGTGTTCCCATTGTGTGTAGTTCAAGAGAGGCCTATATCTAGTTGCACGGTGTAGGTAGTGATGTCCCCAATTGTTATAGCAGAACATTTCCCCATAATTAATTGTATAATCATATACATCATCACTTCCAAAAGCGGAATAATCCTTCATTTCAGTCAGCATTGAATCAACTGTTTGGACATCCCAATCATCCGAGACAACATTAGGTGTAATAACATCAGACATCGAAATTTTGAACACATATGGTAATTGAATTATCTCTGTAGGCCCGTATATATCGAACGGAACTTTGTCCCACACAATCCCATCAGTAATTGGAATAGCTGTAATATTGACAGGGGACAAATCACGTCGGACCTTATGTGAAGAATGATGTGGTGTTAAAATTTCATCAACAGGCTCCACAGAGGAGCGATCAGCAATATAGTGACCATTAATCAGCAAAAAGAAAACAGCCACAAAACCAATCCTTAAAAAGAATGCAACAAATGTCAAACAGAACCACAGATAGTTCCATGGGTAGATCAAATAGTTCTTTTTAAGCCATCAATACAATGTGCCACTTTTCGAAAGCTTATCAGTCTCAGCTGAGGATGAATCCGAAGAAAAATCATGAATGTCCACAAAATAGCCAGAGGAAGTCTCTGCAAACACAGGACCCGCTGAATTCTGATCCATTGTACGTGGAAGTTCTTGATAGACAACGTCATTAGTTGTGGAAGTGTTCGTGTAAAATACAGCCATATTCTGAAGCGGGGAGGTCACTGAAGTTGTTACTGGAACCAACAAAAGTTCATTTTCCGCCCTCCCCATGGTCGAGGAAGTGTCCGGAACAGCAGTCGACATAGTTGCATAGTCAGTAGTAGTGATGTTCATCCTACTATGTAGATGGATGTCCTGCTGGGTAGAGAGAGGGGATTGGGAACCACCCAAGGGACCTCCTGGTCTACCCAGAAGAATCGGCCACATGGTGTAATTTGATGTCATCAATGGGGATGAATCTGTTCGATTTAGATCCAGACAATAGTGGAAGGATAACAGTCCTGGTGCCTTTTATTCCCAAGACCGGTACAGGTGCTCTGTATGATGGACCGAACTCTTTTTTCACAGCGATCTTCTCACGAACCAGATCCCCAACGTTAGGAATCCAGCCAGTCAAAGTTTTCGCCAAGTCCCTTATTCCTAAGGTGGCAGCACTCGCAGATGATTTATCATCATAAAATTGTTGAAGCTCCTGTAAAACAGTGAGATGTTCTTTTATGTCAAAAGGTGTTTCTGCTGCCACCATACCAGGGGCATCAAGATCGGGGACATACATAGGTATCCCAAAGAGAACCTCATATGGAGACTTTCCCTCCAAGGACCGTCTTGGCAGATTATTCAGTGCTCTCTGGACCCCATATAGGTGATGTAACCAACTGCGGCCTGAACCTAATACTCGAGCTGTTAAGGACTGCTTTAGATCACGATTCCACCTCTCCACGACCGAATTTCCCTCGGGATGGTATGGTGAGGAGTAATGCAGTTCAACACCCATCGTTCTCATGGTGTCCCTGAAAGCTTTAGAGGCAAATGCAGGGCCCTGGTCCGAATGGAATGCTGCAACCGCATATGTAACGATAAAGATCAGCAAATCTTTTATAACAGTCCGGGCGTCAGCCGACCGCTGTGGCCATACCCACAGGAATCTAGAACAGGAATCCACAGCCACTAAAATGTATTTGTATGCACCATCAGGCTGTAAGGGACCACAATGGTCCAGATACACACAATGGAGTGGCTTGTCTGACACTAAGAGGGATGTCTGCGGAGGGCGTTTGATATTTGAGCCCTTAATCTGCTGACAAATGTCACAGCAAAGGACATACTGTTTAGTCCATCTGCATAGACCAGGCCACCAGTATCAGTGTTGTAGAATTGTTATAGTGGCCTGTATACCAGCATGTGCATAAGCGACACCCTCATGTGCTGCTGTAATCAGCTCTAATCTCTGGTCTTCATTGGGGATTACTCTATCACCTACCCCAGGAATGGTTGTATAAGCAACATTCTGTGCACTGATATGGTAAGTATAGTTCGTAGGGTATCCTTTCGGAAGGGTCTTGCCTGCAGCCGAAGCTTTAACGGCAATCAGTATTTCATTATCCAACCTCGTCCGAGAATGAGTCACTGCAGCAACAGAAGCCGTAGCTACTGATGCTTTGGCTGCTTCATCAGCCAATGTATTGCCGGCAACGTGTATTCCTACACGTTGGTGTCCTAATGTATGAACTACATGGACACATGGTAGCTTATCCTTAAGATCAGCCACCCTTCCCCACAACATTTTGGGGGTCATTCCTACCCTGGCGGTCCGAGACCGCCAGGGTAGGGGACGGAGGAAGCACTGCCAACAGGCTGGCGGTGCTTCTGGGGCTATTCTGAAAAGGGAAGCCGGCGGTTTCCCGCTGGCTTCCCGCCGGCTTCCCGCTGCCCCTGTGAATCCTCCACTGTGGCGCTGCAAGCAGCGCCGCCATGGGGATTCCGACCCCCTTCCTGCCAGCCTGGTTCTGGCGGTTTTCACTGCCAGAACCTGGCTGGCGGGAACGGGTGTCGTGGGGCCCCTGGGGGCCCCTGCAGTGCCCATGCCACTGGCATGGGCACTGCAGGGGCCCCCTAACAGGGCCCCACATTGATTTTCAGTGTCTGCTTGGCAGACACTGAAAATCGCGACGGGTGCAACTGCACCCGTCGCACACCAGCAACTCCGCCGGCTCCATTCGGAGCCGGCTTCCTCGTTGCTGCTGCTTTCCCGCTGGGCGGGCGGGTGGCCTTTTGGCCGTCGCTCGCCAGCCCAGCGGGAAAGACAGAATGACCGCCGCGGTCTTTTGACCGCGGTACGGTCTTCTGGCGGTTCCCGCCAGGCGGGTGGCGACCGCCGCCCGCCAAGGTAGGAATGACCGCCTTTGTGTTTAATGGTGTTCCCTTTAGAATCTCTAAACCCGTTCAGTTTCCAAAGATTGAGATATTCATTGTATGATTGGACGCAGTAATATGAATCACAGACGATCAAAGTCTGGGTTCCTGGCTCAGTATGTTCCAGCGCTAGAAGAAGAGCCTTAAGCTCGGCCAACTGGGCTGTGCAGTCCCCTAAGGTCTGCGTGTAGCTATTGTGAGGACGGAAAACTTCGTCTTCCATTATCCCGCACACGGCTGCGCAAGCTGCCGAGTATTGATGTTTAGTACCTACAGCCGGTTGTGCCGACCCGTCAGTATAAATGATGGTATTATACCTGTTTATTGGCAAGATATGTATAGGGGCGGGGTACTCCTGTTCATACTGGAGAAACTCCTGTGTCTGAAGTCTTGGGTCAAACACATAATCAACATCAGTGGCGGTCAGAGACGTTGCCCATTGAATCCAGCGTCGATGTAATGACTTAGCGTTAGGAACGCTTGCTTTAGTGACGGCCTCTAAGGCCGGCACAGGGGAGACAACAATAATGCGTTTCCCCTGGGCAAGTGGCCTCTCCTTTATGACGGCCATCTGAACTGCTGTCAGAATTTTTTCAGTAGGTGGAAAACGTTTCTCAGCATTGGAGTATAAGTGCGATTTTTATGCTATCGGTACTGTTTCACCCTCATTAAAGGTGACATAGGTAAATCCAAGGGCACCAGCAATTATTCTGATGACCAAATTTGTTTTATTGTCACGTGTGTATAAGTGTCTAGCTTCTAGCATGTCCCGTTGTATGTCCCTAAGGATGTGTGTGTGTTCAATCGTCCATCGTCTGCTAGAAAAGTTGGGCTGAATTAAGTCATAAAGTGGTTTGATGCGTTCTGCATAATCTGGAATGTATGTTCTGCCAAAATTAAAGAAACCTAATAATGACTGTAATTTCTTAAGCGTGTTCGGAGGCTGTAGCTGAGCACACTTTTCTAGAAAGTGTGGGGCCAGGCTCTTTCCCTCCTTTGATAGCTCATATCCCAGGAACAATACACTAAGAAAGGCAATCTTGCTTTTCTTAAAATTAAATTTATAACCGAGGTCTGCAAATCCCAAAATGATCCGCTCGACCTTCGCAAGATGAATGTCGAGGGCGTCGTCAGTGAGATAGATATCACCCACATAGGACAATGCATCGGAATCAAGCTCCTGCAAAATCGATGTCACACGGGCTGAAAACAGTCCTGGGCTATTTTTATAGCCTTGGGGTAAACGACAAAAGCTTTTCTGATAGCCAAATGAAAATGCACTTAGGTCCCTACTCTCATGTGCTAAATTCTGGCAGAAAAACCCATTAGATATATCCAATGCAGTTTTATATTTTTTACGCACTATATTGTTTATCAGTGCTGTGCTGTGTGAATTTTGTACAGCATATGTGCGTGTATGACTATTTAAGTGTCTATTATCAACCACTATTCTATATGAATGATCTGGTTTTGCAACGGGAAATAATGGATTATTCATTGCCGATGTACAGGGCTCAATCACTCCCTGGTACTCAAGTTGTGACAGCATCTCCATCACCGGAGCTTTCGCTTCATGTTTAACGGGGTATTGTGGTTGTGGGTGGGGTGTAGACCTAACTGGAATAACATGACAAGGCGAGTCCTTGTCCCAACCTACATGATTACGGTATAATGCAGGTGCTTGCGCTAAAGCCCATTCAACAGCAAAGGCTTTTTTGTCTGCCTCTGGAACAAGATCGGAAAAAGAAGGCAAAATTACATCTTCCCCATGTGGGAGCTTGCGGACATGTTCAGGTGGCCAGTCTCTCTCGGCCAACAGGATATCACTAGTAAGTTCATCCCAAAATATCACACTAATAATGCGTTCCACGTCTCCCTCTATCTGAATTGATAAATCATAAACCAGATCGGGTGGGAGAACGTGGCCATCCGCTGTCTCAACCGCGATGTAATCGCTAGTTGCTGTCGCATCCAGATGATCTTTCAGACTCTGGCGACATATCGTGACCTCTGCCGCGCTGTCCAACGGAGTCACGGCCCACTTCTTGTTCCTCAACAGTGTTCTCAATACTACTGGCATTTTTAACTGTCAGTGCTGGCACTTTTTTCTTTTTAAATTGTGGCTTTTGCTGAGGAGTCTTTTCTTCTTTTTTAATGGTAGACTGTGGCGAGTCTTTCTTTTCTTTCACGTATTCCGGACGTCGATCTTGACGGCCCCCTCTCTCGCTACGTTTATCCGGTGCGTCCTGAAAGGAACGAGAAGGACGTGAATCAGTATATCTGTCTGGAGTTCTAATGTTACCCTATTTCTGAGATTATACCTCCTTTCGGAGTACTCCGGATGTGGAGAATCAGCTCATTTATTTCTTCTGTCTTTGAAATCTTTTTGTTTGTCCCAGCGTTTTTTTGAGCCCTCTTGTGCCTGCTTTGTACCTTCCTTATGGGTGGAACTCGGTAATTCAAATTTTTTAGGTTTGGCTCCCAAACTATCCCGTCCTATACTACTATAGGTATCGGAAATTATTTTCGTCAGCTGTCTCTCTTGTTCCATATTCGGAGTTTCCCGGAGACGCTGGCGTATTGCCAGTGCCACCGCTTCCCCTTTAATATTACTTAGTATTATCCAGGAGACGGCGTCAAAGTTACGCATCAATTTCATCTCTAAATCCAGGGTCGGTGCAGCCCCATGCTCATTTTGTATTTGTTTTAATACTTCTGGTAAATTCGCAAGTGTAGGGGTACCATGTGTGGTAGTATAAATGGCAGCGAAGACTGTGCCCCATATGGCACATTCATCCACCGAGGGAACCATCCCAAACGGCAAGCACATAGTGAGCAGTCTGTGTTTTTCCTGTGGTCCCGTATGGTGAAACACAGCTTCCAGCTGATTTGTTTTCTGGGCTATCCAGAACGGTATTTTTTCCCGTTCCGTGGGCACTTTACCCATAATAGTATGCACTGTTTGTGGATTAATCCCAGTAGCCAATTGATGACCACCAGCTACTGGCGGTGCTGGACGCGCTGGTGTTGTGTTCAATGTTTGCATTACGAACTGAACCAATCGTCTATATATTGCCACTAATTCATTATATAGTACTCGCAAATCTGCGATTGGCGTATTTTGTATGCCTGGGTGAGGTGTATATGTGGCAAACATAGGCCATGTAGGTCCCTCATTACTTAAAGGACCTAGCCTCACTCTTCGAAGTACATGTGGTAGGGCGCCTTCAAACCAGTTCTGATGCTCTTGATATGTGAGCGATATTTCATGATACTGGTATGCTTCGTACCGTACAGGTACGTTCGCAATGTCATATGTGTGAAATGTGTGCGTTCTTTGGTCAGCCTCAGGAAAGGTGACCCAACAGTAAAAAGTCTCTGTTTGGTATGCTTCAGTTGCTTCTATAATCAGAGTAACATCCCCGCCCTCTTGTGTATGGCCATGCACTAATTAATGTTGTGTAAGTGCATGTCTAGCATTTGCAGGAATGTCTATGATATCAGCCATAGTTGTTTAGAGAAACAGAACTCCAAAATAGGGGAAGTTTTCCTTTTAATATGTTCGAACTCGAACAACCTACAGCTTAATTAGGTGGTTGCCTGTTCAGCTGAGGAGGATTCTCCCAAAGACCACGGACGTCTCCGTATAATGGTACTTAGGGTACCTGTTGTCTGTGAGACAGTGATAGTCAGGGTATCCGTAAATTAGTGCCAAAACACCATCGTTGGTGGCGCCATGTCGTAGTTTGGACTCTTGCTCTGAGCAAGACTGCTGGTCTCAGGATGACAGTACTTTCGTTTGTAGGTGACTAAGGGGGTCATTCCGACCCTGGCGGTCCAAGACCGCCAGGGACGGGGACCACGGAAGCACCGCCAACAGGCTGGCGGTGCTTCCCAGCCCATTCTGACCGCGGATTTCCCCTGCATGGGCTGAATCTCCATGGCGGCGCTGCATGGAGATTCCAACCCCCTTACCGCCATCCTGTTTCTGGCGGTTTTTACCGCCAGGAACAGGATGGCGGGAATGGGTGTCGTGGGGCCCCTCGGGCCCCTGCACTGCCCATGCCACTGGCATGGGCAGTGCAGGGGCCCCCTAACAGGGCCCCAGCATGATTTTCACTGTCTGCTTAGCAGACAGTGAAAATCGCGACAGGTGCAACTGCACCCGTCGCACCCCTGCAACTCCGCCGGCTCCATTCGGAGCCGGCTTCCTTGTTGCAGGGCCTTTCCCGCTGGGCCGGCGGCCGCTCTTTTGGCGGTCGCCCGCCGGCCCAGCGGGAAAGCCAGAATGGCCATATGGCGGTAACCGAGTGGCGGGCGGCTACCGCCGCCCGCCGCGGTCAGAAGGACCGCCTAAGTCTTTTCCTACAACTTAGTTGTAACTGTTGTCCAAACCTTACCGGCTCACTAGCAGTACCTCACCAGAAACACAATAGTAAAAGGTGATTTGTAGCAGTCGCTTACGCATGGACTCAAAGTAAGATATCTCAGGGTTGTCGTGGTTAAACGGAAATTACCCTTTTCTCACAGATTTATTATGTCTCATACAAACAAAGGCAATAACACAGATGCAGTGAAGTTATAATAGTTTTTATTTAACATAACTGCCATTTGCGATAATCTGCATGAACTGCAATGATTAGGATAATGAATATACCAAGCAACAGTATTGTGAAGAAGAGAGTCATGGTTATAAAGACCCCCACCATTTTTGCAATATATGAAAGAAATATATATATATACGTACAAGATGGAATATGCTCTAATACCCTAATGAGAATAGGCCTAACCTCCTACCTAAAGGAGAGCTGGGTTTGCTAAACCTAATCTGCCAAAGCCATGTCCATGAGAGGAGCCCCCAACCCTCGTTACCTTGGAATGAGGTCTCTATCTCAGACTCTGTAGGGACACGAAGACTGGGTCAGTGTCAAGGCGACTGCAGCATCGGTCTCAGCGATGGTGGCGATGCCCTCTGGTCGGAATCCGTCTGATTATCTGTCTAAAGTGTGATGTATTTATACAGATCTACAAGGTCCCCTGACGTAAGTGTAGTTCAAAACAATAGATAACAGGCATGCTTGGAACGGCAATTAATATCAACATCCCTCAAAAGTATGGAGAGGGAAAATCCCTAAGTGTGAACACCTACTGTATGTTTGTCTTTCGTGCTTGATCTTGACGCCTTGGCGCTGTGACACTGATAATAAAACCCATAACAAGTGGCCTAACTATAAACAAGGCCGCCATCTTAAAGGAAATAAATAATTAAATGGACTAAGACAGAGCAAGCTAAGTAGGTTAAAAGTTACTAGGTGACGGGGGCACGAGTTTACAAGCCTACGGCTAAGCTAACTCCTGTTATTCCGTTAAAACAAACTAGAATTCACTACACTTCTATGGAATTTTAAATATAATTAATGAAATTCCATGGCAACATGGATACTTGATGGCAACCATTGACATGGTTGCTTTATACATGTCTATTGAAAACAGGGATGGTGTGCAAGCTTGCAGGTACTTTCTAAGGTCTAGGTCTGTCACCCTGTTTGAACATACATAAATGCTCATGGGGATGTTGGAATTTTGTCTTACACGTAATGTGTTTCTTTTTGATAATAATGTTTATTTTCAAAAGAAAGGCATAGCTATGGGCACTTCTTTTGCTCCCACATTTGCAAACTTGACAATGAGTCTTGACGGAACAGAATGCTGCAAGCTTGAAACACAGATTTTATGGGTTCATCATATTGATGATCTGTTTTTAATCTGGGATGGGAGTGAAAAACATATTCGTTTTATTCTATCATTGAATGTCAATCCCATAGATTCAAACTCACCCATGATAGTCTTGTTACAGAAGAAAGATTCCTTGATGTGATGGTATGTATTGAAGAAAATAAAAATGTGCACTAAGCTCTATAGGAAACCTACTAGCACTAACAACTTGTTGCATGCTAATAGTGGACATTCATGTGCACTCACATGGAGACATAACTGCTCAGAAGATCAGGAATTTTCCAAACAAGCAGAGAGTATGTTTCTTCGTTTTGGAGGAGAGAATATCTGACATCAGTGCTGGATGATGCAATTAAAATAGCTTGACAATGCAAAAGAATAGAGCTCTTAGTTCCTAAAGCCAAACTGAATAAAGATGAAGAGAGTAAGACAGATATAATGAACATTATGGACTTTAATATGTCTGGCAATGAAATGAAGAAATTAATTATGGAAAATTGGAAACTATTGAAAATGGATGAAGGTCTTTGTAAAATCTTGCCAGAACATCCCCAAAACATATAAAAGCCCGGCTTCTCTGTATGACTTAATAACTAACAGCTTTATAAGAAGTCATGATAAAAAAGGCTCAAATTGGTTGACGGAGAATCAAAACGGAGTTTGGCGTGTCGCTAAATGTAAAGCCTATGGTCATGGGCAAACAAGAATATCATTTGCATTGCACAATTGGAAAATTGAGCCAATCAGAAACAGAATAACACATGAGAAAACTTTTGTGGTGTATATCCTGGAATGCGTGTGTGAAAACAAATGCATAGGTAGTTCTGTTAAATTACGTATCTTACAACACTTACAAGCGCTTGACAACAAAGATCTCACCTATGCCATGGCCAAACCTAACTGGGAATGTCATCAGGACAACTAGTCTGAGCTGTGTTAATATGGAATGCAGAAGATTTTGAAATCACCCAGAGGAGGTAATCAGGAGTACTAAGGAAAGCTGAGTCAAAATGGATTATCAAGATAGGCATGGAGGTGCCCTGGGTTTAAATGCAGATGCAGAATTGTATATAATATTAACCTGAGGATAAACACTCCATGTTGTTGGGATATGACTTAAATGCTGCTCTAGATATCATGTACAACACCTCGGAGAGTTTAATAGAATGCTACTTGAGATTATAGACCAGTATTGTTGATTAGAGTATGATTGATTACATGGCATTCTATGCTTTGCACTTTACACCTCATGATCATAATCTAAGGGTTTAATATATTGTATCGTGATAAAAAAAAGTCCAATACTTATAAGAGAAGGACTAATTTAACTATTTGTGTGTATAAATTCAAGTTTAACCAATCGTGTGGACAATCTCAAATTGATTTTGGTAGGATTATGGTTTGCATAATTGCACCGTATTGTTGTAACCGCACTCATTTGCACATTACACTTTTTGATGTAATGTGCACCTAATTGCATGTTGCACTTTAATGATGCACTTTGAACTTTACTGCAGTCTGCACGTTATGGCATGTGACACCTTTTGATTCGTAAGGGGATTTTTTAATGTTTTTTAAAGGAATAGAATATATCAAATGGGATAGAGTCAGAAAGATATTTTCTTACTAGATTAATGAACAGGGCAGACCGTGCAGGTGTCACCAAAAAGTAACACTTCAAGTACATTGTGTATTTGCTTTCTTCTGATTGAACATATTTCTGATTTGTTTTGGATAGATCATATTGACTGTAATAATATATACTTGCAGATGGTGAATGTTGAGATGATTGATTGAAATATGATTATTTGATCCTAAATGAAATTATAAGGAATTTGTACTTTACGAGGAAACTTTGATAGGGACTTTCATGAAAATATCACAGATGCTCTTAGTAGGTGCATTATTCCAAAATATTTACTTAATTAAAGTGCTGTGATGAGAAATGTGTTTATGATGTACTCGGATGCAGTATAAGAATTTTAAAATTGAAATCAAGAGTTATGACCAATAGTGATGAATTAAGGTTGTGGTACTTTACCAGGGAAACCTTCACTGAATCATAATTATACAGAAAAATTACTATCATAAATAATTATAATAGTGTATGTTAGGAAAAAAACATGGGGGCACCCTAAAAAGACTCACGTGTGTTGAATGATGCAATAAACACAAATCACGTTAAGAAGATACATTTCTCAGGATGGTATCAATATGGAGAGGAGCAGGGGTTTTCTGTTTTAAATCTTAATCTGTCACATAACAAAGAAGATATTCTGCAATAATTCAGTGATTATGTAAAATAAAACAGTGGAACAATAATGTTAGATGACATCTGTTTGTATATATAATGCTCTGGCTCAATCAAATATATAGAGTAATCGCCAAGTAGTTGCAGTATCAATGTATTTCCAGTTGTTTTTTTGCATTAATTGTATTGGTGTTTGGAAGAAGGGATTGTTCTCCTTTAAGAAAACTCTGCACATGTAACAGCTCTATGGCCATTGAAGGTTCCAGTCGAAACGTGCCCGAACTCGTGTTGTTCTTGCACTGGGAGAATAAACAAACAGAATGAAATAAAAGAAACATTGGAATACTGTACTACATCTGGTTGTGCTGACAATTATATATATACATATATGTATATAAATATATATATATATATATAAATATATACACACACACACACACACACATATCAGTTCTGCATTCCTGCCAGCCTTGTCCACCAATCGGGGCTGCAAAACATGGGTGCAGATCCCATTTCAATATGCAGAAAAGTCCCTCATCATTATATTGCAAAGGAATTACTACACACAACTTGTCTGCGTCTTTAAGTTATTTATTCAGCTACACATTTCAACCTACAAAGGATCTTTGTCACATCCTTGTTAGAAAATTGTGCCTAACCACACAATGAAAATATACAAAATCAAGGAACATAAAAAAAAAACTTTTCACAGGGTCCCTTCAGGATCAGTAATTCACCTGAATCACAAAACACAAATCACAAAATGTAATAAGAACATAATGTCATTTCAAACCTAACGTTCAATACAAGAATGTAAATTCCTTTAATTTCAATGTAAAAAGAGGATTAACAGTAGTCTCTAGAAAACATACGTCACATGTGCTTGTTTCCTCTCCTGAACAAATACTTTGGTATATAAACCTTGAAAGTATACCCATTGCCTGTTGTTCAAAGAGATAAGTGTCTATAGTTGTATATCGGGTACAGTAGTTATTGGACCACCTCCAAATGATGGCCTAGTGACCAGATAAACAAATTGAACATGATCATACTAAACTGCAAGCACAAACAAAGTTTTGAGCTATAAAATTAATGATAATCATGCCAAAGAGTGCCAAGTGGCCTGGAGGTAAACTCTCCCAGATATAACAGTAGTCCTCTTTGTGAACTAAAACAATTTTCTTAGAATATCAAAATAACTTACACCACTATATGTTTGTCTAACAAACTACATTAAAACCCACATCTCCCTATTGGCCCCTGAGAGTGCCCCCCATTAAAATAGAAATTACCTCAGAAAGTGTGTGTACGTTAATAAAGCCTGCACAATATCCTGTTCAAAACCGGAGACTCAGGTAAAGCATCAAAGACTGCCCAAAAATCAAAGTAATGTACAAGTAGGGAATTAACACAGAGAGGAAGAAAAAGGGGAAAAAGAGGTGGTAAAAGGAAAGGGAGGGAAAGTGGAAGACAGAAGGTTCCCAACACTGGGATGCCTGCAGCCAAATTCATAATACCACATCAGCCAATGTGCACATGAAGTTTTTCACCCTCGTTTAATCCTCCCAGGGGTTTGCTTTCAAGCTAAATTCTGAGTTTCCTTTCTCTATCCCCACCACTTACACTCTTCGCAATCTTCTCAATATCAAAAAACATCGAAACATCAGCATCCTAGTTATGTACTTTAGCCGAATGCCTTGCAAAAGGGATAAGATATATCAACATTTTTTATTGCTCTGTAATGTTCAAGAACTCTCTTTTTGATCAGGCCAATGGTGCTGCGAACATATTGATGCCCAGGTGGACACTGTAAAATATAAACATAATAATCAGACCCACAAGTGATACATTTGTTTATCCTCATAGCTTTGCTTGTGGCAGTGTTATATGTTTTAACATTTTTACTCCTCTTACATGCCTTACACCTTCCACATTTGTAAAAACCTTGCTGGTCTTGTATCCAACCTTTCGTTGTGTGATGTGTGATCATGCAACTGTGTAAAATGTAACACAAAGATCTAGATTTGCGATAAGTAATCTGGGGAAAAAGAGTCACTGTTCTACCAGTCACTGGATCTTGTTTAACCAAATGCCAGTGCTTAGTCACCATCCTCTTAATAGCCACAATCGCACTCAATCTGATCACATCTAGGTTGTCATCATTCTTTGTTTACTTGGTCAAAAGGGTTTCCCTTGTGACATTTGATCTTTTCAAACTTGCTGTTCTAAGGGTAGCCCCTTGCCCTGAATCAGCTGATCATTTCCCCTCTTCCGCTTTGTAGGCCTGATGGGTGCTACAATTCCATTTGGCCCTGAGTAGTTCCCCATAGGTGATACCCCACTTCAAATTCTGTGGGTGATGACTGCCCCATGGAGATTACTATTCCCCGCTGTACTCTTGTGGTGTAAACTCATATGCAACTTGATTCCCACAATCTCAACTGATAAATCAAGAAATTATACTTTAGTGGGGTTTACCTTGGGTGTAAATGCCAGATTCAAAATATTCTGGGATGTTTCTTCTATCAATGATCATATTGCAATGTATTTAGTTTTGTTTTTATGTGTTTTTTCAGAATGGAGGGGTCCGGATGGATTCCTGATTTCAGTTTACATTTGTTCTTGGGTGTTATTGATATGAGCTATATAGAAACAGTGTTGATTATGTTTTGGTATTATAAATTGGAACAGGGAAAAGGGTTTTTTATCCCTTTATGATGAGAAAATACTAGTGATATTGTGGAGAAATCAGGGTATGAATAAGGTACATGGAAATTGGTATGTTATAAGTAGGAGAAAATTTAAATATTGGTTTCTGTTTTTATATATGTAAAAAATATGAATATATAAAATATGTAATGGGTTTTACAGAAAATATATATATGAGCCATATTTATATTGATATTTATATTTATATACACTTACAATGAGTTATTTATTACCATCAAGTATAATTATGATTTTAGGATATATTACAACATGATGTCATTGATGAGTTCTATACCCTTTTTATAGATGGATAAATATTTACTTATTTATTTATTATTGCTTTGTAGATGGATATATATTTATTTATTTATTTACTTATAGAGAATAAGGTTGGTTTATCCCATTCTGTCCCTCATTTCCACAAATGTTAATACTAAATACTAATATCAGAACATTTAAAGGAATGTAGTCCTGTTTCTATATCATGTGTATTCCTGTTTGTATGTTTGTATGTGGGTGTGTATTTAAATTCGGTTGACATTGTTGGAGCTATACACGTGAACAAGGCTGCAAGACAGCCGAAACGCGTTGTGTGAATAAATACTACTAGTTTGCGAATTCCTGAGTGTGCGTCTTCACTGTGCAACACTGTCTCAGTATAAATATATATATATATATATATATATATCACTGAGAAAACCAAAGGTTACAGGGGTGTTATAGTTAGGGTCTGAATTTACTCATACAAACCATACAAATTCATAATTTATAGTTAGAGTTCTTTCAAGTAACTATAACTCACGCCCTAAGATAACTATGACTTGCGCCTTCGCTGTGCACTTTTTACTTTTAACATTTTTGATTGCAAATGTTGCAGTGGTAATGTAAAGTCATTTTAATTACTGTATGTTATTCCAACCTCTGCCATGCTTGGCCATCGGCCGTGTGTGGCAGTGGTTGTTCGCGATGCCTCATAGCCACCCAACCTTGCGCCACACATGGGCTTTGGCCATCCACAGCGCAGATTGGCCACAGGGCCTGTCCCTGTCAGTGGATCTGTGAGTGGGTGTATGAGTGTCTGAGTGGGTCTGAAAGTCGGTGTGTGTCTATGCATGAGTCTGTGTGGGTTCATGAGTGTCTGAGTGGGTGTGTGAGTGGATGCATGAGTCTCTGAGTGCATGTATGAGTGAATAAATTAGTGTATTAATGAGTCTGTGTTTTTCTCAAATTGTTTCATATTTGTGAATATTTTGCAAATGATTTACGAATATCATGCACAGTGTTGAAAAATTATTTTAAACCCATACTTTGCCCCTAAAACACACACTTTCAATTGGAATTTTCATCCACGGGGACTCTGTCCTGTGAAATAAAATGGCAGCTGCAACTTTTTATCAGGTTGTGGTCAGCCAATTACAGCACTTCTATTCCCATGTGTATTGGTGATTGAAAATTTGTGAATTTTCGTGAAATACTCACAAAATAATTGCAGAGTCTCCACAGCCAGAGATATACAAATTTTGATTTCCCTAAATTTTTCAAAAACTAGAATTTGGACTTCCCTACATTTTTCCAAAACTGCTGAATGGATTTACACCACATAAGCGAAAGCATGATCTGCATACTGACAGCTAGCGTTCTGGCAAATTTGGTGCAATTCTGTCCAGTGGTTCAGGCTGTAGACTTGTCTAAAGGTCCTATAGGAATTAATATGTGAAACACAACTTTTTGGACTTCCCCTTTCTCTTGGCCCCGCTTGAACAGCCCAAATTTCCTTGTGCAAGAAGAATCAGCAGCACACTTTCTTTGGGAAAATGTAATGAAGATTCGTCAAACTGTGCCACAGATATAGGCAAGTCAAAAAAGAAAAATTCTATGGAAACATGATCCTAACTATAACTACCTAGTGGCGACCACCACTAACAGATAGATAGATAGATAGATAGATAGATAGATAGATAGATAGATAGATAGATAGATAGATAGATAGAGTGCACGTTCACTATTATGATTCAGATGCTCCACTTTACATTAGTAACGTTAAGGCACACTGTATATGTACTGTTGATTATATTATTGTATGATTCCTGTGACATAATAACGTGTTACCATGTCTGTCTCCCAGAGAGGTAATAGGTTGTCAGTCTCTCTTTAAGATATATTTTGTCTTCTGACTCCCTGCAACCGTCACCTCTTTTGTGACCCCTACCTCTCAAGAATTCCATTGTTTACCAGAGATTGATTTCATAAAATGTGCAAAAAATACAAAACAACAGCATACACAAGATAATGGTGAAAATACACCGTAGTCTAAAGAAAGATGACGATTTGGCTGAAGTGATATATTGAGAAAAATGAAGAAAACTGTAGAGAATGCTTAGTTGTTGGGAATGAAGTTAGCATACAATTATTCATGGTTTCCATCTTGTTTCCAGGCAAAAACACAGCTAGATAAGTTTGTCTTCATGCAATTCTTTAAAAAAGCTGATTAGATGACAGTAATTGTAAAGAGTTTTTCTTGTTTTGTGGTTATTTTAGTATTCTAAATACAGTTTAATAATTGCTGTGCAAATCATCCTTAAATAGTCTTTAATTGCAATGCTGGGAAGGAATACCAATCTAGCCTGAGCAGAGAGCCATGATTAGCCAAGCGTAATTTGTCCCCTGCCAGCTGAATCTGTGAGCTATTTCACAATAAAACTTTACCCGCTACATTTCGACCCTGCATACCAGGCAGTGCTATTCTACAAAAAACATTTACTGTGCAGTGACACAAGAAAAGTTTATATCAATCTAAATGCAAAACCGAGTGAAATAATATATTACTTGTTCTCCGGTTGGCAAGTGAATGGGTCAGTAGCTTCAACAAACTTTGCATATAGCACAGTAACAGTCAAGCATGGAAAATTCAACCCAATATAGACAGAAAACTTGAAAAAACAACTGAAAATATAAAATTGCTTTCAATGAGATGTAGAGTTTAAGATAATGGGGTTTACTGAGAACAAATACAACGCCTGGTTCGCAAAGCTTTTTCCATGCATAAGTAAAACGTAATCATAAAATATAGCTTGAAATGATTCACAAAGCAACAAATGTTTGAATGCCTCAGACGCAATTCCATCTGTGAAGGCCAGTGTCATTTCCAGTTGATTTGGGGCCCCGAGCAAGACATTTTTCGTGGACTCCTCTCCCAAACTACTTTATTCCGTTAATTCAAGCCTGTGTTGTGTGCCAAACAATACTTAAATAGATGTCTTTCAGAATTGGGGTAAAGGGGATGGAAAAGTTAAGGAGAAACTTGAAGTCAATTGAGAACGGGTACATAGACAGAAACAAAGATGCAGAGAGGTGGAGAAAGAAGGAAAGAAAGAGGTAGGTAGAGAAAGAGTGGAAGAGAGACACATCAAGTTTAACTGTGAGATTTAGAATAACGGGGAGCACAAAATAGGGAAAATGAAACACACAGCGAGGGAGAGGGTAGATTACGAGGTGTTAGGTGGAGAGAGAGGTAAGGTAAAAACCGGTGGGTTACAGAGAGGTAGAGGCAGAGAGCAGTAGAGGTAAACAGAGCGAGAGCTATAGAGCGATGCAGGGTAGAGAAGGGACGGAACTTGAAAACGCATAGAAACAAAGGTCCGATAAAGAGAATAAAGAGGAACAGAGACCCGTTTAGAAAGTTGAATAAAGGATGAAGAAATAAAATGTAGAGAGTAAATAGTTGAAGTATAAAGCACGAGGCGAGGTAGAGAAAAAGGTAAGGTTGAATCAGAGATGAAGAAGGACAACGTAAGGTAGACAGAGAGTTGTGATATAGAAAGGGTAAATTGAAATAGAGGAGATCAGAGAGAGATGCAACAGAAAGAAGTAAATGAGAAAAAGAGAGCAAATCAAAACAGAGAAGTAGTGAGAAAGGAATATGGTAGTAAAAGAGGTAAGGTAGAGGGTAAAGAGATTTAAAAAAAAAGGCAAACTGGAGATTTGAATGGTGAGACAGGAAATGAATGTTGGAAGGTGGGTCATTAGTTGTGTGACCTGCACAAGTAATGGGTCCGCACACGACCACCACTGGGAACAAAAGACCCATTTGTAGTGCTTGACTCTCATAGGGTAGCCTTGCAGAGCAGTCCAAGGCTTACTCAAGAGAGGCAGTGTGGGATAGTAATCCCCATTCACAAGCACACAAGCGTGATACTCAATAAATGATTGTTCAGTCTTTGCTTTTTCTTTTGATAAAGCAAAAGTACATTTATTACACACACTACTCAATACTATGCAACAATTTACAAATATACACAAATTTATGGAATTACTCTTGGATGTGTAATCTTTCATGTCTCCCCCAAGAGGAAATATAATCCAACGACCCACATGGCAAAACAATCCCTGGTATCCCAATTCAACATTTGACTGTAATTAGAGTGAGAGCACCAACATCTGTCAAATAAGTACACCTACTGTGCAAGAAAGTGGTTATCAGTCTCATCATGCAAATCAGCATTAACAAGGAACATATAAAGACATGTTTACATACTTCAAAGGTTAAGTTTACTTTTGGATTACTTTTAGATTAGTTTGATTGCTTCTTGGTTATTAATAACTAATCTGGTGTAATTTCATCCTACACACCTAGAGAGTGTTGTCCCACAAGCAAAGAACAAAAGTTCTAGGAGACGTGTGCTATGCAGTAAGTTGGAACCCTTGAGAGGTTATGATTCCTTTGCCTCACCTATTCTAGGGTGGGGACACGACAATTGTTTTGGGGGGGGATGCTGCGTTGATCTTGCAGCTCCTCCTGGTAATGGGCATTTGGTTGGTGGTGACCCCATCTTCCTGGTGTCACCACGAGCTGAGCAGACAGCTCAGAAAGACTTGGGCCTGCAAGGCCTTATGGGACATATGCCTAATGAATGTGCGGCTCTCCCACTGTGCCGGGGAGAGCTGATTCAAGTTTCTTTGGTGGTTTTTCTCTTTTTGAGGCCTTGGGCCAAATTTCCTGGTGTCCTGGGTGGAGGGCAGCGTGGGGATCCTACACCTGGCTGCCTCATAGTTGGGGGGTATCCGGTCCCACCCGGAGACCCCTGTCAGGTAAATGATGTTGGGGGTCAGGGAGCCAACCCCTGGCCACTCCCTGAATGGGCAGCACCTCCAGGTGCAGCCGCACGAGACGGTCCTTCACCAGGTGTCTGCCTGCTCCTGTGATCAGACGTGTGCTGCTGCAGCGGCTGTCACGGCTGCCTGGGGGAGTCCAATGCCATTTTCCCATCCCCTCCTGTTGCCTTGGAGCCCCAGGATGCGACGGTGCTCTCTGCCTTTGGCTTGTTCATGGGGCCCTGGGATGAGATCCTGGGCCCCTTTGGCCACTTTTCATGGGTGCATGACGGCGCCCCCTGACTTCCTCTTCCTGGTGGGGCCCAAGGATGTGAACCGGGCCCTGAGCTCCATTTTCACGGGGAGCACGACTGCACCCCCCAGCTTGGTTTTCGGCCGCCGGCGCTCCCTCTTCGGTAGCCATCTTCGTGGGGGATCCCCCAAGTATTCTTCTTAGTGGGGCCCCCTTCCGCCATTGCCATGGGGAGCATGATGGTGCTCCCCGCCTTCCTTCGCTGTGGAGCCCCAGGATGGGGTCTGGGGCCCTCCTGGTGCCTCTTCACAGGGATCGCGACAGTGTCCCCCGGCTTTACTTCATTTAGGGGGCAGCCCCCGGGACTTGGCCCAACCCGGGGGCATCGACCGGAGCAGCGGTGGAGCCCCATGCGCTTCACCACTCACTCTGAAAGAGGTCAAAGGTCACAGATCTTCTCCTTGGGACATCTCGGGCCCCCAAGGACCGATTTTAATGGTTTTGGTGTCGTTTTGCTCCTGATTCTAGAGAGCCATTCTCACTGACTCCCTGCGCCAGCCTTCCTTCTGAGGGGAACCCTCTTTTCTTCTGGGCAGCACGCTCTCCTTGTGCTAGTCCAGCCTTTCCTCCAACGAGTCCTCAGGGGGAGCAAGGGGGCCAGCTTACCTGGCCTGCGCCTCACGGGCCTGAATTACTTCAGGAGCAGAGTTGCTGCCCCAGGGGGCAGTCAAGGGGTTCTTCTTTCCAGTTGTCCATGATCCCGTCTGCAGTCTCAGTGTCCAGAAGTGAAGCACTGACAAAAGGGAGAGAGCTGTCCCCAGGGGGGTCAGGGAGCCCACCCCTGGCCACTCCCTGAATGGCCAGCACCTCCAGGTGCAGCCGCACGAGACAGTCCTTCACCGGGTGTCTGCCTGCTCCTGTGATCAGACGCGTGGTGCTGCAGCGGCTGTCACGGCTGCCTGGGGGAGTCCAATGCCATTTTCCCATCCCCTCCTGTTGCCTTGGAGCCCCGGGATGGGGCCCGGGGGCTCCTACTCATATTTCCGGGGAGTGCGAGGGTGCTCTCTGCCTTTGGCTTGTTCATGGGGCCCTGGGATGAGATCCTGGGCCCCTTTGGCCACTTTTCATGGGTGCATGACGGCGCCCCCTGACTTCCTCTTCCTGGTGGGGCCCAAGGATGTGAACCGGGCACCGAGCTCCATTTTCACGGGGAGCACGACTGCACCCCCAGCTTGGTTTTCGGCCGCCGGCCCTCCCTCTTCGGCAGCCATCTTCATCGGGGATCCCCCAACTATTCTTCTTAGTGGGGCCCCCTTCCGCCATTGCCACGGGGAGCATGATGGTGCTCCCCGCCTTCCTTCGCTGTGGAGCCCCAGGACGGGGTCTGGGGCCCTCCTGGCGCCTCTTCACGGGGATCACGACGGTGTCCCCCGGCTTTACTTCATTTAGGGGGCAGCCCCCGGGCCCTGGCCCACCCCAGGGGCATCGACCGGAGCAGCGGTAGAGCTCCATGCGCTTCACCACTCTCTCTGAAAGAGGTCAAAGGTCACGGATCTTCTCCTTGGGACATCTCGGGCCCCCAAGGACCGATTTTAATGGTTTTGGTGTTGTTTTGCTCCTGATTCTAGAGAGCCATTCTCACTGACTCCCTGCGCCAGCCTTCCTTCTGAGGGGAACCTCCTTTTCTTCTGGGCAGCACGCTCTCCTTGCTCTAGTCCAGCCTTTCCCCCAACTAGTCCTCAGGGGGAGCAAGGGGGCCAGCTTACCTGGCCTGCGCCTCACGGGCCTGAAGTACTTCAGGAGCAGAGTTGCTGCCCCAGGGGGCAGTCAAGGGGTTCTTCTTTCCAGTTGTCCATGATCCCGTCTGCAGTCTCAGTGTCCAGAAGTGAAGCAGTGACAAAAGGGAGAGAGCTGTCCCCTGTAAGTGGGGGCGGAAGTGTCCAGCAGGCTTGTACCTCTGGCCAATCAGGATGTGCCACATCACTTCCTTGCCCCTGTCCCCTCCTTCCTGCACAGTCTTCTGGGATAGCTCAAAATGGCGTGCTCCAGGAGCTAGGGCCACATGTGCTCTGAAATTTAGCCCCACTTTCCTAACATTCCTTTAAGGGCTTCTCAGCCCATTTCCTGGCAGGGGCTGACATCTGGCTGACTGATGCAAGGCCCTGCTCAGGCAATTGGATAAAGCAGTAATTGACCCTAATCGTGAGAGAGATGACATGCCTGGATGACCCATTAGTTGTACAACTATGCTTTTGTAACCTACTGCATCATTCTTTTCATACAGGTTACAGTGTACATCCATGTGACTCTGGTCTCTTTAGGCCTGAAGGACCTGAGTTATGCCATAGGCAACACTTTCCCATTTGTAATGAATTGAGTGTCCCTACAGTAAAAAGACAGGAAGCACTCTGACTATCCCTCACCTATGTACACCCATCTCAGTGCTTAATTTGTGCTAGTTGTTTCCGGTGCGGAGCACCTGCGCTTATTTCTGAGGGTCCCCTCTGTCTCAAACGTGGGAAAGACGGAGGAAGAGAAAAATTAAAAAGCGTCAGAAATGGGAAAAACAGGAAGCTGACAGAGTGAGCTGACAGGGCAGGGAGTGGCTATAAATTTTATAAATTTATAAACTTTTAATTGTAGCAGCCCTGTGTTTAAGAGGAGAGCTTTGAGCACCGGCACCTTTTTATTTGCAAATTTAGCACTGACCCATCTCATGAGGCCTACTCCAGCTCACCCCCCACCCTGCATAATTCCTTCTGTCAGGCTACCTAAGTGCAGTTCTTGGGCTGCGCATGCCAGGAACCCTCCCTGCGCAGCGCTTACATGGGTGCACATACGTGTGTACAAATGAATAAGTGAGCCAGAGACAGTTAACAGAGGAAGGGGGGCAGATAAATTAAGATAAGTAGAGGGAGACCGAGACATAGAAGGTAGAAGAGGTGAAGTGAAATAACCAGACAGCAGAGAGAGAGATTATCTTTTAATTGAATTGCCACTAACTCTGACTTCCTGAGGTTTTAGGTTGGTCATTCCCAGCAATCACAATAAAAGCTACGTTTTTGAGGCACAACACTATCACTCTAACACGGAGCCCCTAAAAGTTGGGGGCCTGTGCAGTAGCCTTCTTTGCCCATGCCTTAACACGGCTTTTAGTGAAGGCTACTCAAAGTTTGTAAAACTTGCACAACTATATGAGCTAGTGGATGAGCGATGATGGCTCTGTGACAGTAATTCGAGAGATGTAAAAAAGGATTCCATGCAAAGATGTGGTCACTTAACTAATCCTAACATTTGTAATTACTCTCCTACAATTATCTACCTTTCGAGCTTCACACTACAATGATTCAGGTATAAGAGGTAAAGAAACGATGACAGCCTCCTTCAGACTTTTGAGATCAGTATTCAGACTTGGTCGAATAATTTTCTCATTTCTTTCTTCACCTTTTCTACTTACAGAAATGCTTGTCATAAGCAAAGCTTAACGAGCACACACCGGAGCATTGTCATCCACATATTTTAACCGCTGCTTTTGCTACATAATGATGAGACTTGCTACTTTGATTATGGAACTTGGTCAACATCTATGGTAAATCAGACTTACCCCGTAGTCACTTCCTATATAAAGGACAAATCAAACACCTTCTACTGGCTTGCACCCGCAGCCCACTATCTAAAACAGGGGACTATGCCAGAGGCTGCACTCAAATGGTGCCCCCAATATTCAGACAATTTCAAAATAACTGATTAAAATACTTTATTTATAAGCAGGGTACCTCCATAGCTCGTAAAGAGTATTCCTCCAACCAGATATTAACTGTTTTCAATAAGCAGAAATACATTAAAAAATACATACTAGAATAAACAGTGTATATAATAATTAGTGCCATCCATCTCCTATTGATAAAATCTTTGTAATGCTTTGGCAATTTATTTATACTAAAGAAAACGCGTATTCGTACCACCATTCTGCTAAACTCTCATGCCTGCATTAGTTTTCAGGGACTCATTCTGATCTCCAATTCTAAATTGTTAATACTTCATCACATCTGGCCAGATTAATAAACGGTTTCTCAATAAACGTAAATCTGTCTCTTCCCTTGACCCACTGTTCCTCAATGTGTTACATCAAAGACCCCTCTCTAAAGGAAGCCGTAGGTATTGATGACGCAGAAAAAGAAGGACTAACAAATATTCATATATCATGTAATCAAAATCGTATAAGGTAGTGTGATTTTGACAAAGAAAAATAAGGTACGTGGGAAATTGTGCCCACGGTTAGTTTGACATTATTATAAACGAGCTTGATTAATCATGAAGAATGGAAAATGTAGTAATCCGTCATAATTGCAAATGTATTCTATGATTTTCTTGTCGAAACTGTTATATGCTTAGCTTAAATTTAGCAGAGGCTTTGGCCTAGTTGCCTGGTCTCAAATTTAACTGCATGGCTTTCACTTGTATTAACAAAGACATTATTTTACTTTAAGGTTGTATTTTTCCCGTAGAGATGACTAATACACTTATCTCAAGGTTTCGTGCTAGGCTAGTTTCATCCCGTTTAAATCAAGGTCAGTTTCTGCAGGTGCGGACAATAAAAGCACTGATACTGAAATAATTGGCAAACTTTGTTGCAACTTGTGTTCCAAGGCTCCAAGGACGCCTTATGCATAAATGAGTACTAGGAGAAAGAACCTATTCATTGGTCAAAAGGAAGCCACCCTATGAACCCTCCAATGGAAGACCCTGAAGAATTTGGAATGTTTCTTACTTAAACCCACCGGACAAAGAGAAGTCAGCCATTTTCTTTGATTACATTTTGCATCCTGATTCAAGAAGCCATCTTGAACGATCCTCCGATGCCTTTTCTCTGTCGCAGAGAAAGAGACTTTAAAGAATTCTCACCCTAGAGATTTTAACTTTAATTTTGCCCCGCCTTGCCCATGCAGTAACCTTTGCCCCATTCCCTTGCTGCTGCAAGGAAACTTGCCCTTAACTTTGCCCCTCTGAAACCTGCCCCATGCTGATCAAACCGATACCTGAAGGACGAAGACTTTTCTTGAATGCTGATTGTATTTGGTAAATATGAAAGGATAATTGTATTATGCATTCTGTTTTCCTCCTAGGTACCAACTGCTTATTTTGATAGGGCCCAAGCTAGAGTTTTCTAAATTTGTGTTAACTAAATTCGTTTTGCATGAAGCCCCACATGCCAATACTAATTAGAGGTTAGTTGAGCTATTCACTTGATGCACCATGCTAAATCGAAATCTTGTTATGCTGACCGATGTATGCAATTATTCAAATTCAGTTGCTTATACTATTGATTTGAATTGCTATAACCGAGTGCATTATAATCCAGATTTTGCATAGATTGCGTTTCTTCCGCCACTTTGGACAGATAGTAATGTTCGTATATGTATACCATTTGATTTTGAGACTCACTTATATCATGCTAGCTTTGTTAATATAGGGAAATAAATTCATTAACTTCAAATAAACTGGTGTGGTTATTCATGATTGAAAGGTCATGGTGCGTCAAAATACCGATTGTTATTGATTCTTAATGTGTTGTTTGATCGAATTAATTGAGCATTGGGTATCGATTATAATGGTTATTGATTATTGATTTGAGAGACCCGACTATATTTGGATGAGGAGAACCCAACTCGGCTAAAAGGTTCACCGACCTCCGGCATGTCCAAGTACAAGTAATTTATAAAGACCGAACGCGCTATCAGTAGATGGTAGCAGAGATTGATGGTTTCGCCCTTTGGGACCCCATCCGAACAATAGGCGGAGTCAAGTTAGAATTGTCTTTGATAAAACAAGTTGAAGAGATGATGATGCCCTAAATCGCCATTGACTTTCCCGGAATCTCGGAGCTTGCGAATGGAGGAAATGGAGGTGTGAGAATGTTTTTGGCGTTCCTAGTGACTGTATGAGTGAAGTTAGGGTTTCGCGCTTGCACAGCTTATGCCGCAGATGAATTGTGAAGTTTGTGAGGATTTTTAGGGGGTTACGAACTCCAATCAAAATTTTAGAGGAGTGATACTCCAAAGTATGAGAGTAGGGAAGTCGTCGAACTTCATATGTGTGTAGCGCTTTGTGCAGGGAAAATTGTCCATGTTGTTGTTGATGTTGAGACGGGCTCTGCGAGGTCAAGAGACTCCGGAGTATGTTGAAAAGTGTATAAGACACTTGATTGATGTTGTAATCTGTTCGGTTTAGAAGGTTGATCGGGAGAGGTCAACAAGTCAGTATGAATATTGAGGCATGAAAGAAAATTTCCGACTTTAAGATTTGACGAATTCTAAGGCGCGCTAGAATAGTTCATTGATCATTTGAGAGTAAAATTTTGCTTGCGAAAGTGGGAAACCGAGAAAGATGGAATAACTGCTGAGACTAGTGAAAAATCCCTAAGGTTTCTGAAGCGATTGTATTACCCTTCCTGTAGTAAACCGACAGATTTGATTTCTTCTTTTTGGTTAGTGCTCGCTATATATTGCAGAAATTAGTTTTGAATGAAGCTGAATGAAGGAGGACAAGCTGCGAGACTTCACTAGGAGCCGCGCTGCGATAGGTTGGTTGGTGAAAAGGGTCGCGCACGGATTGGACACAGTCCGTGAAACGCGATTGGTGGGGAAAGGCAAGCGAAGAGTATTCCGGGAATTAAAGTCACTTATTGATTACATTTTTTAAAGAAAATGAAAGACGGATAGATGAAATTTTTCAAAGCATTTAAGAGTGCCTTGAGGGGAGATATATATATTATAGCAAATGTAGGAGAAGAAACACCGCCTGAGGGTACACCAGCTTACATCGTGATTGAGGAAAAGGGTGTTGCACCATGTCTTTGGTTAAAGCAATGGTGTAAATTAACAGAAAACCATGGAAGTGTAGCGTTCCCTATCCATGGGTCGTTTAATCTAAGAGTTTTGGAGAATCTAAGATTTGCGCTATACGACATGAAAGTACCTCCAAGACCAGCACAATTTGAAGCATTAGCAATTTGGGAGCTAATGGCTAGAAACCAACAACAAAAGAAGTTTGAAACAAGAGTGAGAAAAGTAGAAAAGACTCTAGCGGATGCTAGATGGGATAGTACTCAAAAGGTTTGGAGATCAGACGTATTGCAGGGAATTAAATTGTTTCCAGCAATTACTGACGAAGCAGAGATGGAAGGAAGGAAAGCTACCTGTAAAACAAACAGGAGTCAGTCCAGAGATAGAGAAAACAACAGAAATTCGAAAAGGTCAGACGACGAGGAGTTCATTATGCAATTGCTAAATGACCACCCGCCACCATATGTGGAAAGTGAAAATGGCCCAAGCACCAGTACTGCCCCCCCAGAACCAATACAGGGTAATGTAACACCGAATTTGAGAATATCACCGAGGCAGAGCAGTTCCGATATGCCTTTTTCACCACAAATACCACAAGTTCAGAGAATATATCCTGACGTGCCTAAATTGAAACCCGTCAATGATTATCAGCCGCAGGTTCAAAGGCGCTATTGTGATGAGCATAATTTGGAAATGACTTCTAGCTAATTGGCGCAGGGAGGACAGAATTATCAAAGACCAACATTGATTCAGGCAGAATCAACACAAGTCTTGATGCCTCAAAAGCAGATACAAGAAACGCCGAGGTACACGCAAATAGCAGAGAACCAGTTGGGTATGCCAGCAATGATGAACCATAATGTGGGAATTAACATGCCACAGAATTCGGGGAACAGACAGAATCCAGATGCAATATCTCTGCCTATCACTGTAGGCCCGCCAGTGCCATTGTATATACAGGCAAAGCTGAATGTATGTGACCAAGGGGTGATGACACAAAATGAGACAGGGAGGAGATGCATAGAAAATACTCAAGAAACGACTCCGGTAGGTACACTGGTAAATAGATCTGGGTCCTTGTTGGAATTCAGTCCAATTCCAGCTTGTGCTCTGTCAACTGTGGTAAGGTCAGGTCCACCACTAATAGTACCGCTAACTTCAAAAACAGAAGCGTTACAGAAAACATCAGTAGCAGTCGATGTAAGTGCTACATTGATGGGACTGAACGCGCAACAGTTAGCACAATGGTTGAACAGCCTGAATTCCCCACAGAGTACACCCAGTGGGAAAGGAGAAGAATATTTGAATAAAATAAAATTGGGCATGGAAGCAGACGAACTAGTAGAGGGAACGATGGGTCTGAACAGGTTAGAATCATACACCGAAGAAGAGTTGAGATACATGTGCCCTAGAACTACAAGAGAAGAAAGCAACATACATAAGAAGTTACAAGAAACTGCAGACAGAAACAAGATCGATATAGGTAAGACCAAACACTTGAGCAGAAGTTACAGGTTAGACTTTGAGACAAAAGATTTTGAACACATGAGATCTGCGGGGATGAAAACACACCTTAAAGAGATACTGCAAAGCGTGCAGGTCTGGAGATGTTTAGACAAATGGGAGAGCAGGTGGGTTAAGAAAAAGGACAAAAAGAAAAAAAGTACCCCAGATCAGAATGAGAAAGCACAACAGAATGATGATCTGATAACCATGCTGCCAATGAGAGAAACAGCAGGGGGAAAACTTGTACATGTACCGTGGCACAGGTGCGATATTCAATCTTTTACGGATGATTTCCCTAAATTAAGAGAGAAACCGATCGAATGGTATCAAAAAACAGATAGATTTGTGAAACTTGCAAAATGTCTTTGGGAAGACCTGAATACTTTATTCAAAATTGTGGTTCCGGCAGATTTGTGGGAAGATTGTAAAAGGGCTGTAGATTGGCCAACAAGTGAACCAGAAAGAGATAGGGACACAGGTGCACCCTCACCTACGGTAATGAGTTTATACCATAAGGTGATTGAGCATTTGAAAACAAAGGTTGCGTCAAAAAATGTGGATTGGCAGAGGATTGACAGAACAGCACAAGAAGTTAAAGAGTCGATACATGCATACAATGAGAGATTGTTGAAAGCGTTTAAAAATTACAGTGGCACGGAAACGATTGAGCCAAAGGACATGCTCCATTTTGTGTTCAGATTTGTGGAAGGGTTGAGACCCGAGATTAGCCAGATGATTAAAATGCATTTGATTTGTTGGCAGTCAAAGTCGATCGATGAGGTGTTGAATTATGCAAAATACTGCAGTGATGAGATTGAGGCGAAGCAGAAAAAGTTGAAGGAAAAAGTGATGGTGATGCAGCTTAGAGCAGCTCAGACAGGTTTGCACGGTTTGCAAGGTTTCCAACAACAATTGCCGCAGCTGCAACAGCAGGGAAATGCTATGTTTCAGCCACAGATGAGAGGCAGAGGCTGAGGAGATTTTGTGAATAATGGTCCTGATTTGAATACTGTCTTGGTTCCAAATGGTATACAGGCAATGAAGAAGGTGATGCCATGTCACACATGCGGAATCGTCGGGCATTGGAAATGGGAGTGCCCAATGTTGGTGCAGGAAGGTGTAGGTCAGCAAAACAATGATGTCAATTCATTTCAGAATATGAGAGGACCGAAAATGAGAGGTCCAAATCCAAATTTTCAAAATAATGTAAATCAGATGCAGGGTTTACAACCCGTACAACCACAGCAGGTGCAAATTCCCCGTGTACAAATGGCACAGTTGCAGCCAATGCAACAGCAGTTTCCTATGGTACCTAATCAGCAAATGCAAATACCCTTAGCACCAATGAATCAGCAACAAGTAATGCTTCCTCAACAGGTCGCGGGTCAAGGAATGAACCAAAATGACACAGTACACCAATTCCTGTTACACAGTGAGAATGGAATAAACTATGCGTGGGAGAGTGAAAGTTCAGATGAGGAGGGAAATTGTATGCTTGCAGCATCTTTGGAAGTTGATCAAAAGGGTCCGTATGTGGAAGGAAGAGTTATGGGTCACTGCGTTTCGTTCTTGGTTGACACCGGAGCTACACGCTCTACAGTCAGAAGCATCGAAGTACCAAATTTGCCACTTTCAGGGAGAACAGTTCAAGTAGTGGGAGTAGCAAATAGGTATCTGACAAACCCAATCACAGATCCAGTGCAAGTCAGAATTGGTAACTATCAAGGGTCACATAAATTTGTGGTGTGTGACTCGAGCCCGATATCACTATTAGGGAGAGACTTATTGTGCAAATTGGGATGTTCGATTTTATGCTCAAATGATGAAATTAAAATTCAGACGAACAGTGATGACGAAGAAGAGGACAGTTTAGGAGAGGACAGTACGGAAACTGTCGATGAAGAGTATCCCCTGATCACTCTTTATCCTATGCTCACTGAAGCAGATATTCCTGCTGAGTTACAGGAAACAGTTGAAAAAGAAGTGTGGGATATGACAAGGAAAGAAGTAGGCTTGGTTAAAGGAGTAGAACCAGTGAAAGTGACTGTGAAATCCAACGTAAATTTTCCCCAAACTCCACAATACCATATGTCACAAGACACTCTCATAAAGGTCACCCAGCTCATTGATGAGTTTGTGAAACAGGGAGTACTGAGAGAAATGCTAAGTAGTCCATGTAATTCACCAATCATGGGATTAATAAAACCGAGTGGAAAGATCCGAATTGTTCAAGATTTGAGAAAAATAAATGACATAATAGTCAAATGTTGTCCCGTGGTACCAAATCCAGCTGCAATAATGTTTCAAATTCCCTGTGATGCAGAGTGGTTCTCAATCATCGACTTGTCACAAGCATTCTTTTCTGAGCCTCTTCATGAGGCCAGCCAATTTCTCTTTTGCTTCTAATTCCTGGACAGAGTCTACAGTTGGTGTCGAATTCCTCAAGGGTTTTCGGAGTCACCATCAATTTTCAATCAGATTCTAAAGAAAGATTTGGAATCGTTGGAGTTACCTTTTGAATCAACCTTGGTACAGTATATTGACGATTTACTGATCGCATCCAAGACAGAAAATGACTGTACGGTTGACACTATTGCTCTGTTGAATCCTTTGGGAAGGAATGGACACAAAGTGTCCCCCTCGAAATTACAATTCTGCCAGAAGAAAGTGAAATATTTGGGTCACCAAATAGAGAAAGGGTTGAGAAGAATCATGAAAGAAAGAATAACAAGTGTACTTCAAATGAGTCCACCTAAAACGAGGAGGGATGTGAGAAAGTTTTTGGGAATGGTGAGCTATTGTCGCCAATGGATTCCCAATTTCTCGGCTCTAGCCAAACCTTTGCTGAAACTGACCCAGAAAGATGCGCTGGATGAAATAGTTTTGAAAAGAGATGAAATGGATGCTTTTATTGAATTAAAGGAATGCATGTGCAGAGCTCCAGCTTTAGGTATGCCTGATTACACAAAGCCTTTTACATTGTTTTGTCATGAACGTGATGCATGTTCCTTGTCTGTCTTGACTCAAGCCCATGGTGGCATAAACAGACCAGTAGCATATTTTTCAGCTACTTTGGATCCAGTCGCAGCAGCCTTACCAGGATGCAAAATTGAAGAGGAAAAGAATACCGAGCAGAAGATATTCTGGTCCAGAGTGGGCATACACAGCCACTAACGATTGGTCAGACGAATTTCTATCTCTCAGTCTCGAAAACGAAGAAGCGGAACAACACTTTGGTACTTGAGAAATTAAAATGTCATGAACATTACCGAATAAGACATTGACAACCTGATTGACTTTGAACCGGATAAGACATTGATAACCTGATTGACTTTGAATCGGATAAGACATTGATAACCTGATTGACTTTGAAACCAATTTTGAGACAAAGCTGCTAACCGATAAGAGACTAAGCTGCTAAAGAAAACTGTGTGAACATTGAACTCGTTCAGCTTTATATATATCTGAAAATTTGATTTGATAAAGTGTCTCCAACTTTCTGATTCTATATAGATCATGACAGGCTACAATACAAAAGGACACAAAATGAAATGTTGTAAATACATATGTATAGGCTTAATAACTGCATGTATACTAATAATTATAGCAATAGTTCTTGGAATGCATGGAGAGAATGAAAGGGACACGAATGATGCTTCTACTTCTAAACCTACTACTGAACTAACTCCTCAGCAGAAACTCGAACAAGACGAGAAATATTTACACAACAAGAAATAATTGTCCTAAATGTTTTCTATTGCTTGCTGAATGAGTATGTTGAGACAATGGATGCGAAAGATTGTTATGTGTGCACACAAATACCTACCTAAGTAATAGAAGGAGTGACATATCATAGCATGCCTCTTACGTATGGAATTTCATGTAGTTTGTTACTAACCAGATTCTATAATCAGGAGTCTATTCAGTACTTTTATTCTAATCATGATGTCATGTTTTCATATGTCCCCATAATAGAGTACTTGAGTAAAGTAGCAAGAGATTATTACATAAAAATAGTTAGGGGTTTCTTTGAACCATTATCACCTTTTTCCACAGCACAAGCTCATAAAGAGAACCTTACATGCTTGCTTGCACCAGTAGAGAAAGGTTTTTTAGATCACACTGAAGATAGAAGGAAAGTGGTGAAGGAGAAATTAGAAAGGGAATTACACAAAAGGACATCTGTAGATAACTATGCTGTTGCCGCGATAAAGACACAAGGGAAATTAGCTTTAGATGCAGTACACATAGGAAAGCTTTGTATATATAGACCTAAATCATATTATGACACAATTTTTGTGGGAACGAGTGAATGTAAACACGCGTTTTTGTTTCAAGCTAACTGGACGTTCATGTTGAATGGCCTAGATCCAGCTACTCCAGGAGTATACTATATTTGTGGACTCAATGCCTATTATCGTCTTCCAAAGGGATGGTATGGGAGATGTTATTTGGGAATAATATTCCCAAAGATTTATCAACTAGACGACTTAAAGAAATTTCCAAAGCTGTCCGAATTTCATCGTATTCAGAGGAGGGAGACAGTTTCTGGTGTGGTAGGAGATATATTTGGAGCATTGATTCCTTCAGTAGGAGTCATATTGAACTCAATTAAGATACGAAAATTGTCTACTATTGTAGATAACATGCTGACAAAATTTTCAGGAGCCATGATCCTGATTGATGCTGAATTTGCTGCAGAAAGAGGTATGACTCTTCAAAATCGGCTTGCTTTAGACATTCTTTTAGCAAAGAATGGAGGCGTTAGCAAAATGCTTAGTGCACGTCACTGTTGTTCTTATATTCCAGACAACAGTGGGCTAATTAGAAAAATGCTTACAAATGTAACTAACGAGAGTACAGATTTGAAAGAATTGAAAGAACCAGGAGTATGGGAAAAGGTTGGAAAAGGATTTGCTTCTGTGGGAAATTGGCTCAGCAGCATTTGGAACGGACTATTATTGAAAATAGTAAAAGGTATAGTAATAATATTAATTTGCCTATTAGGTATTTGGGGAATATGGAAAGCTATTAAAATATTGAAAACAAGAAACAAAAGGAGAAGAGAAGAGAAAGAACAAAATAAAATGGTAGAAATATACAGAGAAAAATCAAAGGGAACCAAAAGAAAGAGGGAATTGACTGAAGTGCCAAATTACTAAAACAGAATTTTAATGGAATAAAATTTGTGGTGGAAGATTTGATGGGTTGACATAATTAGTCATCAGAGGAGGGATTGATGATGCAGAAAAAGAAGGACTAACAAATATTCATATATCATGTAATCAAAATCGTATCAGGTAGTGTGATTTTGACAAAGAAAAATAATGTACGTGGGAAATTGTGCCCACGGGGTAGTTTGCCATTATTATAAACGAGCTTGATTAATCATGAAGAATTTAAAATGTAGTAATCCGTCATAATTGCAAATGTATTCTATGATTTTGTCGAAACTGTTATATGCTTAGCTTAAATTTAGCAGAGGCTTTGGCCTAGTTGCCTGGTCTCAAATTTAACTGCGTGGCTTTCACTTGTATTAACAAAGACATTATTTTACTTTAAGGTTGTATTTTTCCCGTAGAGATGACTAATACACTTATCTCAAGGTTTCGTGCTAGGCTAGTTTCATCCCTTTTAAAGCAAGGTCAGTTTCTGCAGGTGCAGACAATAAAAGCACTGATACCGAAATAATTGGCAAACTTTGTTGCAACTTGTGTTTCAAGGCTCCAAGGACGCCTTATGCATAAATGAGTACTAGGAGAAAGACACTATTCATTGGCCAAAAGGAAGCCACCCTATGAACCCTCCAATGGAAGACCCTGAAGAATTTGGAATGTTTCTTACTTAAACCCACCGGACAAAGAGAAGTCAGCCATTTTCTTTGATGACATTTTGAAGCCTGATATAAAGAAGTCATCTTGAACGACCCTCCGATGCCTTTTCTCTGTCGCAGAGAAAGAGACTTTAAAGAATTCTCACCCTAGAGACTTTAACTTTTATTTTGCCCCGCCTTGCCCATGCAGTAACCTTTGCCCCATTCCCTTGCTGCTGCAAGGAAACTTGCCCTTAACTTTGCCCCTCTGAAACCTGCCCCATGCTGATCGAACCGATACCTGAAGGACAAAGACTTTTCTTGAATGCTGATTGTATTTGGTAAATATGAAAGGATAATTGTATTATGCATTGTGTTTTCTTCCTAGGTACCAACTGCTTATTTTGATAGGGCCCAGGCTAGAGTTTTCTAAATTTGTGTTAACTAAATTTGTTTGGCATTAAGCCCCACATGCCAATGCTAATTAGAGGTTAGTTGAGGTATTCACTCAATGCACCATGCTAAATTGAAATCTTGTTATACTGACCGATGTATGCAATTAGTCAAATTCAGTTGCTTATAATAGTGATTTGCATTGCTATAACCGAGTGCATTATAATCCAGATTTTGCGTGGATTGCGTTTCTTCCGCCGCCTTGGACAGATAGTAATGTTCGTATATGTATACCATTTGATTTTGAGACTCGCTTATATCATGCTAGCTTTGTTAATATAGGGAAATAAATTCATTAACTTCAAATAAAATGGTGTGGTTATTCATGATTGAAAGGTCATGGTGCGTCAAAATACCGATTGGTATTGATTCTTAGTGTGTTGTTTGGTCTAATTAATTGAGCATTGGGTATCGATTATAATGGTTATTGATTATTGATTTGAGAGACCCGACTATATTTGGATGAGGAGAACCCAACTCGGCTAAAAGGTTTCACTGACCTCCGGCGTGTCCAAGTACAAGTAATTTATAAAGACTGGACGCTATCAGTATCATCATCGATCTTTCTGTAATGTAAAGTACTATGCCTCTCGAACTAGATTAGGGTATTGTAATGCAACTCCTAAGAAAGCTTATTCTTAGGCCCAATATTTTGGCTAACTATAGGCCAATTATTTCTTTACCAGCAGCTGCTAAACTCTATGTTTGATCCCTCTGTAGTATAACCAGGAATGTGGGAGTCCGAATCTATACTTCTGCAGACAACAATCAATTATTTTCCTTTTAAATGGCAACCTTTCTCATTCAGTGGTAATGAGGGAATATCTCTGAACAGCAAGAATGGAGGGACAAAAACTTGCTTAAATGTCATTTGGCCGAGAGTGAAGTACTTGTCACTGAAGAAATCTTTCCCCTCGGTCATCACAAATATGCACCTCTCCTCTTGTGACGTCCGCATCATCAACCAACCATGTGCAAAGCTTGTGAGTCAAAGTGGATGCCAAACTAAAGATCAATATTTAGTTGCACATGTACTAATTTGTCGTGCAATGCAGCGCAACACCCAAAGTTTCACTTTCAATTAGGTCCTGTTACCATGCACGCACCTCTGCACAATAGTGGAGAGTTGTGAGGTGTGTGCATGATTTGTGGCATGGGTTTTGTACTGGAAGGGACTGGAAGCCCTTCCAGTTCAAAATACTAAGGCTATGCAAGTTTAGATCTTCTCACACATTAGATGTGTGTTTATAGTGTAGCACACATGCAAGCTCTGTCTGCAGTTGTTAGCAGATAGGACTTTGCATCAGAAACGATGGTGTTACTATGGGAGTGACAGAAACGATGGTGTTACTATGGGAGTGACCACACATCGCTCATGGGACGCCCCCTCAATACAAAGTATAGCAAAGCCTTGTTTGATTTACTTTACTGGATCCTATCTAGCTCAAATAGATTTGTGCTACAAATTGAATAGTAAACACTTTGAGCTGCTTTGCCTAACCTTTTATGACTTTGCTCCAGCGCGCGCTGTCGAGAAATGCCCTTTAATTTCCTAAAGTCTTAATCGTATGTATTTTCCATGTGCATGAACTAAAATCTATCCTTCTTTGCCTCACTCTAGAAGGCAGGAAAGCCATAATTTTGACCTGAATGAGCTCTATGCTTGACTATTACAATGCTCTCTATCTAGACAACAACAACATTTTTATGGCGTGACTCCATTCTGTTCAAACCCAAGCTGCAAACTCAATAAATCTAGCCTCTCGGTTGTCAAAAGCCGTTCGTATATTGGCTCAACTCTCTGGACTACCCGTGCATGCTAGAGTTTGCTTCAGAATCTTTTGTACAGAAAACATATAGCTCAGCCCCTAGTTTTCTTTGCACTACTATCATTAGCTACCTTGCCCTCACACTCACTCGTCTAATTGCACTTGTTCTTCTGAAACTACAGCCTTAGCCAACATTTTCTTTCAGGGTCGTTCTTCTCTGCGCTTGCACTTCTACATGGAATGTTCTGCCTCTGAACTTCAAAAGTATTACCTCGCGTACCATCTTTCGGAAAGTTCTTGAAGCGTTATTATCCTCTAAATAATCGACTTCTGCCCTTAATTAAGCCTGAGTAATTGATGCTAGTTTGAAAAAAATGTATGCCTCATCACTGAGATTGTGTTTTTATGCCACATCATGTAATTTCAGGGAGAAAGCTTTATGCAAGATATACTGTTCAGGCTTCATGCCCATTGATGTATCCTGGGGAGTGCAAAGCCACAGTCTCTCAAGTCTCTCCAGTGGGTGGTTTGCCCACTGATTGGTCCTGGGGAGTGCAAAGCCACAGTCCCTCAAGTGGATAACAGTGTCGACTGGTTCTGGAGAGGGCTTTGTGCCCAGAGTGCTTCATCCTGCCAAGGACTGAGGTAGCGGATGTGATACTCCACTGGCTCTGGAGGGGGCTTTGTGCCCAGAGTGCTTCATCCTGCCAAGGACTGAGGTAGTGGATGTGATTCTCCACTGGTTCTGGAGGGGGCTTTGTGCCCAGTGATGCTGCACCAGGGGTGTGGCAGTTGACTTCCTCTCACCTGGGTGTCTCTGCCACGTGACGTACCTGGAACAGGTAGCATGATACTCCATGAAGGCAGAGACATGCCCCACACTGCTGCGGCTTCGCATTCCATATGCAGGTGACAACTGTGATGACAGTGAGGCTTCATGGCTCCTGGAACTCACCACCAGCCTCGAACGACTGGCCACTGAGGATGGCAGCCATGTCTGCGATGGTGCTACTGGCTCAGGATGTCGCAGGGCCGCTGGCGGTGCTTGCGGTGGTGTCAGTCGCGGAGGTGCTGGCGGAGGGCTCTGTGGCAGCGGTGCTGGCGGAGGGCTCTGGGGCAGTGGTGCTGTCTGCGGGCTCTGTGGTGGCGGTGCTGGCTGCGGGCTCCGTGGCGACAGTGCTGGCTGCGGGCTCTGTGGCAGCGGTGCTGGCTATGGGGTCTGTGGTGGCGGTGCTGGCTGCGGGCTCTGTGGCGACGGTGCTGGCTGCGGGCTCTGTGGCAGCGGTGCTGGTGGCGGGCTCTGTGCTGCCAGCTTGCTCTGTGGCAGCGATGCTTGCGGCGGGGTCTGTGGTGGTGCAGGTGGCGGTGCAGGTGGCGGTCTTCACCGCCGTACAGGTTGGCGTCAACATGGACAGGTGTGACACTGGTCCCTCAGTCAGTGCCACCATGCCCTCTCCTGACCTGCCCTTCAGTTTCTGTCCATTCCCCACCTTTGATGGTGGCACAGCTGTCTTGGCACTATCCCCTTTCATTTTCCATGACCCCTTGGTGGCAGGTGTTTTCTGCTTCTCCCTCCGTGATGTGGGCACCTTTTTCACCTTGGCAGGTGTCGGAATGTCCTTGCCCTCGCTCTGTGGCACACTGGCAGCCCTGATGGTTGGCACACTCCATGACCCCGCAGATGCTAGCACCACTGTGCCTGGGGATGTGGTGGCTGAGGTGCTGGGCTGGGACCAGGAAAGCCTGGTCCTAGTGGAAGGACGGGGTGGGAGGTGTAGGGAAGAGGTCAATATTAGCCAGGAAAAGTTTTTTAGACACACTGGGACAGGTAGATGGAGAGGGTTTGGGAGTGGAGGAAGACGTAGTGGTTGTAGGAGGTGTACGTCTGCTGAATTTGGGTGAAGGTGCATGGGCTGGAGGCTGTTGTGAGGTGGATGGCTGTTGGGTGGGTGTGTGCCGCGTTTGTGTACTTTGGGAGGAGGGCTCACAGACACACTGGGAGAGGACACTGGGGATGTGGGCATGGTAGTGGGGGTGGTGAGTGCACATGAGCGGTGCGTGGTGATGGGCGTGCTGATGATGCAGGTAGTGGCTGAGGATGTTGTGCATGCAGGTGTGAGTGGAGACGAGACTGGGAGGGAGGAGGGAGACATGGAGGAGGGGGACACAGTGGAGGCAGTGGATGTTGGTATGTGTGCATGGGTATGGTGCTTGTGTGAGTGCTTGTGGGATGTGTGGTGCTTATGTTTGCCTGAGCCACCCTTGTGTGTTGATGTGTGTGCATGCTGGTCTGATGGTGTGCTTGGCATAGGCTGAGGTACAGGGGATTGGGTCTGGGTGGAGGAGGTTGGAGCAGGGAGGCTGGACACAGGGACAATGGCTGCCATTAGTGCTGAGGCCAGAGGCTGAAATGCTCTCTGGTGGGCTGCCTGGCCAGAATAAATGCCCTCCAGGTATGCATTTGTTTGTTGCAAATGCCTCTCAACACCCTGGATGGCATTCAGAATGGTAGACTGCCCAACAGTGATGGATTTCAGGAGGTCAATAGCCTCCTCACTGAGGGCAGCAGGGCTGACTGGGGCATGGCCTGAGGTGCCTGGGGCAAAGGAGATGCCCACCCTCCTGGGTGAGCGGGCACGGGACACACGGTGAGGGGCTGCTGGGAGGGAGGTGCTGGTAGGGGGGGTGGCGACTGTAACTGTTGATGAGGGGGGGCATAGAATGGCCTGCCACCGCAAGGGAGCTCCCATCAGAGGAGGAGTCGCTATGACTGCTGTCTGCTCCTGTCCCCACCGTGGAGCTCCCCTCGCCCTCTGTCCCACTGGTGGCTTCAGACTCCATTGTTTCGCCTTCCAGGGCAAGTGGGATGCAGCTCCCTCCTGCTCCGGTGCCACTGCTCCTCCGCCTGATGATGCTATTGCACACAAGAACAGGGAGACCACAAAAAGGGGGGGGGGAGACAGAAGAAAGACATGTTCAATGCATGCAACACCACTACCGTTGGCAGGCACAACAGACACAGCAGCCCTCTGCACTACGCCATGCACTTATTGTTCCTAGATTTATCACATGCCCATGGGGTACAAGGCCTAAGCCCGATTGCTGCACACCTGGAAGTCACAGGAGCCTGACTTTGTGTAGATGGCACTAACCACTAGTGGGTTTGGGGTGCCACAGAGCCTGCCTCACAAGGGACCTTGCCTTCAGAGGTCGCTCTGACCTAGGGGAACCCACTGCCCACCTCCCCTGCCCAGACACCTTGTAATGCACACAAAGTCAGCAGAATGAAAGTGTACTCACCCCCTTGTGGCTGCTGTGATGCCCTTCAGTGCCCATACAACTCCGGATACGCCACCGCCAGAATCCAGAATATCAGGGGGGTCATGGTGCGACGGGCACCCCCCCACGTTGGGAGGCCATCCCCAGCTGGGCCTCCGCCGTCTTCTTGCTCCAGCGGCAAAGGTCCTCCCATCTTTTCCGGCAGTGGGTGCTCTATCTGTGGTGGACCCCCGGGGTCCGGATGTCCTTGGCGATGGCACGTCAAATATCCTTCTTCTGGTGGGCGCTGATCTATAGGAATAGTACAGGGGAAAAGGAGAAAATGTAACCATCCGGACCGTCACAGTCATTGGCCCATGTTCCCACCCTTGCCCTGACGCACATACACTCACCGTCGTTTCATGTACGCCTCATTCCCCCCCCCCATCTCCCATCCACACCACTCCAAACAGGCATTACCCATACAGCATGCTCACAGTGTACTCACCCGTTTGTCTGCAGGACCGTACATTTGTATGAACTGGGGGAGGACCCCATCCACTAGTTTCGCCAACTGCTCCAAAGTGAAGGCAGAGGCCCTTTCCCCAGGTACATGAGCCATCGTCGCTTCCAGACTGAGGTCACAGCAGCACTTGCAGTGTAGGTCCTCGCCTGTTGAAGGTCAGGTATCAAGTGAGTGAACAGACAGAAAATGGCGGTCACGTCCACGGCGGTGCTTACCGTCACCACTGGCGTACATTGTCATTGGCTCCTGGGACCCATAGGGTCCAATGTTAACCAATGCAGGATTGTGCTGTGGTCTTCAACCGCCTACCGCGACGGTGTCCAACGCCAGCGCAGTTACCTCATATCCTTTTGTCCCACCTTACAGGTCAGGCAGCCGTCGTTTCAGGGGGCCACATGGCATCAATTTTAACTGCGTCACACCAATGTAGGCCTTGCATACACACAGTAACAGGCACATTGCGGATTAATAAATGTGTGCAAATGACATTTTGTGATACCTCTGTGTTGGCTGACTCTCTGCTCGCTGTTCACGTCCATAGGGCACGTCCGCCGGGGCAGGTGATGAGATGCCGGCATCCTCCGGTGTACAGACCGGTGGTGGACCTGTCTACAATGGAAGAGAGACACGTAATAGTCACCTACAGACTTGATCGTGCAACAATCCATGAACTGTGTGCACAGTTAGAGCCAGACCTGATGTCAGCTATCCGCCATCCCACAGGGATCCCCCCTCTAGTGCAGGTCCTTTCAGTACTCCATTTCCTGGCAAGTGGTTCCTTTCAAACAACAGTGGCCATAGCATCAGCGATGTCACAGCCAATGTTCTCTAACGTGTTGTCAAATCAAATCAAATCAAATCATTAACATTTATAAAGCGCGCTACTCACCCGTGCGGGTCTCAAGGCGCTAGGGGAAAGGGGGGGTTACTGCTGCTCGAATAGCCAGGTTTTTAGGAGTCTCCGGAAAGCGGAGTGGTCCTGGGTGGTCCTGAGGCTGGTGGGGAGGGAGTTCCAGGTCTTGGCCGCCAGGAAGGAGAAAGATCTCCCACCCGCCGTGGAGCGGCAGATGCGAGGGACGGCAGCGAGTGCGAGACCAGAGGAACGGAGGAGGCGGGTGGGGACGTAGAAGCTGAGGCGTCGGTTGAGGTATTCCGGTCCCTTGTTGTGGAGGGCTTTGTGTGCGTGGGTGAGAAGTCGAAAGGTGATCCTTTTGCTGACTGGGAGCCAATGCATGTGTCTCAAGTGTGCGGAGATGTGGCTGTTGCGGGGTACGTCGAGGATGAGGCGTGCCGATGCGTTTTGAATGCGTTGCAGGCGATTTTGGAGTTTGGCTGTGGTCCCGGCGTAAAGGGTGTTGCCGTAGTCCAGGCGGCTCTTGACGAGGGTGTGGGTCACGGTTTTTCTAGTGTCTGCGGGGATCCAGCGGAAGATCTTGCGGAGCATACAGAGGGTGAGGAAGCAGGCGGAGGACACAGCGTTGACTTGCTTGGTCATGGTGAGAAGAGGGTCCAAGATGAAGCCGAGGTTGCGGGCGTGGTCTGTGGGGGTCGGTGCGGTGCCGAGGGCCGTGGGCCACTAGGAGTCGTCCCAGGCGGACGGGGTGTTGTCTGTCCTGCTGAAACACATGCGCAGTTACATCATTTTCCCTCAGGTGGAGGATTTGCCCACAGTGAAAGGTGACTTCTATGCCCTGGGACATATCCCCAACATCATGGGTGCCATTGATGGTACACTTGTGGCCTTGGTACCCTCCGCAGGAGTGAATAGGTGTACAGAAACTGGAAGAGCTACCATTTGATGAATGTGCAGATGGTGTGTTTGGCCGATCAGTACATCTCCCATGTGAATGCCAAATTTCCTGGCTCATTGCATGATTATACATTCTGAGGAATAGCAGCATCCCTTTTGTGATGGGGCAACTCCAGAGGCACCGTGTGTGGCTAATAGGTCAGGACAAGGACCCTATACAGTGTGAATAGTTGTCTGGGTATGGTGTGGGCCCTAAGGGTTAGTTTGTGTCTAACAGTTGTCCCTCGACATTTGCAGGTAACTCTGGTTACCCCAACCTGTCATGGCTACTGACCCCAGTGAGAAATCCCAGGAGAACGGCAGAGGAACGCTCCCATGAGGCACATGGGCGAACTAGGAGAGTGATTGAACGCACCTTCGGCTTCCTGAAGGCCAGGTTCCAGTGCCTCCATATGACAGGTGGTTCTCTCTACTACTCACCAAAGAAGGTGTGCCAGATCATCGTGGCCTTCTGTATGCTGCACAACACGGCTTTGCGACGCCAGGTGACTTTTCTGTAGGAGGATGGTCCAGCTGGTGGTCTTGTGGCAGCTGTGGAGCCTGTGGACAGTGAAAAAGAGGAGGCAGAGGAAGAGGATATTGACAACAGAAACAACATTATCCAGCAATACTTGTGAGACACAGGTAAGAAGATGTCACTGCCTCACACATCTCATACTATTGTTGAAGCTAGCATAAGTCTGCCATTTTCACTCAGTTTATGGACCCTGACTTGTCACTTTGCCTTTCCATTTAACAGATGTGGGTCCCACTTTGTGCCCTCTGCTATATTTCCTTCAGCCGAACAGCTGTGTTTCATCGGTATGTGAACAATTAAATTGGCATTGCTATATTCCATAGTTATTGCAATTACACATTTGTGAAAGCACAGACTGACTCCAGATTGTTTTGTGATTGAAGTGTATTTATTTCTGTGCAAATAAGTGGAGGGGGTTGTAAAATGGGCAGGGGTGATGGTGGAGGAATGTCCATGGCAGAGTCCAGTCTATTTGTTTCACAGGTGCATTGTCCAAAGGGACATAGGAAGTGGAGCAAGGGCAGTTGATGGATGGACAGGGTGACAAAGTGGGACAGAAGGGTGACATTCAGGGGGGTGTCATTTTCTGGCGGGGGTCTTGGCAATGCTCTATGTCTTGTTCCTAGATCTCATGGACCGTTTGCAGGGTGGCTCTCCATCTGCAGAGGGTGGGGTGCTGGTGTCATGTTCCTGTGGCGGTGCCTCCTGTCCACTAGCGCCGGCAGAGGTGGAGGGCTGTTCATCGCCCAGGCTAGTGTCAGGGGCCCCTTGTTGTGCCACAGTGTCCCTTCTGGTGTTGACAAGGTCTTGCAGCACCCCTGCAATAATGACCAGGGTGGTGTTAATGGACTTCAGTTCCTCCCTGATCCCCAGATAGTGTTCCTCCTGAAGCCGCTGGGTCTCCTGAAACTTGGCCACTACCGTTGCCATCGTCTCCTGGTAATGATGGTACACTCCCATGATGTTGGAGAGGGCCTCGTGGAGAGTGCGTTCCTTGGGCCTGTCCTCCCCCGGTTGCACAGCAGTCCTCCCAGTTCCCCTGTTTTCCTGTTCCTCTGTCCTCTGAACTGTGTGCCCACTGTCTTGGGTTGGTGGGTTTGCCTGCGTTCCCTGTAGTGGTGGACACGCTGCTGATTGATATTTCCTAGGGACAGAGGGATGGGCCTGCTGGGTGGGTGTTGTGCTGGTTTTTCCTGAGGGGGGAGGCTCTGTGGTGGCTTGTGCCAGTGTCAGGGGAACCGACTGTCCCGAGGTCCCTGATGGGCCGGGCTGGTCATCTTGATCCAGTTGTGCAGAGCTGCTGTCATCACTGTGGGTCTCTTCTGTGGGGGGACTGGATATGTCTGGTACGTCTTGTCCAGTGACATTGGGTTGGGGTCCTGCAGGGGTGTAAAGGCATGATTATTGCATCTGTGTGTGCCATTGTGTGCAATGGGTGAGTGACCCTGTACTCCAGTGCTTGCATTCTTGTCTAGGTCCTTGTGTGATAAATGGTTTTGGGTCTGTGTGGGTATCTGTAGTGGACATGCTTGAGTGATGGATGTCCATGCATTGGTGTTACATGCAGGGCTTGGTTTTGGGATGTGTGGGTTGTGTTGGTGGGGTATCTGTGGGTTGTTGGGGTGATGGGTGTGAGGGTACTGGTGGGAGTATGTGATGGCATGCAGGTGGGGTCGGGTGGATAAGGTAGTAAAGATTTGCCTTACCAGAGTCCATTCCTCCTGCTACTCCTGTGAGGCCCTCAGGATACAGTATTGCCAAGACTTGCTCCTCCCATGTTGTTAGTTGTGGGGGAGGAGGTAGGGGTCCACCGCCAGTCCTCTGTTCAGCAATCTGGTGTCTGGAGACCACGGAACGCACCTTCCCCCGTAGGTTGTTCTACCTCTTCCGAATGTCATCCCTTTTTCTTGGATGCTGTCCCACTGCGTTGACCCTGTCGACGATTCTGCGCCACAAGGTAATGAGACGTGGGGGGGAGTGTTTCTCATGGACATGGTATTAGAAGATTAGGTTTATCATACCTAGCTCTCTTTAGGTTAGAGATTAGGTTCTCAATGCTAGGGCATTAGGGCCCATTTCACCTCTTATGTTATTGCAAGATGGTGGGGGGTCTTTGTTATCACGACTCATTTTTACAGTTCTGCTTTTTGCATTGTTCAATATTCTAATCATTGCAGCTCAGGTATTTTACAGTAGATTGCAGTCTTGTTAATAAAACCTATTGAAAACATACTGCATCTCCTTCATTGCCTGTGTGTGACTAAGACTTATTGCTCATGTGAGAAAAGGGTACTCTCCGTTTAACCATGACTCTCCTGAGATGTCGCACTCTTGAGTCCATGCATACAGGCCGCCACAAATCACCTTTTATTGTTTGGGGTTTTGGTGAGGTACTGCTTGTGAGCCAGGAGGGTTGGGCTGACAGTTGTGACTTGTTATAGGATTGGCTTAGTCGCCTACAAACAAAAGTGCTTTCATCCCTAAACCAGCAGTCTTACTAGGAGCGAGAGTTAAACCATGACACATTCAGCAGGACACACAATTGTTCCGGTTTTCTCTAGTAGTATATTATTTATTGAGGAACCTTTGTGGTAGTATGGTCCCATCATTTTCTGATAACTTTTAACTGGTGCATTATCGGTAGGATTGATGGAGGTTCCTCATGCAATGCATTTCCAACCCAGGCCTAGAGTAAAATTAAGCTCCCGGAATTAGAGGTGACATTATGTCACCCAGTACCCCAAGTCAGTGGTGACATTGAAAGGGATATGGAGACAACAAATATTTGGCTTCAGGCGGCACTGGAGAAGGTGTAACCATTGAAAAGGTATGTTAAGAATAATCACAGCTACTTTGCACCATGGTTCTCTAGCTCATTAGCTGCTGAAAAAAAGCTTGTAAGAAACGCAAAAGAATTTGGAGAAAACATTCACCTGCTAATAAGGTCATATATAAGGGGGCCCTAAAGAAATATCATGCAGTCATTAAGATGGCTCAAGCCTCATATTTTGAAGATAAAATAGCTAGTGTCATGAGCTGTCCACGTGAAATTTTTAACTAATTAAGAATTTTCTTTACCTGAAGGCTTTGACTCAGTCAATTATTGCATCTCCTGAATTGTGCAACAATTTGTCAGAATCTTTTGTTGCCAAAAATTGAGGAAAAACATATTTCACCCGAACCTGAAAAGGCATCCTTGTTCTGAAAATTGGGTTCTCCGGATGATCCATGGCCACATTCAGTCTTAGCCTCTGTAAGTAAAGTGGTCAGTCCTATATTGAACCAGCTTTTTAACACTCCTTGCAGATGAAACTGCTTCTACCTACCTAGATGGAAGGAAGCCTGAGGCCTCTAAAATGTAAGAAAAACTGATCAATATTAAACTCTCAAAATGTCTTGAAAGATTCAGGCTATTACTTCTTACTCAATCTAATTTTTGCCTGAGGCACAGCACTGAATCAGTCCTTCTCGAGGTGTTAATTTCATCAAGCTGATGCTAGATCCATGAGAAAATACGTGCTTATTCTAATTAGATCTGTTTACAGCATTCAACACTATCTCCCACCCCATTCATCTGCAGAGACTTAGAGATATTAAGATGGGAGGTGTGGCGCTCAAATGGATTCACTTATTTTTGGGAAGCAGAGGTCATGCTGTATAAATGTCATAATTTTCCTCTGCCAGCAGGTCCCTTACCCTCAGGGTGCAATAGAACTCTTCTTTGAGCCCATCCTTGTTTAAAATCTATATGGCCCCATCGGTGAAGACATTTGGGGTAAAGATTATCTCAAATGCTGATGAGCTACAGCTGGGCCTCTCCTTTGAAAATGAGTTCTGGGATACCCTGGAGTCTTTTAAACGTTATTTGAGGTCAGCCCTGGACCAGGTGCAGGACAGCAATTTTCAAAGTAATGCAGATAAGACCAAGGTTCTGCTGCTTGGTGCCTCTACATCTTTGAGGTAGGAGAAATGTTTGTGAGCATTATGGCCTCCTCCGCCACCCTCGCCACAGCAGTGGCTCACAGTCTCTGAGTTAAACTAGATTTCCAGCTGTTATTTGAACCTCGGAGTGCTGCAGTGATGGGATCCTGTTTTGCAAATCTTCAGTCCAGTGTATGGTCATAGTAAATGTTGAGGAAAACTCCAAAGTCATAGATTTATTGCTATTCATTAACATTTGAGTGCTTTATGTTATCTAGGTAGAAGTAAAGAATATTGAAGTAAGCTGACAAACGGAATAGGAAGATGTCCTAAACCTAAATACTTGTGTGCAGCATGACGGGCAAGGGATTTCTCCTCTTGGAAAATATATTGAAAACCTTAATTCTCATCAGTAGTTACATAAATCATGTAATTTAACTTGTAATGAGTGATGTAGTATGTGATGACATAAGCAGTGCCTGGCGAGGGCACAAGTTATAGTTAGCTCAGTAAACTATAAAACTAGAACTGGTGAATTATTGTAAGGCCTAATTGTAACATCAATTTAACCTTATTTTTTCAATGAATTTCTAGTTTATTTTTAACTTAAAGTCTTATTACCATATCTAACAATAACATGACTTTAAAAAAGTTTCAGTGAATTTCAGTTTTTTAAAAAAATTATATTTGCTAAACTCTTTCACTGGGCCTAGTTTTTGACTGTGTGAAAGATGGGATTAGACCCAGAACATGGCCTGTGTCCAGGCTCTGCACCCAATCTTCCCCCAAGGACGGCCAACTACCTTGCAGTTTACGGCAAACATGAGTTTGGCTGCAGGGCCTGCTGACCAGTGCTAAAGCACATGTGCTCACTCCCTAAAACATGGCTTGATTGGTCTAGCCATAACTGCCATATTTAAATTACTTACAAGTCCCAAGTAAAGTGCAGTACGTATGCTCAAGGCCTATAAATTAAATGCTACTAGTGGACCTGCAGCTCTGTTTGTTACACACATTTACGTAGCACATGTCCCAGGCCTGCCATTTCAGCCTGAATGCAATGTTATACTGTCATGTCGACTTGGCATTTACAACCCCTTGCCAAGCCTTAAACTCTTCTTTTATTCTTTTATTACATCTCTAAGGTGGGGACTATGTTGCCCATAGAGTACAGGGCTATATAATTAAAAGGCAGGGCATACACATTTATGTTTTACCTGTCCTGGTAGTGAAAAACTCTCAAATTAGTTTTTCACTACCGTGAGGCCTATCCCTCCCATAGGATAACATTGAGTATTATTTAATACATTGAATAAGCTGTACTTCCTTATTGGGAAGGGGTAGACCTGTCATGTTTAGTACTTATGGAATCGCAATGATAAATCCTCTTTAATGGTAAAGTCAGATTTATTGTTACAGTTTTGAAAATGCCACTTTTAGAAAGTTGGCGTTTCCTGCACTTGGTTCTGTGTGCCTGCAGGCTGTCTCCAATACATGCCTGGCGAAAGTGACAGGTAGACATGCGCATTCCCCTTATACAGCCACACACAAAGGGAGCTTGGGTGTGACTGATGGGCCATCAACATCTTGATGGGCCATTCTGGGCAGGATGGGAGGGTGGAGCTGGACATAACTTCACTCCGACACCTGAATAGGATGCATTCTGACCCCACACACATGACTGCTTACCCACTGTAATGAGACTGGAACCAGGGCAGGAAGTGGGGACTTCTGTGCACCTCAAATCCCTTCTTTGAGGTTTCCCCCACATCAAAGGCACCACGGGGTGTTAGAACGGGACTTCTGACCCTAACAGCTCAATACACTTCTGGACCTATAGATACTCTGCCAGGAAGAAGGACTGCTGTGCTGTTAGAAGGGCTTCTACTCTGCTGGACTGCTGCTGTGGAAGAACTGCTTTCTTGCTGTGCTGACCTGCTGCCTTCTGCCCTCCTTGCCTGGGTGAAAAGGATTGGAACCGCAAACACTCGAACCCAGAGCCAGAATGACTCAAAATGCTTTCAGGCTTGCCTTCTGTTCTTCTGAAGTCACGGGGATACAAAAGACTTCCAACTTATCAACTCCAGCACCTAGACTGTGCCACCTGTGAGACTTGCCCTGCCAAATGGTGCCAATCCAGTCTTGGGCCACTGGAAGTGGGTCTAAAGTACTGCTCTAGTTCAAAGCCAATGCATTAACGCTATTGCACCACTCCAGCACATCTCCATTGACCCCAAAACATTGCTGCTGCTGCTGCAAGAATCGAGGACAATGCATGGCCGTTGATGGTGGCGCATCACTGTTGCTGTGAGGATCGTGAACACCACGTTGCCAACTGTGCAATGCATTGCCTCTGGTCCTGGCTCATCTTCAACTTCGTGCAGCTTGGAACCAACGCATTGTCTACATTTTCAGGATTGATGCCAGCGCATCACCTCCTATACTTCTCGCATCCTGTTCTCGTCATTGATACAGAATTTACTGTTTCAGCAGGCCAAAGATAGTCCTTGTATCTGACCGTCGCTCCATCGTGGGTGTCTTTACTTTTCAGATTTGACCCAGTCTAGCTTAACCAGATCGCCCCAGTTGGCTTCTAAGGACTACAACTAAGTTTGTTATTTGAACAACCATATTTCAACTTCTACTTACTGGATTTTTTGTCATTTTGTACTTATTTTGTTCAATAAATTAGGCTCTATTTTTATAACCAGGTGTGGTATACAGTTGTGTGGTATTTGATCTGTTTTACTGTTTGAAGTGTTGCCCAAATACTTAACACATTGCCTCCTCTATAAGCCTGACTGCTCTGTGCTAAGCTACCAGGGGTTGAGCACAGGTTCATTTAGGCTGTGTTGGTGACTTACCTGACTAGGATTGTGGTCCAAATTGGACAGGATGCATACTTCTGCTAACCAGAAACACAATATCTAACAGGCAGCATTACAGATTAGGGTGAGCAGAAGATTCTTTTGGGAACTGTAGGTAAGAAGAGTAAACATTTCTTAAGGTATGCTGTTTTTCAAATTAGTGATATCTTGTAGCACAATGCTGCTAAAAGTAGCAAGGAAGCCCAGACGAAAAACAAAACTGCACATCTAAAGTTTCTGATTTACTACATGAACAACTGAAACACCTATTTATGATCATGTGCTAATGGAAACCTATAAACAAATACAGAACGAATATAAGACACCTTTATCTACAAAGGTTTTCTTTGCATGCTCTCTGGCTCACAAAATAAAACTGGCCGAACAAGCCAAACAAAAACCTTCTTCCTCATGTATTCCTGTGCAAGAAAATGAAAGATTGACCAAGTCATGAACCACACAAACTACTATTTAGTGGACATGATAATTGGCCTCTGGGAAAAAAATAATAATCTTAATTTGGCTTTCGTTCACTTTGGGCTTCATATGTAGCACAATCCTACTAAAAGTAGCAAGGAAGCCCAAAAAATGAACTAGACTGCATATAAAATGTTTCAGAAGTACTACAAGTACAACTAAAAGATGCGTTTCTGGTCACATGATTATGTAAACCGATAAGCAAATGGATAAATATAATAGGTATAAATGAAGAAATGACATTAAATCTGATTACCACTTTGTAGTTATAGTTAGTGTTCCGAAAGATAGGAATTCCTCAGATAACAGCTCCCTAATAACTTTTCACCCATTTGACCAATTGCCACAAAGCATTCCAGACCTATAGCATTCTCTACATTTTGAGACGGTGTCATTTATGTGATGAATCCTTAAGGGAGTCCCAAAATGCATTTTTCCACCAAATGTATGTTCACAGATTATTGTATTTGATGTAGCTTGAAAAGAGCTGAATGGATTTACATCACATTTTGTAAGATTATAGATTATGGTACTGAGATTATGCTTTTGTGTACTGCATTTAATCAGGTTAAGTGTTTTTAAATTATAGGGTTTTTAAACTTCATGATTTCTGTCACTGCAGTTATTTTGCAGAACTTCACAAATGTTTGTGAAACTGCAGTGGTACATGGCAGTAAGCTTATTTAAAAATACAAAAAGAAATATATATGAATTTCCCTGCCTATTACCACAAACAACGTGGCAATAGATAGGGACCTATTACTTACCTACCTTTACTTTCTTTAAAACAGCCATTACAACATTTTATACTGGCTTGTCATTGCCATGTACCACAGTATATTGTAAAGTTATAATGGTATACCATAGCTCATACTGTAACTAAGGCCTAGCTGTATTATTGGATTATGGTACTCTAATGTCACTCTTGTTGTTGAATGGGCAATGCAATGCTTAAGTCAGATTTACAAAGGAATGCAATGCCACCATGCACAGCCCTGCATTGATTGGTAAATCTGGAGAAACCCAAGGCAATACAATTCATTGTTTTGCATTTCTTTGCACACCATAATCTACATTACTGCAAAATTTCACATACATCTGTATGTGACACCACTGCAGCCACTCCACTATATACTATGCCACGCTACACCTCTCAACAGTACAAGACTCCACTCTATGCTATTATATTGTTCGGCTGTCGAATGTACACTACTCCACTCTACTCTATTATACTGTACGCAACACTATGGTATGCCACTCCAATGTACGCTACTGTACTCCATGCCAATGCAGTTAACTCTACGTCACTTCATTCTACGCTATTCAAACCAATGTATGACACTTCACTGTATGCTATTACTCTCTACCCCATACCACTGTACACCACTCAAGTCTACACCACTCCATTATAACCAACTCCACTGTCTGCTACTCCACTATACACTATTATTCTCTATGCCACTCCACTATACATCACTCCACCCTACGCCCCTCCACTCTATGCAATTACACTGTACACAACTCCAGTCTACACCAGTCCACTGTAAGATGTTACACTGTATGTAACTCCACTCTACACCTCTTCAGTGTATACCACGCCCCTGTATGCCACTCCACTGTTTGCTATTCCACTGTATGCCACTCCACGGTATGCTGCTCCACTCTACGCCACTCCAGTGTATGCCACTCTATTCAATGCTATTCCATTGGACACCACTTTACTTAACAACACTCCACTGTATGCTATTACACTCTACCCATTCCAGTATACACCACTCCAGAATATACCACTTCACTGTATACCACTGCACTGTATACTACTCTGCTATATACTATTCCAGTCTACACCACTGTGCTGTTCAACACTCCACTATATGCTATTCCACTGTATTCCACTCCACTATATGCTAATCAACTCCATGCCACTCCAATGTACACCACTCCACTCTACAACACTCCATTCTAATTAGTTCATTAGATACCACTCGACTCTACACCACTCTACTCTACACCACTCCAGTATGTTACTTCATTCTATTCCACTCCACTGTACAGTGCTCCAGTATAAACCATTCCACTGCATGCCACTCCAGACATAGATGTTTTGAGCTGCTTAAGTTGGATTCATTAAGCCTGTGAGATACAGCCCACATCACTGAATATCTGGAGGGGTTTCGCTTTGATAAGTATGGCAAACATTTCCGCCAGACTCTTGGCCCACTTTGTGCTTGTTGAAGTCCCATTGCGGACTGAGAAGTGCCCTGTAGTTGATTGTGTAAACTTGATCCTCCTAAAATTAATCGTAAAGATGGAATCAGGCATCTCCAATGACCAAATGAATGTGGGCACAGTTGCTACTATAGATGCCTCTTGAGGGTGATGGTCACTGTCACCTCTGTCTCCTAGGTGGAATAAGGCAACCCATTGAAACAATGGAAGTGAGACGAAGGTGTAATCTATTGATGTGCACATAGAGGAGGAATAATAGGAAGCTGCTGATGGATTGTGTTCTGGGAACCTTCCATCAAGAGCCCTTACATTGAGATGCTCTAAACCACCCAATAGTTCTATGCCAATTTTGGTTAAGTGGCTTTGAGTGTTTCCTCTTTGCACCAGAGTGTCCCAGATAGAATTTTGGGCTATCACAACATTGGTCGAAGAGAAGTCTAACAATTATAGGTTTAGGGCCCCTATGAGGACAATGTGCGCAGTATTTCACTCACTTATGTATTCAACAAGTTGATCTGCCAGCTGTAGCTCTCCATTTTGGGTGTATGTAGGCATTGATGATTATCATCTCAGTTGTTGTATTTTGGAGCAAGGTGATGATTTTGACCATGTTAATGGCTGATGAGGCAGAATGTAGAAGGGAATCTGAGTCGGTACATATGTAGCCATGCCGCTATGTAAATGGCTGTTTTGTGCCCTCTTGACTGCTGGTGTGCAGAATCACATATATCCCTGCAGATGATAAAATTCTGTCTGCCTGGTTTCCTGCAGCAGAATAATATCAAAGGCATTTATATAATGGGGAAAGTCTCGGTCAGAAATTTTGCTGGTGAGGCTGTTAATGTTCCAGGAACACAATCGCAGGGGAACTTTGCCGAGCTCAAAAGCTGCAACTTTTTCAGATCCTGTCATTGTCTTCTAGGTTGATTGTTAATCATTCTAGAAATCCATCTGAGATCAGTGCCCTGATAGTATGGATGGATGGCTTCCTACCATGTCTGTGTGATTCTGGGGTGAGCTTTGCTCTCCTCGGTAAGTGCCCTAGCACACCTCTAAGAACAAAGGAGGTAGAGATGTTTGAGCCAGCTGACCCTCTGTCCTGGCCTGGCAATAACAGAGGTGAGGGATAGCTTGGTTCACTGAAGGAGCTGATGTTTTCTCCAATTTCCCAAAGGCGAAGCTTTCCATTAGAAATTTCTGTGCAATTGTAGCTGATCTCTAGGTTGTCTTGTTGGCTTCACCCACCAAGGATGTTTCAGAGCAGATGAACTCCATTGACAGGAGGTTCGTTGAGCATAAACCGGCTAGTAATGGAATGCGTGATAGCAACAATAAGATGTTACCTTCGTTCACGACATCACTATTCCCTCTGAATTTGTATTTGGGTCTGAAAACTAGAGTTTGAATGCCAGACTGCAAGTTGATCACCTCCTAAGTCTGAATGATAATGGCTTCTGGGTGAAAAAAAGGGTCATCTATGACTTTCCGACAATGTTTGAGCCTGTTAGCCTGACCTCCACCCACTTGCTGATTTGACGGTGGCATTAGATGGAGCATAAGACCAATGGGACATGACACCCGAGTGCTGAGAGTGTGGACTGTGACATTCTGACAGTGGTAGATCTCCTAACCCCCTCAAGTTGTTGTTGTTAAGTCAATAGGGTGGTGGTTGTCTACTGACCAGTCGAAGATTATTGCTTCAAGTCTGTAGTCCCTATGTTGGAGTACCTGCTGCCCGTTATTAGAATCCCCTGGCATGGTGCCCTGTGCTGAGGTGCCGGTTGTAGGAGGGATGGGGGGGTTGACAGTGCCCCAAATAATGGCTAAGTGCACTCCACCTCCTTTTCTTAAGCCACTTGATGTCTGGGCATCTTGTGTTGGTGAACTTCTTTCCTATACAGGCTAAGATAGAGCGCTGGCCACAAGAGTAGACCTGATGAGGGGATTGCATTGGTGCCTAGGGGGTTCCCATCGGAGTCTTTCTGATGAGAGATCTCTTCAGTTGGACATTGCCTAGAGTCACCAGAAAACTCTGGTGGTTGGATGACAAGGTCTATAATCATGCCTGTTTCTTGATCCGATGGTGGCCCCAAAAGGGGCCCCAAAAGGGGCCACCTGCATGATTTAAAGTAGGCTTTTTATTCCAGCCTTTCTTCAGTCTGCCTTTGCCTTGCATTCATTTTTATTTACGGGGTCGCTTCTGAGGGCAAATCTCCTTCGGCAATTTGCTCTAAGCAACTCATGAGGTCTGATTGGGCCTCAACTGATGGATCACTCTTTTGTAGTCAGTGACCTGCATCACCGGGGAGCCGTTGATGGTTTGTTGTGGGCAGCTTATTGAAATGACTTGCTCAGGTTCCTGCATCTCATTGGAGGGCCGCTGCTTTGGTAGTAAGAGTTGGCTGCATTTTGCATCTTTTTTAAGATCATTATATACATTGCTGAGCAGAGAGGTCAGAGAAGATAGTTTGTCCCCAACTGGGCCACACCCACAGCTAAATTGGACATCAAGCTAGCCAGTTTGTGCCTGTTTGAGAAATTTGTTTATTTCCCCCGACTTCCGATCAATGCCTGCAGCAAAAATTGGCAAGGTGTTAAGCAGTGTCAGCTGAACATCCATTTTATCCAATTCATAGTGGAGAGTCTCCACCAGGAGCTGCTTGGTGTTTAAAAGAGATACCCATGCACTGTCTGTATCCAAATAGACACCCTTGCTCAGCTTGATCTTGTATTTGCTGGTTGAGCCAGGGCTGCCTTGTTCTCTTGAGCTCCCTTATGATCCTCTGGATACACAGGAGATGAGTGACACAGCTTATCACAGTTTTTTGATGAAGAAGACAAGGGCGTTTGAAGTACCTGAACCTTCCGAATGTTGGGGAGGGTGTTCAGAGGAAACTAGCTTCTCCTGGGTTAGAGTTAGAGACTTATTTAATTGACAGCTGTGCAGCCTTATGCTATGTCTAGTACCTTCTTGTATATTACATACTTCTGTGGCCTTGTTTTCAGATGTCAAAGTGAGGAAGGGTGGTCCCTGCACTGATGTTTTGAGGTGTTGACCACCTCTGCTGGACGGGCCAGAGTCCTCGTCGTACTAATATTCTGCAGTGACATCCTCCCGAACTATAGATCTTGTTTGCCTTGGCCCTAACAGTGCCTGACCAAGGGAAAGAGGGCTTATGGTGATAACAGGTCTGTGCATCAGTCCTTCATCTGCCTTGGTGTCGGGCAGCTGGAGGATACTTTCCCTCACTTGACTCCCAGCTTCTATTGGTTGGAGAGGAGACTGCAGGCCTGCTTGAGAAGATGGCAGAACCTGCATCTTTCAAAAAACACAATTTCAAGTATATTTTTGGCTGAAATTAGTTAATACAACACTTCTTGAGTTTTTCTATGGCCTCACCTGCCTTCCTGCATTCCGTGCCCTCCCTGTCAGTCTTAATTTCACTAAGTGGGGAGGCTGGCTACATTTGTAGGCAAGTTTAAGCTATCTGCAGCTTCCTATTGCACTTTCACCCCTCAGGCGTGATGGGGAGAGGCCCGCTTTTTAGTTCAGACCTCATTTGAGAATTGTACTGTTGCCTGCCAAGGTCAATGGGTTATGAACCAGGTGTTTGCTTCCTTGAGGCTTGGGGCTTTGTGGTTTGCACTTTAGTTGGATGGCACTCCCACACCCCCAACCATAAGAGTAGAATCTTGGGGGGGTGCACAAGCATGCACATCTTGTAGATGGATGGAGAGCACCTGGCCAGGAGTGATGTAAAGGGAGGTAGTAGGAATCAGTTCTATTGGGCAGAGGACGGATCGAGAGGAGGTGAGGCTGCAAGCATCAACAAGACCTTGCTTGGCTACTTCGGCTGCCACCGCCCATCTTCCCAATGGCAGGGTCCCCCTAATGGGGGATTGCCACCATGCAATCTTGCCTCACGCTGTTACTCTCAAGCACTCCTTGTCCATCATGCAGCTAATGAATTGGTAGAGCTGATGTAGCCAGTGGAGGCAGGAGCTTGAGTGTTAAAATGGATGCACCTACTAAGTCACGTTCCTGGCCCCTTGCCTTTGCCGGCTGCCAGCTGCTTTCTCTCACTAAAAGTCGCTTCAGGGGCCACCACATCTCGATCCCTGTGGATTTTAAATATGGCATTTGTAGTTGCAGTTGTAGTGCTTGCAGTGCTTGTGCTGCCAGAGTCAGCCTGAATCAGCCCAGGAGTGGCAATGGCGACAGTGGTGGTGATGGTGAGCAAATGGCAGGCTATCATGCCTGCAAGCAGGTGAGCTTGGGAAACGGATACCCTCTATTTTCTGCTTAGCTTTGCTGCTGCTCCTACCCGTGATCTCCTCCTCATTGTCCTCAGTGCTCCTTTGGTGGCTTCTTCGGTTCCCCACTCCTCCATCTGGACTTTCCACTAGGCTTGACCGCCATGCCACATCCTTCACATTCTCATTGCAATTCGCTGTTTGGGTGTGTTGTCTAGATAGATATATAGATAGATAGATAGATAGATAGATAGATAGATAGATAGATAGATAGATAGATAGATAGATAGATAGATAGATAGATAGATAGATAGATAGATAGATAGATAGTTCTAAACTAAAAAAAACAAAGCAAAGGTCACAGCAGCAACATTATATTTAAGTTTAGATTTTACACAGACAAAACCATAGAAATTCAGCTAGTATAGTTAGAGTTATCTCAAGCAACTATAACTTGTGCCCTAAGTTAACTATACCACAAGCCCTCACCATGCTCAGTTTTCTTATCAATAATGTTACTACGGATTTTACAGTGATATTATCAATGATGTCATAGAAGATGTCATGAGTGATGTAATATCCGGGGTTATTAGCAGTGCATGGTGAAGGTGTGAGTTAAAGTTGCCTTAGGACACAAGTTATAGTTACTTGAAATAACTCTAACAGTAACAGTTGAATTTCTATGGTTTTGTGCTGTAAAATCTGAACCCAACTATAATGTCTCTGTAACCTTTGTTTTTTTAGTGAATTTCCAAGGTTCTATTTTAATTACCATTTCCTAACCGTCGCATCCCTGTAACCTTTGTTTTTTTCAGTGAATTTCTGGGGTTTTTGTATTGTTAAGTAAGATGGCCATTGCAATGCACAGTGGTGGGGAGGGGTTGGACGCGGAGCCTGGCCTGGTATTGAGCTGCCCCCATCCAAGCTTACTGCTCTGCCCCTCTCCTCTTTATCATCCATTGTCCAAGTCCATGCCCCTGCTCCCTCATTACAGCCCTGTGTGGCCGTTGTTCTACCACTGGCCTTTCTGCCTGCCCTGCTTGCTGATCCATCCATCTCCTCCCTACCCTCTGTTGTCTGAGTCCATGCACCAGTCCCCTTCTGCCCTGCATGGTCCAATGTGCTGCCACTGCCCTCCATTTAGCTTGATATCCCTGCCCACTTCTCCTGCTCTCCGCTGCTCAATTCTATACCCCATCATTGCCTCCTGCTCCGCTTCTGTGCTTAGCTTGTTACCCTCACCCTCCTTCCCCTGTCCTCTGATGTCTGTATGCATGCCTTTGCTCTCTCCTTTTTGCCCACCATCCCTCCTATCTATTTGGAGTTTTCTGTTGAGCTGTTACTGCCCCTACCACCTGCCTAGCATGGTCATATGATTGCCACCAATCCCTGCCACTTCCATCCTGCCTGCTTGAGTTCAATGCCCCTATCCCTTCCCTCTTGTCCTCAATGGTTCCATTTTGTTGCCACTCCCTTCTGCCCTACATGATCTGTTGTGCTGCAACTGCGTCTCCAGCCTGCATTGCAAGGCCTGTTGTGAAGCTCCTTCCCCTTGCCTCTCTTGTCTGTGTCAAAGCTCTACATCTGTCTTCTGTGCTCTATTGTCCTTTGTGCATGACCCTGTCCTCTCTCTCTTGCCCACCATAGCCACTATACTGCCTATAACCCTTCTGCTTGCCATGCGTAGTCTTCTGTGCTGCAACAGCCCCTTCCACCTGCCCTGTGTGGTCAGCTTGCTGCCCCTGACCCCTTCCACCTTCCATCCATTGTCTGTGTGTTTGCCATTATAGTCTCACTGTTGCCCTTCATGGTGTGTTTTGCTTCCAGTGTCCATACTACCTGCCAACCATGGTCAGCTTGCTGCTACTGCCCTGCCCCCTTGCCCACTGCCCTCTATTTTTCATGTGCAGGCTCCTATCTCTACCTTCTGCCTTGTCTGGTCTGTTGACGTGCCCCTGCCCCCTCCCTCCTGCCCTTCATGGTCTGTTGTGATGCAACTGTCACACCTCTCTGCCTGGTATGGTCAGTCTGCTACCCATGCTTCTTTCCCCTCTGCTCTTTGTTGTCCATCTGCATGGCTGTTTCCCCTTCCTATTGCTTTCCATGGTCTGTTTTGCTGCACTGCTCTCCCACTTGCCCTGCGTGGTGTACTGTGCTGCAGAAACACTTTATGCCAGCCCTGTAAGGTCAAGTTAGTGCCCTTGCCTATCGCCCTCCTCCCCTCAGTCATTCAAGTCAATGTCCCCACCCTGTTGTTTTGTTGCCCCTGTCTCCCTTCCCGCTGCCCCCCATGCTCCATTGTGCTGCAACTGCCCCCCTGCCTGCTCAAAGTTGTCTACTTGTTGCCTCTGCACCCTTCTCCCTGCCCCTCAATTATCCAATCCATGCCCCTGTTCTCTGCCCCCTGTTGTTCTAATGAACAACTATAGGGAACTGTAGTCCTCCTTTTTGCTCTGGTCAGCCTCAAACTTTTTGACTGATACTGGTGGTTACTGACTCTGACTGTGCCCCGGGTACTGCTAACCAGTAACCTGTAAAATGGATTATGCAAATTAGGCTAATTATTATTGGCTGTATCAACCTGCCTATAAGTTCTTAGTATATGGTAGGGCAGGTAGGTTTAGGGTCCCCAGCATAGGTAGTACACCCATAGGTGCACTGCTGTGGTGCCCTGTGTCCTTTTAAAGGCAGGCCTGCCTTGCTGGATGCTTTTAAGTTAAAGTTAACCCAAAATTTGACTTTGGAATTAAGAGTACTTCCAAAGTCCTAAACTACTTATTTTTTTACATATGTCACCCCTAAGGTATGTCCTAAGTGCCCCCAACATTTTAAAATAATAAAGTCTTATTTTCCATAGGAAGAAGCTAAATATGGCAAGTTTAGTATCACATTAAAAGTTATAATAATGTACCTAGAAAGAGTTTTAGAACTCTTGCTAAAAATGACCAACTTCAGCCCTGTAGTGCCCTTTCTGATTGGTCAGCCTCTGGCAGCCTGAGCAGGATGCCTTGATGAGATGTGAAGTGGCCTTGGCTAAAACAAATGAAGCGTCTGGTGGGAGGAGATCTGCCTCAGCAGAGGGTAGAACAGGATGTGGGAGAGCAGACAAACTGGACTTCAAACCTGCAAACCCAGACAACCACTTGCCCCTGATTAGATTAGGAGAGGGCTGGAAAGGGATGTGTTAAGGGAAACCTAGCCACACCAGTGGGTGGACTCAGCCAGATCTAAACTCTATGATTGAATTTTTGGCATATTGGATTTTGGAGGAATGTTGCTCCCTGGGATTGATTGTTGCCACACTTCCCAGGAAGTGGTCACTCAAGAGGGTAGTAGCCTGCACATGATTGGCCTGCATCTGGACACTGCACTCAGAAGGACTGCACACTTGGGCTTCACCAATAAATGGACTTTGCCTGACTTCTACTGCTTCAAAAAGGGACTCCCTGTGTGTTACAGGTAGAAAATAGCTGAACAGAGCCCCCTGCACCAAGCTCTGAGGAAAATGGCTAGCTGACCTGTGACTAGTGGTAATTTTTGGACTTGAACCAGGTGTATTCTTGGAGTTGGAGTCCTAACTCCTAAGGAGCAACTCAGAGCTTCTGGAACCTCGGGGAGAGTTGTGGACACTTAAAGAACTTTAAAAGAACTTCTGGAAGAAGATCCATGAGTTTGGAGAAGTTTGGAGCAACTTTGTAAAAAAAGCTCCATAAGTGGACAAACCCGACCTCGTGTGTCAAGCCGTCCATTGTCGACCGCAACCCGGCCTGACATGCAGGTTTATCCCGCTGAAAAGCTCCAGAGCCCCAGACTTCCAGGATTTCACCGGGGGTACTTGAAAAAGCAATCCGATAACTTTGCATCAAAATCGGCTTCCTGTGGAAGTTTGTCTGACGTCAGAGAGGAAAAGCTCCAAAACAGTTTCTAAGACCACCAAGGCTTTCCACTAAGTGCATCCGAGGAGGGCTTCAGAGAGGTTGGCTTCAACTTTAACTTGGTCCCAGATAAAGATTTCTGTCCTGAAAAGTCAACTATGTTTGAACGTAGAACTCTTCACAGAGGTGTCCTGCGACGCATATCTGAAAAGGGCTCCAGCGAGGTCAGCTGCAGCTTGTGACTTTGTCCCGGTCGGTGAGAGATTTAAAAAAATTCGGCTATGTCCGAAGGTAAAACTTTGACCAAGGCCTCCTGCTCAGTGTAGTCCAACAGGGATCCATCGCCCTCAGCCTCAACTTTTGACTTTGCCCCGGTCAAGTGTGACTAGATGTCAAGATTGGTGCTTTTGATTTCTATGTGCTAGAAAACATTTAGGTTCTCATAATGAGTCTTTTGGCCCAAGGATGGCCAGACTCACAGTGGCGGTTGGACCACTGCCAATGCGGTGGTCGGGCCTCCACATTATGACCATGTTGAAGGCGCCACGGTCGGACCGCCAGCACTTTCACTTTTTTTCCGGCCGATGGTCTTAATCCACCAGGTCAGTGCTGCAAGCAGCGCTGCTCTGGGCATTATGAGTCCCCTCGCTGCAGGCTTTAATATGGCCACAGGGGCACCATCGGTGCCCCTGCACTGACCATGCACTTGCCCAATTGACATCCCCATCGCACTTTTCGCTGTCTGCTTATCAAACAGTGAAAAGCACAACGGGTGCTGTTTCACCCTACGCACCTCAACATTGACCCCGTCACAATTATGAGCCGGCGTCAATGTTGTGGGCTGTTCCCCGCTGGGTCAATGGGTGGAATCTGTGCTTCCACCCACTGACCCGGTGGGAAACTCATAACAGGGGCCACGGGTAGGTCACCGCACTGGCGGTGACCTCAACACAGGAGTTTGGCAGGCATCCTTTTCCGCCCACCAAACTCGATATGAGGGCCGTAATGTTTACAGGTTCATATCCCCAGTTCACTTTATTGCATTTTTGCAGTTTTAGTGTCATTTAAATGATAAAAATATAATCTATTTTTATAAATTTGTGTTGGATTTTTATTGTGTATTGTGTTTTACTTATTTACTGTTTTGTGCTCATTAAATGCTTTACACACCTGTCTCCTAAATTAAGCCTAATTTGCTCGTTGCCAAGCTATCAAGGGTTGAGCTTCGATTACTTCTTTGAGACCCTGACTGGACCTAGTGGGGGTTTGTGGCCTATTGCTAAGTGTAGGTACTTACCTGCCCTTACCAAATCCACTTTCCAACAACAACTATATTACTAACATTCTATAATTATTACAAAAGTGTGGCACATCTGATGTCATCTTGATGTAATCAAAAGAATAATACCTAAGACATTTCCTTTAAAAATTATAAAAATGAGAGGGTCTTATTCCCATAGAAATTATGGTTAGTACTTTAAAAAAGTAAAATGAGGACATTTTTCTGAGTTCTTAAATAGCGACAAAGCACTTTTATATTATTTGGTATCTTTATGTTTTTTTGTCCAATTGATCACTTGATTATATATTACACTTAGGGGAGAGGATGTGGTATTACAGCCAGAGCTGAACATTCTGCAACTGGGGAACTAGGTTTGAGTTTCGGCATCAGCTCGACATTCTGTGATTCTAGGCAAATCACTTAGGCCCTCATTACAACCTTGGCGGGCGGCAACCAACGCCTTCCAAGGTTGAACCGCCGGGCGGCCGCACTCCCGCTGGGTCTCTTATGAGATACCCGCTGGGCTGGTGGGCGGAAACCTGGTTACAGCTCACCGGCCCAGCAGGGACCTCGGCCGCAACACGGTAGCCGGCTTCAAATGGAGCCGGCGGTGTTGCAGCTGTGCGACGGGTGCAGTTGCACCCGTCGCGCTTTTCACTGTCTGCGTAGCAGACAGTGAAAAGCTCCATGGGGCCGTGGCAGGGAGCCCCACGATTCCCCTTTCCGCCAGCCTTTTCATGGCAGTTCTTACCGCAATGAAAAGGCTGGCGGGAAGGGGACTCGTAATCCCCTGGGCAGCGCTTCCACCGTGGTCATAATGCCCCTGGAAACACCGCCAGCCTGTTGGCGGTGCTTTGACCGCCAGGGTTGTAATGACCCCCTTAATCTCCCTGAAACCAAAATGAATGTGTCCTTGTGTAATGTAACTGGTTCTCATGTAAGGCATTCTAATACTTTTGGTTCAAGTCTGCACTATGTAAAACTGAAATTAAAAACGTGTTTTGCACACTTCTGTCATTGGGCTTTTCTTGGGCTACATTTGGGTGACTTTGTAGATTTATTTGTTATGAAGCTCCCTAATTTCCTCATTTACTGCAGTATCCTCAGTAGAAAATGTTTTCACTTTTCTTCTTTGACTCCAAAAAGATGGCGTTCAGATGTGCCACACTTTTGGCATGAAGTCAGAAAGCTAGCAATCTATCACCAGGAAGTTAACTGGCAGTCTGGTGCTGGTGTTGAAAGTGTATGTTTCAGTCTGCATGTCAGAATGATTTAATGAAATAGAGGAGGAATATATTTGAGAAGTCACCGAAAACATGTCCTAATTTTTCTTTCTGTAACACTAACCATAATTTCTATGACAAAATGAACCCCCTCTTCTTTAATTTCTCTAAAACCACTAAACAAACTTACACCAAAATAGGACCTACCTTTCTCACAAATCTGGTGTAGTTCCATCCAGTAGTTTCAGCACTATTGCTGTTCAAAATCCTCATGGAAATATGGATTGGGAAAATGTGTTTTGGGACCCCCCCTTTTTGTTTTACCTCGCCCCCTTAGACAAGTCACCCTGAAACTTTCCAGACAACAGCAGAGGTGACGCTTTTTATATAAAACCGAGGTCCGAACTATTACTACCAATGGAGACAGTCACTAGGATATATATGTATATATATATATATATATATATATATATATATATACCCATCCATCCTACTGGCTGCGAGTAGGTAGCTATAAGCCAGCTGTTACCATTTCAAAACCCAGTTTTATACTTGACCCATTATCTAAACAGTAATGTGAAACAGGGGTGACATGAATTATAAAACCGCAATTTAATGCTCCTTTTTCCAATTGCATTATATTTTATTTAATTACTTTTACTGTTTGCCCAATATCAAAGTCTTTTCATGGTGTCATGGTGTATTCTGGGTTATGTAGTGCCATGCATTTATGTTTCTGTTTCAGCCCTGAAACGACAAGTAATAATTTAAAAGGAGTCACAAAGCACCCTCTGCTCTAGGAGTGCTTTACGTTCATTTTGCATGTCCTTCAATCAGTATGAATAGGTATTTATGCCTTCTTCAGGTTTCATATGCTTTTCTCTAATTTAAAACATGTAATCCACTGAATCCTTTGCCTAGTTCATGTGTGTGTGTTATGTGTCTCATCAATTGAATGCTCCGAGCTGATGCAAAAGGAAACCTTTTTCACCACATATGGCTACTCAGGTACTTAATTAATCTCCCCCAATAATGCACAGTGTCACTATGCTATTGTTTTTCTGACCTCAGTGTCTGTTTCTCAAGCTATATTTCATTGATTGCGCTATTGTTATCATTAACATACAGCCCAATTTTCTGAATGTTTAAATTCAATGACAGATCCTCATATTGTGAAAACCAAACTCTCCTTATTTATCCAAATTTGTATGTCTGGAGAGACCACTAATGAAACCAGTTTTAACAATTCATATTTACAGACTCATTTTTTATACTGATCATCAATGTTCATGTAACTCTTCATCAGAGTTCAACCCCCAGGGCATAAAGGTCTGCATCTCTCTTATGGATCTTGATTCTTATTGTCGAAGCAGTTTCTCACGACCCCCACCACATTCTATTTTTGGGGTGTGACTATTTGCAAAATATTTTAATGCTTGGCAATCACTCCGATGTTCCAGTTCCATACGTTTTGCTACTGCATAGCTTCTATCCAAATTGACTGGTGCCCGTATGTGTTCCAGGATCCTTTTTCTTGTCTCACACACTGTACTTCCTACATTTCTGAGTCCACAAGGGTGCTCAATAATGTATAAAGTGACTCTACTTCTGCATCTGATGTGTTGTTTAATCTGTTTGAATTTTCCCATTCCTATTGAATACTCATTGTTATTTATTCTGATCACACAGACTTTGCACTTATTGCATTTCCAAAAAACAGATTGTGTAAGCCATGATTTGCTTGAGTTACCAAAGTGGCTCCTGACTAAGTGGTCCTTCAAGCTTGGTGCTTTTTCTGTAGGTCATCTGTGGCTGATTTTTAGTATAGACTAATGTTTGGTGAGAACCCTTTGTAATTGTTTTGCCTCAAATGAGAATGACATTATGAATCTTATCATTTCTTCCTGCTTTGTTTTCAGATTTTTAGTTTGCTGAATTAACATTAATCTTGTGATTTCCTTCAATTTTTCTTTTGACTTTTTAATGCATCTCCTAGGATACATTCTCCTCATGAATCTCTCTGATGAAGGTTCAAAATGCTGTTTATACTTAATTTTTCTGAGCAAATTCTTTTGATCCTCACAAATTCTCATAAGTTCTCCATACGGAATGCTCCATTTCGTACTGAGTTGATGAAAGCTATCTGCATGAAGTATTGAGTTTGTTGCCATTATTGTCTTGTGCAGCGTAGTGTGTATTTGATTGTTGTTTACCTAAATTTCTGTGTCTAGGAATGTGACCCTGGTTTTGTCAATTTGAAGTAAATGTTAATTTTTCTGGATTCTCATTGATTTGTTCAAAATACTGTTGGATTTCTCCTTCTGTGCCATCCCATACAATGAAAAGATTGTCTATGAAACAAAGCCAAATCACAATTTTTGTCACAAACATTCCAATTTTGTTCCAACCAGGCAAATTGTTGCTCAAACCACCCCATTGTCAGATTCGCGAAATTTGCAGAAAATGAAAAGCCCATGGCGGTGCCTTTAATCTGGAGGTATAGTTGTTTATCAAAAAGAAAAACACTTAGGGGGTTATTACAACTTTGGAGGAGGTGTTAATCCATCCCAAAAGTGACGGTAAAGTGACGGATATACCACCAGACGTATTACGAGTCCATTATATCCTATGGAACTCGTAAGACGGCTGGTGGTATATCCGTCACATTTGGGGCGGATTACCACCTCCTCCAAAGTTGTGATAACCCCCTTAGTTGCTAACCACATTCTTATCATCTCCAAAAGCATAGTATTATGTTGATACAATTGTATATTGCGTTGCTGTAGGAAATATTCACAAGCTTTTACCCCTACTTCATGTTCAATGTTGGTATATAATGCAACCACGTCCACTGTAACCCATTTTAGATTTTCATGCCAGGGGACCCCCTCAAGATGTTTCAAAAGATCACCTGTGTCCATTAGATAGGAATTCAGATTTTGTACTAATTTGGCTGAGAAATGTAAATTGACATTGGTTCTCACAAAGGACCCATAACTGACCCTATCAGCCTCCCAGGTGGATTGCTTGCATTTTTATGTATTTTGGGTATGAAATATAGGGTGGGCATTACTGGATTTTCAACACACATGTATCTGCACTCATCTGCATCCACCAAACTCTGGTTCGCCCATTCTTGTAAATTTCGTTGTATGTTTATTTGTAATTCCTTTGTAGGAGCCATTGTTACTGGCTTGTAACAGGTTGTATCTGACAGTTGGCTCACTGCTTCCTTCCCATAACTTTCTTTGGTTAATATAACTACGTTTCCCCCTTTGTCTGCTGATTTAAGAACAATCGTGTCATCCATTTGTAAGTTTTTCAAATGCTTGTTTCTCTTCCTATGTCAAATTGTCTTTGCATTTATTAAACTAAATGTTATATAGATAATGAATCGCCATCTCCACATATTGATCAATCATTTTGCCTGGTGGGAGTTTGGGTTAATAGTCAGATTTGGATTTCATTTTCAACAGGCCTGCTCTCAAGGGGGTTATAATGTCTATGTCGGTTAGCTCAGAATCATTTTCAATTGGCATATCCAGATTTGCCAATATTATCGTTGTGTATCCTTATCACCTGCTGATAAGTTAATTGTGGGTTTACATTGTATCTCTTGCTTTTTGTTCGATATTTTGGCTTCCATGAATATCTTTCTCAATGTAATTTTCCCTATATATTTATACAAATCTATTCTTGTTTGAATGATGTCCATGTGAGTTGTGAGAAAAAATTTCAAAAAATGTTGCAAGGGGAAGTTTCAGCTGTTGTTAATTGTCATGTGGTAAGGTTGATTAAATTTAATTCTTGAATGTCTCAGGTAACTATAACAGCAGCATTTTCAGGTTTTGTATGAGTAAATTCAGAACGTAACTATAACACCCCTATAACCTTTTTTTTTTCAGTGAATTTCTAGGGTCTTTTAATTCCATTTTCTAACTATAACGCCCCTGTAACCTTTGTTTTTTTCAGTGAATTTCTAAGATTTTTTACAAGTATTTCCTTATTCTAACATCCCTTTAACCTTTGCTTTTTCAGTGAATTTCTATTATTTCTTAGTTCTATTTCCTAAATATAACATCCCTGTAACCTTTGTTTTTTCAGTGAATTTCTAAGGTTTTTTACAAGCATTTCCTAACTATAATGTCACTCTCATCTGTGGTATTTTCTATAGTTTTCTTACTTCTATTTCCTAACTTCTATTTCCTAACCTTTGAGTATTTCAGTGAATTTCCACGCTTTTTACAAAGGAAATTCATAACTATAACCTCCCTGTAAATTTTGATTTTTTTTTTCTAAATGTATTTGCTGTGGTCATGAAAAATATGGTGACTGCTTTTCTATTGTATTGAATCCTAGTCTGTTTTAATGGGAAAGCAGGAGTTAGCTTATCCTCTGGCCTGCAGACTTGTGCCCCCGTCACCTAGTGACTTTTAACCTACTCAGCTTGCTCTGTCTTAGCCCATTTAATTATTTAACTCATCTAAGATGGCTGCCTTGTTTATATTTACGCCACTTGTTATGCTTTGCATTATCAGTGCCACCGCACTAAGGCGTCAAATTCGAGCAACAAAGACAAACAAACAGTAGGTGTTCACACTTAGGGATTTTCCCTCTCTATACTTCAGAGGGATTGTTTATATTAATTGCAATCCCAAGCATGTCTGTTATCTATTGTTTGGGAACACACCTACGTCAGGGGTCCTGGTAGATCTGTATAAATACATCGCACTTTAGACAGATAATCAGAGGGATTCCGACCAGAGGGCATCACCACCATCACTGATATCGATGCTGCACGTCGTCTTGACGCTGACCCAGTCTTCGTGTTCCTGCGGAGTCTGAGATAGAGACCTCATTCCAAGGTAACGAGGGTTGGGGGCTCCTCTCATGGACATGGATGGCAGATTAGGTTTAGCAAACCCAGCTCTCCTTTAGGTAGGAGGTTAGGCCTTTCACATTAGGGTATAAGGGCATATTCCATCTCGTATGACTTTTCTATGCATTGCAAGATGTTGGGGGTCTTTCTAATAATGACTCTCGTCTTCACAATTCTGTTTCTTGCATTATTCATTATCCTATTCATTGCAGCCCATGCAACTTATCGCAAATTGCAGTTGTGTTAAATAAAACTTATTGAAACTTTACTGCATCTTTGTCATTGCCTGGGTTTGTATGAGACATGATATATCTGTGAGAAAGGGGTAATCTCCGTTTAACCACGAGACTCCCTGAGATGTCTTCTTCTCGAGTCCATGCGTAAAGACTGCCACAAATCACCATTTAATATTGTGTTTCTGTTGAGGTGCTGCTAGTGAGCTGGTAAGGTTGAGACAACAGTTGTAAACTTGTTGTAGGATAGGCATAGTCGCCTACAAGCAAAAGTACTGTCATCCTTAAACCAGCAGTCTTGCCTACAGCAGGAGTCCAAACTACAACACTATTTATTTTTGGGAAATCATATGATCATCATGTACTGATATAACATAATGTATTCTGTATCATTTGTTTATTTTTACTAAATTTTATAATATGATAGAGATTTATTGCACAGCTAAGTAAGTTTTCATTTGTGAAAAAATGTGGATCCACGGATTTTCTGTGGACACGCAACCTGCTGTGTGAATAAACTCTATGATTTTATCTCCCACCACATGCCACTTTGGATTCTGATCACTAGATTCTGAGATTTGTGTTGTAAATTTATATTTGCATGTAATACTGTGTAAATTAAAACATAATAATAATAATATATATATTCTACACCTCATACAAGCATGTGCTATTTATTTAAATGGAAATAATGCACTTTGAAAATATGACGAATCCGCAAATTTCCTGCAAAATCAGGGTAGTCCAAAGAAACAAATATATATTTCAAGCTATCCATTGAATGACACCCAGCGTTTGAAGAAAACCACACTCAACAGTCATTTTGCTGTTATCTCTTGGTTAAGAAGGGTGCATCTTGGTATTTGAAATTCCAAATGGCAGAAGTAGAGATTCTGGTATATCCACAAGCATAACTGCAAGAAGGTCATAGAAAGGAAAGTGATGGGTAGATGTGGTTCACTATCCTCACTTCTGAAACAAAAGCTTGTGCAAGGTGTGTGGAGAGTACTCTGTGTGGACAAAACCTTTCAGAGACACTGAGAAAAAGTACAACTGTTGTACTTCCACTACCATGAGCGTATATATCTCCATTACATCATGGAGAGAGCTACTGATGCTTTTGCAGCAGGACGATCTACTTGTTCGGGAGCGCATGCTGTGCAAAGTATATTTATTCCACCAGTCTGCAACAAGCTCAAGGAAATGGTCATCCATTGCTGCAAGTGCCAGGAACTTAGGGCCAGATGTAGGAAAATTGCAAATTGCGACTTGTAATTTGCGAGTCCTTCCGACTCGCAAATTGCAAGTCGCAATTTGCAATGCAAAACGGTGTCTCAGACACCATCTGCGAGTCGGTATGGGGTCGCAGAGACCCACCTCATTAATATTAATGAGGTGGGTCGCAAATTGCGGCCCCATACCGACTATAGGCACTCGCAAACATGGAGGCCTGCTGTAGTCAGCAGACCTCCATGTTCGTGATTGCTTTTAAATAAAGCAGTTTTTTTTTTTTAAGTGTAGCCCGTTTTCCTTAAAGGAAAACGAGCTGCACTTAAAAAAAAATCTGAAACCTTTAGTTTCGGTATTTTCTCAGGGTAGGTAGTGGTCCCTTGGACCACTACCTGCCCTGAAAAAATTATTTGGGGTCCATTCACAAAAAGGGAGGGGTCCCATGGGGACCCCTTCCAATTTGCGAGTGGGATGGTAACTGCGACACCATTTGCGACCGCATATGCGGTCGCAAATGGTATTGCATACCACTAGGAATCGCAAGTAGGAAGGGAACACCCCTTCCTATTTGCGATTCTGAAATGCATTTTGTGAGTCGGTCCCGATTTTGCCGTTTGCGACTCGCAAAGTGTTTCCTGCATCTGGCCCTTATTGTTAAAAGGAAAGCAGACCTAACCAGCATGCTTGAAAAAGTGAAGACCCACCACTGTTAATTTAATTATTTTTCAGTTAGCAAAACACATTTTTTGACTATGAGCAGTTTTGCATATCATTTTTTTGTTTATAAAAGTTGTTTGTTAAGCCATTTCTATAAAATAAAACTACTTCTAAAAATGTTTGTTAAACTTTTTGTTCTTCTTTAAAACCTAAAAAAAGTTTTTTTGAGAGCTGCCATTTTTACCACAAAGAGCTTTGTCTATGTTCTTATTTTTGTAGTTTATGTATGAAGGTGTAACTATCTGTGTCAGTGAGTACATCAGTTTCTCCATAGGTCTGTCAGTGAATGCATCAGTGTCTCACAAGCTCCAATGTGTGTTGGGTGCATCAGTGTATGCATCAGTGTGTCCCTGGGTGTGTTAGTGTATCCCTTAGTATGTTCCTGGGTATGTCAGTAAATGTGTCAGTTTCCCTGGCTGGGTCCATGTCTGTAACAGGGGGTGCCTGGGTGTGGTAGTGTACACATCAGTATGTGACTGGGTGTGTCAGTCAGTGCAGCAGTATAGGCCTGGCTGTGTGAGTGTATGCTTCAGTGTGTGCCTGGATCTCTAAGTGTATACACTACTCTGTGCTATGATTTGTCAGCATCTGCATGAGTATGTCCCTTGGTGCGTCAGTGTGTTCATTTGAGATTGTCGGGATATGATCACGTATACATACGTGTGTCCATGAATGAGTTAGTGTCTGCATTATTGTGTTCCTGGGTGTGTCACTGTATACATGAGCATGTACTTGGATATGTTGGAGTATGCATCACTGTGTCCTGAGTGTCTGTGCATGCATTACTGTGTGTTTGGGTGTGGTACTGTATCCATCGGTGCATCACTGAATACAGCAGTGTATGCCTGGCTGTGTCAGTGTATGTATCAGTGTGTGCCTGGATCTGTAAGTCTATATATCAGTGTGTGCTTGGATGTGTCAGCATGCGCATCAGTGTGTCCCTGAATTTGTGAGTGTATCCATCAGTGTGTCTCTAGATGTAGTAGTGTATGAATAACTTTCTCCACAAATGGGTTACTTTATACATCATTGTGTGTATGGCTATGTTAGTGTACACATGAGTGTGTTCATGGGTGTGTCAGTGTATAAATCAGGGTCTACTTGGATATGTTTCAGTATCAGTTATTGTGCCCCTGGGTATTTGTCTGTATCCATAAATGTGTGCTTGAGTGTGGTAGTGTGTGCATCAGTGGGTGACTGGGTGTCTTAGTAAATGCAACAGTGTATGCCTGGCTGTGTTAGTGTATGCATCACTGTGTGCCTGGATCTGTAGGTGTATGTATCAGTAAGTACCTGGATCTCTCAGTGTATGCTTTAGTGTCTGATTGGATCTGCGACTTTATTTATCAGTGTGTTGTTGCATATGTTAGTCTGTGCATCAGTGTATGCATGAACTGATTTCTGTATTCATTAGTGGTCGCTTGAGTGCCAGTGTGTGCCTTGGTGTGGCACCATACGCATAAGTGTATGACTGTGTATAGCAGTGTATGCATCAGTGTGTGCTTGGCTGTGTCACTGTATGCATGCATGTCTGCTATAATATCTTTGTATATCCATTGGTGTGTGCCTGGATTTGTTACTGCATACATAAATGTGAGTGTGGGTGTGTAAGATGTAATTAGTTACTTACATTAGCACAGTGAATAGCTCATTTCATCTGTATAAAAAGAGAAACCCTGACTAAAAGATAAAGTTTCATATTGATAACTTATGTTTTAAAATTTGTCATCATCCTGTAATACAAATGATATCATGAATTGCAAGATATAATAATTTTATATTTTTGTATAAAAAATACAAACTTTACTTAAACATTTCACATTCATGTCTCCACTGTTCTCAGCTTCCATATATTTGAACTATAAATTTAGTGCATATAGATACTTATCATTGAACAGTGTGTTGAAAAAGCAGTCACATTGACTTAAAAAAAAAACATAAGTACTTTGCATGTTATTTACGATTAACTTTCCGATGTATAATATACATAAATTTATTAACCGTGCTTGCCTATGCCAGATATGTGGAGTGCACTCTGTGTCAAAAATACCTTTCTAGAGGCACAGAGAAAAAGTACAGTTATGGTATTTGCACTATGTAGAAACATTTTAAAACATACCATGAGTGAACATATGTCTGTTACATGACAAGGAAAGTTAACGATCCTTTTGCACTAGGTCCATCCTTTTCTTTGGGTGCTCCAGCTCTGCAAAATATATTTATTTCAGCAGTTTGCAATGAGCTCAAGCAGATAGTGATCCATTGTAGCAAGTGCCAACAACTTGTTCTTAAAAAGAAAAGCAGATATAATCAATATGCTTGATAAAGTGAACAACCACCACTGTAAATTAATTTTACTTATTTTTCAGTTACTTATGTTTCAGTTACCAAGACAAGTTTTCCCATATTTACATTACTATGAATGACACTCACTACAAATATTAACGACATTCTATTTGGTCTACTTGTCAAATTTTAAAAAGTATATTGTACCTTTATAATATAATTAGTGTGTATGAATTATACTAGTACTAAAAAAGGTAGGTTATATGATGTCATAATGTATAGCAATCCATTAAAAAGCAGAACAGTATATCTAGTGTTCTTCTTTTAATTATTTAGCAGCTGTTCCTGAATCAAAAGTTTAGCAGCTTTGCTTTGTATCTTTTGTAGATATTTGTTCTTCTTGCACGTTTCTAATCTCCAGTTTCACTTTACTATAATACGTGGTGTCCATCCAAGAGTAAGAACATTTGAACATTTACAGTTCTTTAGGAAAACATCACCCTTGTTAGGCTGTATGATACCTTATTTTGTCATATAAAAAGTGGCACATGTGTACTATTGCATTTCTCCAGTAGTAACCCTCTTTGGAACTTTGGTTGAAGAAACAGAAGGTAAGAATTTGGTAGTTTATTGGGTAGTCTCTGTTTAAATATACGTTTAGTATCATGGCACTTTGGGGGGCGTGGCCTGACCAGCAAGTATGGCGGACGTGGGGTGAACAAACTTGCTCCGTCCGGGCCCAGTTTTTATCCTGCTTGATCGGCCCCCGGGGGGATGGAGGAAAGCCCTTAACCCCAGGAAAATCGGGGGGCGCCTGTGGGGGCATCGGAATTGCTGAGAGCAGCTTCTGAGGATGGAGGAGGCCCCTGGTAGCTGAGGCATGGCCTGGTCTAGCATGGTACGTGCCTGGAGCCTGAGGAGCGGTACACTTGGACCGCAGTGGAGGGGAGCGGCCTCGACGCACAGAAGGAGGCGTCCACCCAAGCAACAGGGAGTCTACAAGCCGCATCGGAGCGGCGGAAAGTATGATGCCAGAACATCGGCACGGCGGCGCAGAGGCCTTACATGGTGGCGGTGACAAGGTGCGATTGAGTGGAGCCGGGGGAATCATCTATACTGCATCACAGTTGCAGTGAGCGGTGTAAAGACACGGGCATAGAAGAGGTGCACCCCCTGGGCGGTGAGGCGGAGGTGGGCAGCAGAAGATCCCTGAAGGTGTGGATGGGCCTATAGTGGGGTTTGGCTGCCCCACAGAGCACGGATAGAGCTTCATGTCCTGACTGGGCCCAGCAGAGGGTCGGACTAATCCTGGTGGATAAGATATTTTGTGTCACTAATTTGTCGGACAATGTTCAACCCAAAGGGCCCCGCTGAGACTTTGAACTGCTGAGCCCTTGGTGACCATGCCCTGGTGGGGGGACCTTCATAATAGCGCTGCCTAGGAGCCAGTGGGAGCGATGTAGAGACAATAACCTATGTGAGGTTTATCCTGGGGGCCTGGGCCCCTGATGTAGCTGGCCCTGTCTGGCAGTGCGACCCGGGGAGAGACTGGACGGCCTGCTGAGTGATCCACGTTGCTTCTGCTGCCACCTGCTGGGGGGGGGGTGTGCAACCTGCCCATATGTCTACTAAACAACGCTTGAAGGGAAAACCGCAAGGGGAAAAACTGTGACGACGACCCAACTCGGTCAGAAATGGCTGAACTGGTTCCACCCTCCTTTCAAGATACACTGGACAAGATCCTGGGTGCCATCGAAGAGTCTAAAACAACTCTCCAGAGAGAAATAAGTCAGGTGTCAGTGGAACTTGGGCTGCTACGAGCGGACCATTAGAAGCTCGCTGACAGAGTATGATGTGCTGAGGCTACGCTTATGGATATAGCTCCGGCGCAACAGGACCTCCCTGCCAAGGTAGTGCAGTTAACTGACCGGGTTCAACATCTGGAATGCCGGGCTGAGGACGCCGAGGGCCACAATCGGAGGAACAATGTACGCATAATTGGCCTTCCGGAAGGAGCTGAGGGGTCAGATGCAGTGACCTTCCTTGAGCAATGGCTGCGGCAGGAGGTTGCTCCAGATTTACTTACCACCTTTTTGCCTTGGAGAGGGCTCATCGAGTGCCTTCAAAACCTGAAGAGGCGTGACAACACCCGCGAACAGTAGTGACCAAATTACTCCATTACAGAGACAGAGATATCCTGCTCCAATGGGCAAGGGACGCTGGCCCCTTCTGAGTGGACAATGGCTTGGTGACACTGTTCCCGGACTTCACGGCCGAGGTGCAGTCCAGATGTGCCTCTTATACAGCAGTGAAAAGGGCCTTGAGGGAAGCGGGCATCAAATACTCGCTCTTGTTCCCAGCCAGGCACAGGGTGATATTGGAGGGGCACACCATGTTCCTTCAGATGCCGGAGGAATCCTGGGAATGGTTGGAGACACACATGGCAAAAGACAACTCCGGTGCTCAAGTGGGGCAGGCACTTCGGCAGGATCGCAGGAGGGCGCGGAGGAAGCGGAATTGATCACGCCCAGGAACAAGAGCGACATCTGCACAGAAAGAGTTGGACAGACAGGCTGCGCTGGAGGCAGCGGCCTCATTGCAGCGGGTGGTTTTGGCTGAAGAGATTAGCAGAGAGGAATCGGATCGCCGCTCTCACTCTCTTGACTCAGAATCGCATCATAAAGATGTGGAACCACAGGAGACACTCCAAACGGCTGATGAGTTGTGCTAAGGTTCTGTTGAGGGGCCCTGCACCCCACCCGGGGCTTATGCCTATCTATGGGCCCACGGTGGCCATGTTCCCCAACTTTGATTCTCGACCACTACTTGTTGGATGGTGAGAACACTACATGACTCATTGTTGAGGATATGTTTGCTTTGCTTTTATTGGACAACCGCCTGTTGCAGCATTGCCCTGGGCAGTTGGAGTTGGGGTTTTTGGTTTCCATATTGTAGAATGTGCTGGAGCGTGAATGTGTATGCTCTAACTATTGCAGTGTTTCATGTGGGACATGGGAGGGTGATGAGTGTGGATGGGTGCGGGCAGGAGTGGCAGCCCCCCTACGTACTAACTTATGGCACATGATGGCTCTCAAGGTGCTAAAGTGGAACATCAGGAGGATGGGGTCTCCTATTAAGCGGCACAGGATCCTGGCATACCTCAAAAGAAGGGGGTGTGCATATTGCACTGCTCCAGGAGACGCATCTCACCACTGGGGAGGTAGACACACTAAGACGCAGATGGAGGGGCCAGCTGTTTGCCACCATGTACTCAGCATTTGTGAGGGGTGCCCTGAACTGGGTGAGGGCTGGGGCCCCATTCGAGCCTATATCTGTGGACTTGGACCCTGATGGCATATATGTCGTGGTGGAGGGTAGGCTAGAGGGCAGACCTATTGTGTTGTGCTGTGTATATGTGCCCAACCAGGAGCAGACTCCCTTTTGGCAGACTCTCTCGGGGCATCTGGCCGGACCCCTGAGTGGCTGCTTTTTGATCGGAGGTGACTTTAATTGTGTATTTGACACTGATATTGACCGTTCCCTTCCACCCTTGCCTGGGGCGACGGCACACAAGATGGTGAAACATCTCGTTGAATGGTTGACTCACTGGGGGTTGGAGGACGTCTGGCGGGTGCAACACCCACCCAGGGAATAGGGATTACTTATTTTTTCGGGACTGCACCAACTCCACACAAGACGAGACCATGTACTATGCACGGGTTTCATCACCCATGAGACTGTAGACTCCGAATATCTGGGCCGTACCCCATCTGACCACAGCTCACTACTCATTTCTTGGCAGAGTGGGCAGGTGAACGCCTACTCATTCATGGCGGCTGAAGCCAAGAGCTCTAGAGGACCCGGTATACAGGGAAGGGCTCAGGTCACACCTCTCAGAGCATATCATTAATAAAAGAGGCTCCAGTGCAGCACGCTGTGTAGAATGGGAGACTTTAAAGGTAGTGATGCGTGGTTATTGTTTGGGACAATCAGTAGGGGTTAGACGTACGCTGGTGTGTAGGGTAAATCAGTTGGAAAAGGAATTACACAATAGGGAGGTGGAACAAGGACCGGACTCAGCCATGCAGCATCGACTATGCCAAGCACGGAATTCGTTTCATCAAACATTGGAGAGGTGATGCTGCCACGATTACCGTCAGCACGTGATATCCATACAGGAGGAGGAGAGCAAGTCGGGTAGGCTTTTGGCCTGGCTGGTGTGCTCAGAGAGAGGTGGAGCCCCAATCACAAGTGTACGGGGGTGGAGGGGAACCAGGTGAATGGACTGCTTGAAATAGCTGACACATTTGAAACATTCTGTACCTCCCTTTATAGTCGGCCCATAGAGATTTTGCTGCAATCCTTAGAACATCATTTAGGGTCCCTCCTACTGGTCACACTACAGCCGGAGGATCGGGATTCGCTAAGAGGACAGCTCTCTCTGGAGGAGGTGAAAGTCGCTATAACACAGTTGGCCGCAGGCAGGACACCAGGTTCCGATGGACTCCCTATGGAGTTCTACAACACCTATGTAGATTTGCTGGCCCCTGTATTGGTCAATCTCTACGCTGAGGCTTACGATGTGGGGGCTTTGCCGGGAACTATGAGGGAGGCACTGGTGGTCCCCTGCCTAAGACCAATTCACGAGACGCGTCAGTGACCGATTTTAGGCCATCGTCTATGCTAAACTGAGACTTCAAAATCCTTAGTAAAGCCCTAGCTAATAGACTCCCTTCCCATATCACTCGCCTCAATCATGAGGACCAGAACGGTTTTATACCTGCACACAATACCTTCCTGAATTTGAGATGGCTCTGTACACTCCTACACCTCCCACATGAGAAACGACCTCCTGGGGCCATACTATTATCCGTGCACCTCAAGAAAGCATTTGATTTGCTACGATGGGACTTCCTGAGCGAGGTGATGGCCGGAATGGGGTTGGGCGAGGACTGGATATGATGGGTCGAACGCTTGTATTGTCTCCCAGTGGTGAGGGTGCGGGTAGGTGGGGTGATGTCAACTTCTTATCCAATAATTTGAAGCACCAGTCAGGGCTGTCCTCTTTCGCCTTTATTGTTCGTGCTAGCCATTAAGCCTCTGGCGGCGCAGTTGTGGATGGAGGGGAACGGCTGAGGGATGCCATGGGGCCACAAAGAACATATTATATCACTCTAAGCAGATGACCTCCTGATTTATTTATGGGATGGGGTATCCGGGATCCCAGGGGCCCTCACTCTACTAGCAGTTTGGTGGCTCATCTGGTCTTCGGGAAACAGGAGAAAGACATATGTTTTCCCAATGACTGAGGGTGCGGAATGCCCTACCTCCTGTCCAGCAGATATTTCCTGCGCTCCTCGCACCTTCAAATACCTTGGTGCACAGGTCTTTCACGACCTGAGTGACCTCTGTGACGGGAATCTTTGTGCAGCCCTCAGATTCTTACGATCTTGTGTGGCGTTTTGGCGCTCACTCAAGCTTTCAATGATGGCTCACGTGGCATTGACTAAGATGGTTATGTTACCCCGCCTGCTGTACTACTTTGCCAATATCCCGGTAAATATACCAGTGGCCAGGTTTAAAGACCTGAACATGCTCCTTCAGGAGCTTGTGTGGGATGGGGGTTGCCAAAGGACGTCCCTCTCCACCCTCCGCTGACCTACTTCGGAGGGCGGACTAGCTGTACCAGACTTTGAGCTATGCTATTTGTCGTGTCAGCTTCAGTGGGTGGCTAGATGGCTGGCAGGGAGGCAGGAACTGACCACACCCAGTGGGGTGATGCGACAGGATAGTCTCATGGCTGGATTGTTGGGTGCTCGGGATGCATGCCTAAAATCATGGTTTTATTGTAGGTGGCTCTCTCTTGTTGGAAATGCTGCCTGAAGCGCACAGGTTCGAGGGTGCCCTACTCACCCGGAATGCCACTGTCTGGTATTCCTCTAGGGGCGCTGGGACACACAGGGGGTAATTCTGACCTCAGCGGTAAAAGGCTCTTACCGCCGGTCAGAAGTCCGCCATTCTACCGCCGCGGCCGCGGTAAACCGCCACGGTCATTCTGACCCACAACTGCCAAACCGCCAAAAACCCGACATCCACGGAAGGCCGCCTCATCAGCGGTCAGCGATAAACTGGAGATGGCCAAACCTCCACCGTCACGCCAACACAAACACGCCCATGCCATTACGACCCACGAATCCACGCGGCGGTCTTTCAACCGCGGTATTCCATTGGCGGTACACACCGCCGCGTTCAAAATACACACACCTTTACAAAACACAGCCACATTGGACAATTCGAAATACACACACCTGATACACATACACACACCAAACCCACACATCCAATCAACTATAAAACACACACCCACATCACCCACAAACCCCCACTACTAGAAATTCAGAGAGAAGGCGAGAGAGAGAGAGAGGGAGCACAGCTATCGAAAACCCCAACACACACAGGAACACAACATCATCACCCACACTACATCCACGCTCAAAACACCACACACCACCACACACACCACACTCATCACCACAAACACCACCCCACACCACCCCATGGCACCCCAAAGACCCCCCAGGTTCTCGGACCAAGAACTCAGGGTCATGGTGGAGGAAATAATAAGGGTAGAGCCCCAGCTATTCGGCACACAGGTGCAGCACACCACAATAGCCAGGAAGGCGGAGCTATGGCAAAGGATCGTCGACAGGGTCAACGCTGTGGGACAGCATCCCAGAAACCGGGAAGACATCCGAAAGCGCTGGAACGACCTACGGGGAAAGGTGCGGTCGATGGTGTCAAGACACAACATCGCTGTGCAGAAGACTGGCGGCGGACCCCCACCCACTCCACCCGAATTCACAGCATGGGAGCAAGAGGTCTTGAACATCCTGCATCCTGAGGGCCTCGCTGGAGTAGGCGGAGGAATGGACTCTGGTAAGTCTAATTTCAACTACCTTACCCCCCCCAAACACCAGCATGCCAACCCACACCCCCGCCCTCACCCCCAACCCCCCAGCACACATCCTCCCTGCCAATGTCTCACCAGCACAACCCACCCAACACAACCCCAACCCCTGAATGCCAACACAAACCATGGACACCCATCACCTAAGCATGACCACTGCACATACCCATCCCCCCTCACAAACCACCCTCACAACTCCTTCCACAAGGGAATGCCAGCACTGGGGGACAAGGGCACCCACAAATCGCACGCCATGGCACACACAGAAGCAATAACCATACTCTTTTACCCCTGCAGGGCCCGAACGCCAACACACCGGCCAGGAGGGTCCAGATTTGTCCATCCCGCCCCAGAACAGGCCCCCAGTGATGACAGCAGCTCTGTCGACCTAGAACCTGATGACCAGCCCGGACCATCGGGGACCTCTGGACAGTCGGTTCCCCACACACAGACACAGGCCACAGCAGACCCAACCCCCTCTGGGAATACCAGCACAGCTCCCACCCAGCGGGCCCATGCGTCTGTCTCCAGGACGCGTCAATCAGCGGTGTGTCCGCCACTACAGGGCACCCAGGCTGACCCACCACCCCAACAACAACAGGGACCTGGGGGCAGTGGTAGTGGGCACACCGTCCAGGGGACAGAGGCCCGGGGAAACAGGGCAACTGGGAGGGCTGCTGTGCGAGAGGGGGTTGACCGGCCCAGGGAACCCACTCTCCAAGAGGCCCTCACCATCATCATGGGAGCATACCACCACTCCCAGGAGACGATGGCGACGGTACTGGCCAGGTTCCAGGAGATCCAGGCACAGCAGGAGGAACGGTACATGGGGTTCAGAGACGAACTCAGGAACATCAGTACCGCAATGGGGACCATCGTCCTGGCCCTCAACCAGATAGTCACCACATTGCGGGACCATGTGGCACCCCAAAGGGCCCCTGTCACCAGCCCGGACGACGAACAGCCTACCACCTCCGCCGGCGCTAGTGGACAGGAGGCCCCCACACCACGACAGGCCACCAGAACCCCACCTCCTGCTGAAGATCAACCACCCCACAAGCGGAACCTGAGATCACACAAGAAGACAGAGTAGGATGCCAAGACCCCCGCCAGCAAACGATACCCCCTGATGTCATCCCACTGTCCCACATTGTCACCCTGTCCAACCTTGAACTGACCCTGCTCCATCCTTCCACAGGCATATGGGCAATGCACCTGTGCTACTGAGAACTGGACTCTGCCATGGACATTACTCCACCCCCACCCATCACCGTTTTACTATCATGGACCTATACGCAGCACTGTAAATATATCACCAATTGCACTTCAAATGTCAGGAGTCTGCTTGTATTCTTTACAAATGTATTACACATAACGGTGCAATAATGTTCATTTACATTGTGATGACAACATACCAGTGTCAATAAGCATTAGTCCATGGGCAAACAAAGCAGAAGTCACGCTGTGGGTCATACAGCTCTGAAAAGGGAAGGGAAAGTCAAAAATCAGTGAAAAGGAACTGGGGGAAACACAGAAAGTAGAGATGCAGGAGGCCAGAAGTAAATGTAAAATGGCGTGGGTGATTCTTACCTGTGTGCTACTGAAAATACTGTTGTATAACTGTGTCCCTGTTGTCCGTGTCGTCCCCGTCGTCTTTCTCCTCTTCACTCTCCACAGGCTCCACAGCTGCTACAACACCACCATCTGGACCATCCTCCTGCAGGAAAGGCACCTGGCGTCGCAATGCAAGATTGTGAAGCATACAGCAGGCCACGATGATATGACACACCTTCTTTGGTGAGTACATGAGGGATCCCCCTGTCATATGCAGGCACCTAAACCTGGCCTTCAGGACCCCGAAGGTCCGTTCTATAATCCTCCTAGTTCGCCCATGTGCCTCATTGTACCGTTCCTCTGCCCTGGTCCGGGGATTCCTCACTGGGGTCAATAGCCAAGGCAGGTTGGGGTAACCAGAATCACCTATTAGCCACACACGGTGTCTCTGTAGCTGTTCCATCACATAAGGGATGCTGCTATTTCGCATGACATACGCGTCATGCACTGACCCCGGGAACTTGGCATTTAGATGGGAGATGTACTGGTCAGCCAAACAGACCACCTGGACATTCATCGAATGGTAATTTTTTCTATTTCTGTACACCTGCTCATTGTCTTTTGGCGGTACTAAAGCCACATGGGTCCCATCAATGGCACCAATGATGTTGGGGATATGTCCAAGGGCATAGAAATCACCCTTCACAGTTGCCAAATCACCCTCCTCAGGGAAAACAATGTATCTCCGCATGTATTTCATCAGGGCAGACAACACTCTGGACAAAACCTTAGAAAACATAGGCTGAGACATCCCTGATGACATGGCCACTGTTGTCTGAAAAGACCCACTTGCCAAAAAATGGAGTACTGACAGAACCTGCACCAGAGGGGGAATCCCAGTGGGTTGGCGGATGGGGGACATCAGGTCTGGCTCCAGCTGGGCACACAGTTCATATATAGTGGCTCGGTCAAGTGGGAATCGAAGTATAATATGTCGTTCTTCCATTGTCGACAGGTCCACCAGCGGTCGGTACACGGGAGGATTCATCCTTCTCCTCGCAAGTCCCAGCGGACGGTGCCTAGGAAGGACAACATGGAGCACAGAGTCAAGCAACCCACAGGTTTGTTCACACAGCTTGCACAGTACACGAATCGCTATGCATTGAAAGGCTTGTATGAGTGGCAATGCAAGGCCTAGGCCTGTGTGACACAGTAGAAATCATGCCATGTGGGCCCTTGAAATGGCGGCTGCCTGACCTGTGAAGTGTGACAGTGGGATGTGAGGTCACTGCGCTGGCGTGGCACACCGTGGCGGTAGGCGGTCGAAGGACGCGGCGCAAAGCAGCATTGGTTAACATTGAACCCTATGGGTCTCAGGAGCCAATGACGATGTGCGCCGGCGGTCGCGGTACGCACCGCCATGGTACGCACCGCCGCGGGCGTGACCGCCATTTTCTATCTGCTTAATCACTCGAGACCTGATCACCCACAGGAGAGGACCTATACTGCAAGTGCTGCTGTGACCTCGGTCTGGAAGAGACAATGGCTGCTGCGACTGGGGAAAGGGCCCCTGCCTTCACTTCAGAAGAGTTGGAGAAACTTGTGGATGGGGTCCTGCCCCAGTATGCGCTACTCTACGGTCCTCCAGACCAACAGGTAAGTACACTGGGTGCACGTTGAATGGGCTATGCTTGGGTTGTGTATGGTGGATGTAAGATGGTGGGGTGGGGAGCGACTGAGGAGTGCAAGGCACGACAGATGAGAGCATGTGCCACATGGCAGGGTTGGGGAGGGGGGGCAATCACATCTAACATGCAGAAAATGTTGAAATTTCCTTTCCCACCCTGTACATGTCAAATAGGTCAGTGCCCATCAGAAAGTCGACATTTGGCGTGCCATCGCCAAGGAAGTCCGGGACCTGGGGGTCCACAACAGACGGGGCACCCACTGCCGAAAGAGGTGGGAGGACATCCGCCGCGGGACCAGGAAGACCGCCGAGTCACTGCTGGGGATGGCCTCCCAACGTAGGAGGGGTGCCAGTCGTACCTTGACCCCCCTGATGTCCTGGATCCTGGCGGTGGCCTACCCCGATTTGGATGGGCGCGTGAGGACATCACAGCAGACACAAGGGGGTGAGTACCAGCACATTCTGCTATCTTTACACGCAGTGGAGGCGTCTGGGTGGGGGAGGAGGGCTGTGGGTGACATTAGGCCAGGGCGCTTTCTGTAGTGTAGTCCCCTCCTTTAGGCATGGCCCTGTGCCCCCGCCCCCCCACCTCTGTAGGGTGCCAAGTACAGCAATCCATGGTCCAGCATCACCCATGTGCTCATTTGTTGTCCATAGACCTGTTGGCCTAGTCACAAGTACTGAGTAGTGTACCCCGATTGCGCGGCGTAGTGCATGAGGCTCCTGTGTCTGTCCTCTCCGCCAACGGTGTTGGCAATGCATGCACTCAACCTGTTTTTATTTCTCCCCCCACCCTTTTTCTTTATCTTCTTGTGCATGTGTGCATTAGCATCATCAGGCGGAGGAGAATTGGCATCGGAGCACGAGGGAGCTGCAAGTCACAAGGCCCCGGTGGGCCATGGTACAGACACCGAGGTCACCAGTGATACGGAGGGCGAGGGGAGCACCACAACGGGGACCCGTGGTGACACCAGCGACACCGACACGTCCTCGGAAGGGAGCTCCCTAGCGGTGGTGGCAACATCCGGGCCCCCCGCCTCTACAGGTACAGCCGCCACCCAGCGCACCAGCTCCGCCCTCCCAGCAACCCCTCAGCCTTCGCTCCGTGCCCGCTCGCCCAAGAAGGCGGGCATCTCCTTCGCCCCAGGCACCTCAGGCCCTGCCCATGTTAGCCCTGCTGCCCTCAGTGAGGAGGTCATTGACCTCCTACAGACCATCATTGTTGGGCAGTCTACCCTTTTGAATGCCATCCAGGGGGTAGAGAGGGAGGTGCATCGGAGCAATGCATATCTGGAGGGCCTTCATTCGGGTGAGTCTGCCCATCAACGATCGTTCAATGCTCTGGCCTCAGCACTGACGGCAGCCATTGTCCCTGTTTCCAGCCTCCCTCTTCTAACTGCCTCCACCCTGTCTCTGTCTCCTGTTCCTCAGCCTATCCCATCCACACCATCAGACCAGCCTGCACACACCTCAACGCCCAAGGGCAGCTCATCCAGACATAAGCACCACAGATCACACAAGCATTCACCCAAGCAACACCCAGATGCAGACATGCCAACAGTCACTACCACCCCTGTGTCTCCCTCCTCCTCGTCTCCCTCCTCCCTCCCTGTGACGTCTCCACTCACACCTGCATGCACACCACCATCAGCCAGTACTTCCATCACCACCACACCCTCCAGTACAGTCCGCACACGTGCAGTCACCACCCCCACTGCCATTTACACGTCCCCTGTGTCCTCTCCCACTGTGTCTGTCACCCCCTCTTCCAAGACACACAAACGCAGGCAGCCACCCACCCAACTAGTGGAGAAGTGTGGCTCAGTGGAGAAGTGTGGCTCAATGGTTAGAGCGGCAGACCCTGAAGCAGAGATCTGGCTCAAGACCAGGGTTCAAGTCCCGCTTCGGCAGGTCTTGGGCTCAATTCCCCTTGACCAGATAATTCTCGCCTCGGTGCCTAATCTAATTCATGGGTCCCACTCTGCAACTCTGGGCAATAGCTTGCTTAATCTCCACAACGGCCCCAACAGCGCTTGGATGCCTGGCTTCACCCTGGGGGTGCTCAGGAGTGGGCGCCTCACAGGGAAAAGCCAGGAGGGGTTCCATAGCGGTATGAGTACAGCGCCTTGAGACCCTAACGGGTGAGTAGTGCGCTATACAAGTGCTAATTTACTAACAGCCATCCACCTCACGACAGCCTCCGTCACAAGTACCTGCACCCAAAGACAGCACACCTGACTCTCCTACAACCACATCCTCTTCCTCCACTCCCATACCCACTACACCTACCCTTTACATTGGTCCTAAAAAACTTTACCTCTCCATACTTAACCTCTTTGCCCCACCTGACCCACCCTCTCCATCTGCTAAGAGTCCCAAGAGCACCTCAGCCACCACCAGCCCTGCTTCAAGTGTCACCATTGTGCACGGGTTTTGGAGTCCACCCTTTCCCAGCACTGATACATCGGCCAGCAGCAAGGGGACAGCCAGCCCCCGCCCTGGAAAGAGGACCCGTAAAATCAAGGGCCGCCGCGAGAAGACTGACACGGCTGCCCCCAAGGAGCAAAGTCCTGGGCTGTCACCTGCCACACATCGAAGGAGGGCAAGGGCAGCAGGGCGAAGAAGTCAGCCAGCAGGGGCGCGGACCAGGAGGGCCCCACAAGCCCCATCCCGGGTGTGAGGGGGGGACACCCACGGGCCCAGGACTCCGTCACAGAAGGGTCCAGCAACTGCACGGTCGGAGGACGACTAAGCAGGGAGTCCTGGCCAGGTCTGGCTCCCTTGATTGACTGGACAAGCACCGCTGAAGAGGGCCCCTCCGGGCAGAAAGGCACCGCTGAAGAGGGCCCCGTCGGGCTGAAAGGCACCGCTGAAGAGGGCCCCGCCGTGCAGAAAGGCACCGCTGAAGAGGGCCCCGCCGTGCAGAAAGGCACCGCTGAAGAGGGCCCCGCCGGGCAGAAAGGCACCGCTGAATAGGGCCCCGCCGGGCAGAAAGGCACCGCTGAAGAGGGCCCCGCTGTGCAGAAAGGCACCGCTGAAGAGGGCCCCGCCGGGCAGAAAGGCACCGCTGAAGAGGGCCCCGCCGGGCAGAAAGGCACCGCTGAAGAGGGCCCCGCCGTGCAGAAAGGCACCGCAGAAGAGGGCCCTGCCGGGCAGAAAGGCACCGCTCCGCTGGGCCCCGCCGTCTCAAGCACCGCTCCGCTGGGCCCTTCCTGTCAAGCACCGCTCCGCTGGGCCCTTCCTGTCAAGCACCGCTCCGCTGGGCCCCGCCGTCTCATGCACCGCTCCGCTGGGCCCCGCCGTCTCAAGCACCGCTCCGCTGGGCCCTTCCTGTCAAGCACCGCTCCGCTGGGCCCCGCCGTCTCAAGCACCGCTCCGCTGGGCCCTTCCTGTCAAGCACCGCTCCGCTGGGCCCTTCCTGTCAAGCACCGCTCCGCTGGGCCCTTCCTGTGAAGCACTGCTCCGCTGGGCCCTTCCTGTCAAGCACCGCTCCACTGGGCCCCGCCGTCTCAAGCACCACTCCGCTGGGCCCCGCCGTCTCAAGCACCGCTCCGCTGGGCCCCGCCGTCTCAAGCACCGCTCCGCTGGGCCCTTCCTGTCAAGCACCGCTCCACTGGGCCCTTCCTGTCAAGCACCGCTCCGCTGGGCCCCGCCGTCTCAAGCACCGCTCTGCTGGGCCCCGCCGTCTCAAGCACCGCTCCGCTGTGCCCCGCCGTCTCAAGCACCGCTCCGCTGGGCCCTTCCTGTCAAGCACCGCTCCGCTGGGCCCGTCCTGTCAAGCACCGCTCCGCTGGGCCCCGCCGTCTCAAGCACCGCTCCGCTGGGCCCCGCCGTCTCAAGCACCGCTCCACTGGGCCCTTCCTGTCATGCACCGCTGGCCCATTGACAGTGCCGGTTCTGTGTTGAGCTAGTGTTCACACTGCACTCGGGGCACCCTGCCTCCTCCATTACCTGTGGAGTCTGTAATCCACCTGATGGCCTGTGTCTCTGCACTCCCCAGGATGGCACAGTGGGCAGACCACCCACTGTAGAGACTTGTGAGACTGTGACTTTGCACTCCCCAGGATGGCACAGTGGGCAGACCACCCACTGTAGAGACTTGTGAGACTGTGGCTTTGCACTCCCCAGGATGGCACAGTGGGCATGGTGGACCCTTCGTGGATCTGGCGTCGTGGACTCATGCGGCTGAGGTGCCCCCCCTTCCCTTCCCCCTGAGGTGCCTGTAGTTTTGTCATCTGATGCCCCAGCAGTGTTCTCTCCAACGGACTCAGGTCTCCTGTGTAGGCTTTGCCCATGTGTTGATACACTTTGGCCCACGGACAGTGGAAATTTAAGTGACTGTGCAGGACTTATTGCCTATGTTTATCGGTTTCTCAAGGTTCTTACTTGATTTTTTAGAATTCATATTGCTATTTTACCATGACTTCAATGAACCTCTTTTATACATAAATTTTGATTCTCACTTTAATTATGTCTTTGGATTATTCCGGGGGGTTTGGGTGGTGTCACTGTGACTTGGTGCTCTGCATTGGTGTGTAGATAGTTTGGGGGGGGGGGTCGCATATGTGTGTGCCCGTAAGCTTTCCTCCTCCCCCCTCCCCTGTGTCGTAGGTGCAGTCCTCACCGTTGTCGTCTGCGCCGGCGTTCGTACTCGTGGTAGATAAGCAGGTAGACAATATCTGGTAGGATGTTTAATTCGGGTTCCATGCTGTTCTCCGTCCTCGTGGAGTGTGTATAGGTGAGCGTTTTCCAGTTCGTAGTCTGTTTCCGCCGTGTTTTTATCGGCGGGGCACCCGCCCCGGAAAAGGTGGCGGATTGGTGAGTTGTGATAGTGTGGGCGGTACATTGTCTGCCGCCTGCCTGTTGGCGGTGACCGCCGCGCTGTTTGTCTGTCCCACCGTGGCGGTCGGAGTGTTAAAGTGGCGGCCTCTGTAGGCGGTTCCCGCCAGGGTCAGAATTCAATTTTTTTGACCGCCTGCCTGTTGGCGGGTTGGCCGCCGCTTTATCACCGACCGCCAGGGTCAGAATGACCGCCACAGTGTCAAGGGGGGCGGTTGGAGGCCGGGAGCCGGGCGGGAGTGCACACTATAGGGGATCTCTTTAGTGAGGGGATTTTTTGCCCCTTTCCAGAGCTCGTAGGGGAAAGAGGGCTTCCGAGAGGGCAGTTTTTGACATATAGGATGTTGGTACTGGCTATGCGTAGGGTATGGCCTACTGTGAATGTGGAGCCAGAAACACACACTATGTTGCACCTCCTATTGTCGGCAGGAGAGGATGCACATTTGACTACTAGAGTGTATGGTGCTCTCATAGCAGCCACACTGCCCTCTCTGCGGAGACTGCAGACGAGATGGGAGGAGGCAGTGGGCAAAGACTTGACGGACGTGGAATGGCAGAAAGCACTAGCGTACCCCCTGAGTGTTTCCAGGAATACACGTTTTCGATGTATCCAATACAATTTTGTCCATCAAACGTATCTGACTCCACATAAGCTTAGAGTGATATACTATGTCCTAGATGCAATACAGTGGACCCGGGCTTTTATCATATGGTTTGGGAGTGTCCTACCATTCAGAGAGGTTGGAAGGGAGTACTTGAGGATGTGGGGGAGACACTTGCTACGCAACTGAACTTACACCCCTACTTGTGTCTGCTGGGGTTACATAAGAGGCCGTCCTCTAAAAAAGTGGACATGTGGTTTCTGGATCTCGTACTGGTCTTGTTCAGGTGGTGGATCGCCATGGCCTGGAAGTCCCCAATGGGCCCACAGTTGTCGGACTGGAGGTGAGATGTATCTATGTGGGCCCAGGCCGAATTACAGGTGCTGCGTAGGGAAGAGGATTGGGGACTCAGGACAAGACGGACAAGACCTCTGGCACCACTCTGGAGTGAGATACTGGAAAAATGTTGAACTAGAAGGGGGGAAGTGGAGAGAACACGCAGGACTGGAGAAGACGGGGCACACTTGATGGCTGGGCAAGATGCAGCCTAGCAAATGGATGACATGATAGGAGACCACGACTGGCAGAATGCAAATGGTTTGGATTATACCACTCAAGGGAGAGGGGGGGTCAGGTGCCGGTCTTAATCCCCCTGACACCTACCTTCATTTTACCTGTATTACTTGCCCCACTGACTACTGCTTATTAAGCCAGCACACATTTTGTTGTTTGATTTGATGTTCTTTTCCTTTTTTTATTTTCATTATTGCATGGGTTAAAGTTTATATGGTACTGGTTGGAATGATGTGGAAGCCATTAGACCTCAATGTAGAACAATAACTGTAATTGGGCAGGACCTGAATAATGTGAGCTGCAAATTGCCGAAATGTATATTGCCTGCGAGAGGGATGAAGTGGTTATGTAAACAAATAAATACACACTGCTATTAGAATGTATGGATCCGGATGGATAACCTGTGACATGGGGCCACCCATGTATTGTTTGTTTCTTAATTACAGAAATACCAATAACCAAATTAAAAAAAAAATAGTATCTGTGCACTCTGTCCATCCAGTTGTGTTTTTTTTATACAGATGGTGTAATGTCCAGATTTAACACATACCTTCATTGAAAATAATGGCTGTACAGCTAAATGTTTTACTAGAAATTGAAATGTGTCCTGCTTTAAAAAAAATTATTAGAGTTTCCATGTTAGTTCCATCTGCATTGCATTGCTGTAGCATTAAGATGATATCCTTGCCAGTTCTTGTTATCTTCTGAGTTGATAGCAGACCTGACTTGCATTTTCTCCAGGTATTATTCTGAGATGCATCTTTCAACAATTTGTCAAAACTGACAGCTTTACAGGCTAGTAGACTTAAGTAGATAAATCGTTCTCATTCTACATCTGTTTTTGAAGAAAAGGAACAATTTTCACAGTCATGCTGACTGAGTAACTTTGTCCAAGTAGGTAATTAATAAGTACCATCTTTTCTTCTAAGATACCAAGGCACATATTTATACTTTCTTCGTGCCGCATTTGTGTCATTCTTTGACTCAAAAGTGGCACAAACTTACAAAATACAAGTATGTTTTGTAAGTTTGCGCCGCTTTTGCATAAAAAAATAACGGAAATGCAGTGCAAAAAAAGTATAAATATCGGCCCAAGTACAACTATCAAAAAATCTTGGACATCGTCTTGAGTATTTTGTGTGAAATGTACAGATACGGGTCAAACCTCAACAAGGTCCCCAACATGAGATGCAGGATATGTTCTAGTTCTATCACTAGACAAGCGCTCTAACAGTATAAAGATTGCAGAGCTTAATCTTGTATTCTTATTCTGTTTAATTGCATGAACATGAGCAGGGAAAGAGAACAGCACTTTGAGGGCTATATTGGCATAGTAGTTGAATCTAGGTACATTTGAAAACTGATAACCTACAACTTTACCAACTTTGTTACTTCTTTGTTCCTTTTTCTTAGGCATGTCACCATGATCCTTCAAAATCTTTTGTTTTGGTAATAATCTAGGTTTTTCATAGACTGGGTACTGCCATAAGAGAGGTGCGTATAGCTTTCTCAAATGGTAATACTTTATTACACATCTTGAATCAGCATTTACTTTACTGTTTTCAAAGTCTATTAAATGCAATTCGGGCAAAGTTCTAACCCATGATGAAGCTACATATGACATCCCTTCCTTGAATACAGTACTACCAATGTTAAAAAAAATGCAGAGTCTACACTTATGCCTTGAAACTTATGAATTTTTAGAGCATATGCTAAACAAATTGGAAACTGTTTTCTTAAATGTAATTGCTAAAAATGTAACCTCATTTATATTGGTATACAAAATGAAATCAGTTATTTTGCCCATGGCTCCATTATCTAGTCCTTTTCCAACATTTAAATTTTGATGCAAAATCATCCTGCAGTTCTTACAGACACGTAGACACGTTTCTAATCCTGCAGTTTTTGAAACAGACTTTTTTCAAAACAGACTTTCCCAAAGTCCAAATTTGGAGTGCTGTTTTTCATTCAAGACTATTGTTACCTCTTGATGTTCTATATTTGTTTTTTCTCCAGCTGCAGCAATTCTTCATTAAAAGAGACGCATTCTTGAAGAGTAGGCATTAGACACACAGTAGAACTTTCTTATTGAAAAATTCAAACATTAGCTGTGCCGCAGATTTCTTGCAAGTAAATATATTCTTTATATGTAGTGTTTCCAAACAACGTTTTCATTCTACCGACAACATTCCTACCCTGATATCCTTCAGAATATGTCCATATTGTATATCAGAGGATTGACACATATTTCCAATTAGCTACTTGTATTGGAAATTCAAGCAAATGTTTACATTTCCAATGCTCCCTGAGGAATTGCAAGTTTCTTCATGTAAGTGTGTCTTAAATACAGGCTGTCTTTTCACAGAAGTAAGTTGTAATAAATCATTAAAAATAATTAGGTACTTTCCTCCAAAAAGTACATCATACTATGGCCCTCATTCTGACCCTGGCGGTCGGTGATAAAGCGGCGGCCAAGCCGCCAACAGGCCGGCGGTCCAAAATATGCAATTCTGACCCTGGCGGGAACCGCCAACACAGCCCGCCGCATTAACACTCCGACCGCCACGGCGGTACAAACAAACAGCGCGGCGGTCCCCGCCAACAGCCAGGCGGCAGACAATGTACCGCCCACCCTATCACGACCCACCAATCCGCCACCTTTTCCGGGGCGGGAGCACCGCCGATAAAAACACGGCGGAAACAGACTACGAACGGGAAAACGCTCACCTCTACGCACTCCACGCGAGATTCCGGCAGTATGGAACCAGAGTTGCAGGTCATCCCCGCACTCCTATACCTGCTCATATACCAGGAGCACGCCCGGCGGCGCAGAAGACATCGGTGAGTACTGCACCTACGACACAGGGGAGGGAAAAGATTACCGGCACACACCCACCCACCCATACCCACTACAACACACACATCAATGCATTCCCACAGATCACTGTCACAACCCACAAACCCCCCCCTCCGAAATAATGCAAAGACCAAAAGAAGAGATCATAAACGGGCAGATATATTGAAATATGGACACCAGTAATCCCAATAAATAAATAAACTATGTACAAAATATACACAGCTACCAAATGTAGTCCAACCACTGTCCGTGGACCACAGGGGTCCTGTGCAAAGGGGCAAGGCCCAGTCCCACGACAAGAACTCCACGGAGAGAACACTGCAGGGGCATCAGAAAGAAAATAGGACAGGCACCTCAGGGGGAAGGGAAGGGGGGGCACCTCAGCCACTTGAGTACACGACGCCAGATCCACGAGGGGACTCCATGACCACTGGGCCATCCTGGGGAGTGCAAAGCCACAGTCCATACAGTCCATACAGTGGGTGGCCTGCCCACTGGGCCATCCTGGGGAGTGCAAAGCCACAGTCCATACAATCCATACAGTGGGTGGCCTGCCCACTGGGCCATCTTGGGGAGTGCAAAGCCACAGTCCAAACAGTCCATACAGTGGGTGGCCTGCCCACTGGGCCATCCTGGGGAGTGCAAAGCCACAGTCCAAACAGTCCATACAGTGGGTGGCCTGCCCACTGGGCCATCCTGGGGAGTGCAAAGCCACAGTCCAAACAGTCCATACAGTGGGTGGCCTGCCCACTGGGCCATCCTGGGGAGTGCAAAGCCACAGTCCATACAGTCCATACAGTGGGTGGCCTGCCCACTGGGCCATCCTGGGGAGTGCAAAGCCACAGTCCATACAGTCCATACAGTGGGTGGCCTGCCCACTGGGCCATCCTGGGGAGTGCAAAGCCACAGTCCAAACAGTCCATACAGTGGGTGGCCTGCCCACTGGGCCATCCTGGGGAGTGCAAAGCCACAGTCCATACAGTCCATACAGTGGGTGGCCTGCCCACTGGGCCATCCTGGGGAGTGCAAAGCCACAGTCCATACAGTCCATACAGTGGGTGGCCTGCCCACTGGGCCATCCTGGGGAGTGCAAAGCCACAGTCCAAACAGTCCATACAGTGGGTGGCCTGCCCACTGGGCCATCCTGGGGAGTGCAAAGCCACAGTCCAAACAGTCCATACAGTGGGTGGCCTGCCCACTGGGCCATCCTGGGGAGTGCAAAGCCACAGTCCAAACAGTCCATAGAGTGGGTGGCCTGCCCACTGGGCCATCCTGGGGAGTGCAAAGCCACAGTCCATACAGTCCATAACAGACCCCACTGCCACTGGAGGAGGCATGTTGGCCAGAGGACATCCTGCAGCCCTGCCCGAGATAGATCCTGCCCTGCCACGTCTGCCAAAGGGCCAGCGGTTCTTGCCTGGAAGGGCCCAGTTCAGCGCCTCATGCCTTGAAGGGCCCAGTTCAGCGGGTCTTGCCTTGAAGGGCCCAGTTCAGCGGTTCTTGAGACGGCGGGGCCCAGCGGAGCGGTGCTTGAGACGGCGGGGCCCAGTTCAGCGGTTCTTGAGATGGCGGGGCCCAGTTCAGCGGTTCTTGAGACGGCGGGGCCCAGCGGAGCGGTGCTTGAGACGGCGGGGCCCAGTTCAGCGGTTCTTGAGACGGCGGGGCCCAGCGGAGCGGTGCTCGAGATGGCGGGGCCCAGTTCAGCGGTTCTTGAGACGGCGGGGCCCAGTTCAGCGGTTCTTGAGACGGCGGGGCCCAGCGGAGCGGTGCTTGAGACGGCGGGGCCCAGTTCAGCGGTTCTTGAGACGGCGGGGCCCAGCGGAGCGGTGCTCGAGACGGCGGGGCCCAGTTCAGCGGTTCTTGAGACGGCGGGGCCCAGTTCAGCGGTTCTTGAGACGGCGGGGCCCAGCGGAGCGGTGCTTGAGACGGCGGGGCCCAGTTCAGCGGTTGTTGAGACGGCGGGGCCCAGCGGAGCGGTGCTTGAGACGGCGGGGCCCAGTTCAGCGGTTCTTGAGACGGCGGGGCCCAGTTCAGCGGTTCTTGAGACGGCGGGGCCCAGCGGAGCGGTGCTCGAGACGGCGGGGCCCAGTTCAGCGGTTCTTGAGACGGCGGGGCCCAGTTCAGCGGTTCTTGAGACGGCGGGGCCCAGCGGAGCGGTGCTCGAGACGGCGGGGCCCAGTTCAGCGGTTCTTGAGACGGCGGGGCCCAGTTCAGCGGTTCTTGAGACGGCGGGGCCCAGCGGAGCGGTGCTCGAGACGGCGGGGCCCAGTTCAGCGGTTCTTGAGACGGCGGGGTCCAGTTCAGCGGTTCTTGAGACGGCGGGGCCCAGCGGAGCGGTGCTTGAGACGGCGGGGCCCAGCGGAGCGGTGCTTGAGACGGCGGCCGGTCTATGGCCAACTGCTCATTGCCTGGTGGTGCCCTCCTGGGCAGCGGGGATGGTGCTCCTTCAATGCCCACCTGGGCTGTGGGTGGTGGGGCCCTCCTGGCCAGCTGGGCTGGGTCCTCCCTGGGCAGCGGCTATGGGGGTGGTGGGCTCTCCCGGAGCAGCTGTGCCGGTTCCTCCCGGGGCAGCGGCTATGGGGGTTGTGGGCTCCTCCTGGGCAGCATGCCTGCTGCCTGACCTCTCCGACTTGCTGCCCTTGCCCTCCTTAGTCGTGAGTCTGTGGCCCTTTCCTCCCTTTGGAGCTGTGGCTGGTGACTGTCTCTGGGTGGTGTCCGGGGGGATGTAGAAGGCGGGCTCCTGCGGCGCCCCTTCCGCCTTCTCCTCCTCTTCCCAGGGGGTGGGCTGGCTGTCCCCTTGCTGCTGGGCGAAGATCCAGACATGCGGGCTGGCGGGCTCCAATACCCCTGCACCCTTGTCAAGGGGGCTGCAGGGCTGGTGGTGGCTGAGGTGCTCTTCTTACCCCGACGAGAAGGAGGGGGGGGCTCAGGGTCAGGAAAGAAGTTAGCAGTGGCGAGGAAGAGTTTCTTGGGACAATGGAGAGTGGGAGGTACAGTGGGAATGGGAGTGGAGGGAGAGGATGTGGTTGTAGGTGAGTCACGTTTGCTGTCTTTGGGTGCAGGTGCAGGAGGGATAGGCTGTCGTGAGGTGGATGGCTGTTGGGTGGGTGGGTGGCTGCGTTTGTGTGGTGTGGAAGAGGGGGTGACAGACACAGTGGGAGAGGACACAGGGGACGTGTAAATGGCAGTGGGGGTGGTGACTGCACGTGTGCGGACTGGAGTGGAGGGTGTGCTGGTGATGGAAACACTGGCTGATGGTGAGGTGAATGGAGGTGTGAGTGTAGACGTCACAGGGAGGGAGGAGGGAGACGAGGAGGTGGGGGTCACAGAGGTGGTAGTGACTGTTGGCATGTCTGCATCGGAATGTTGCGTGTGTGAATGTCTGCGTGATCTGTGGTGCTTATGTTTGGATGAGCTTCTCTTGGGTGTTGAGGTGTGTGCAGGCTGGTCTGATGGTGTGGGTGGGACAGGCAGAGGAACAGGAGACTGGGAGGAGGGAGTTAGTAGAGGGAGGCAGGAGACAGGGACAATGGCTGCCGTCAGTGCTGAGGCCAGAGCCTGGAACGATCGCTGATGGGCAGCCTGACCCGAATGAATGCCCTCCAGGTACGCATTGCTGCGATGAACCTCCCTCTCCACCCCCTGGATGGCATTCAAAAGGGTAGTCTGCCCAACAATGAGCGTTCGGAGGAGGTCAATGACCTCCTCACTGAGGGCAGCGGGGGTAACAGGGGCAGGGCCTGAGGTGCCTGGGGCGAAGGAGATGCCCGGCTTCCTGGCAGAGCGGGCACGGGGCGAACGCTGAGGGGCTGCTGGGAGGGCGGAGATGTTGTGCTGGGTGGCGGCTGTACCTGTAATGGCGGGGGGCACGGATGGTGCCACCCCCGCAAGGGAGCTCCCTTCCGAGGACATGTCCGTGTCGCTGCAGGGTCCAGTCGTCCCCGTCGTGGAGCTCCCCTCGCCCTCCGTCTCACTGGTCCAGTCTGACTCGGTGGCATGGCCCTCCATGTGAGATGCAGCTCCCTCCTGCCCCGATGCCACTTCTCCTCCGCCTGATGATGCTGATGCACACAAGCACAGAAAGACAAACAAAAAGGGGGGGGAGAGAGAAATAAAGGGATATTGAGTACATGGATCTCCGGTACAGTTAGCGGACATGACAGACACAGATGCCCCCTGCACTAAGTTGCGCACTTGTGGTCCGCTACGCATTCCGTGGAACATGCCCTACACGCCTAGAGTTGACAACTGCACCCATGGATGACACGACCCAGGGATGGCTGTACTGACAAACTACTGAGGGTGGTGGCTGGGGACACAGGGGCTTACGGGGGTGCCCAGCCTACAGATATCGCCCTGGCCTAGGGGGACCCACAGCCCTCCTCCCCCACCCAGACACCTCCACTGCACGACAACAGAGTAGATAATGCTTGTACTCACCCCCTTGTGTCTGCTGTGCTGCCCTCACGCGCCCATCCAAATCAGGGTAGGCCACCGCCAGGATCCGGAACATCAGGGGGGTCAGTTGACGGCAGGCACCCCGCCTACGTTGGGAGGCCATCCCCAGCAGAGACTCGGCGGTCTTCTTGGTCCCGCGGCGGATGTCCTCCCACCTCTTGCGGCAGTGGGTGCCCCGTCGATGGTGGACCCCCAGGGTCCGGACTCCCTTGGCGATGGCACGCCAAATCCCGATCTTCTCATGGGCGCGGACCTATGTGACACGTACAGGGAGGGAGAAATACCACGTTCAAGTTTGTCTGCATTTTCCCTGCCAGTGGCCCAACGCCCCCCATCCCCGCCAGGCCCCCCGCCATGCCCCCCGCCAGGCCCAACATGCCCCCCATCCCCGCCATGCCCCCCGCCATGCCCCCCGCCATGCCCCCCGCCAGGCCCAACATGCCCCCCTTCCCCGCCATGCCCCCCGCCATGCCCCCCGCCAGGCCCAACATGCCCCCCATCCCCGCCATGCCCCCCGCCATGCCCCCCGCCAGGCCCAACATGCCCCCCATCCCCACCATGCCCCCCGCCATGCCCCCCGCCAGGCCCAACATGCCCCCCATCCCCGCCATGCCCCCCGCCATGCCCCCCGCCAGGCCCAACATGCCCCCCATCCCCGCCATGCCCCCCGCCATGCCCCCGCCAGGCCCAACATGCCCCCCAGGCCCCCCGCCAGGCCCCCAAGCCAGCCAGTGGCCCCAAATCCAGATTGAATTAAACTCACTTGTTGGTCTGGAGGACCGTAGAGTAGCGCATACTGGGGGAGGACCCCATCCACAAGTTTCTCCAACTCCTCTCCAGTGAAGGCAGGGGCCCTTTCCCCAGGCGCAGCAGCCATTGTCCCTTCCAGACCGAGGTCACAGCAACACTTGCAGTATAGGTCCTCTCCTGTGAAAGTTCAAGTCACAAGTGGATTAGTAGATAGAAAATGGCGGTCACGTCCGCGGCGGTGCGTACCGCGGCGGTGCGTCCCGCCACCGCCGGCGCCCTTCGCCATTGGCTCCTGAAACCCATAGGCTTCAATGTTAACCAATGCGGCTTCGCGCCGCGGTCTTCGCCCGCCGCCCGCCGCGGTGTGCCACGCCAGCGCATTGACCTCACATCCCACTGTCACACTTCACAGGTCAGGCAGCCGCCATTTCCAGGGCCCACATGGCTCTATTTCAACTGCGTCACACAGGCCTAGGCCTTGCATAGCCACTCAGACACGCCATTCACTGCATAGAGAATCGTTTACTGTGCTAGCTGTGAGTACGTACCTGTGGGTTGCTTGACTGTGTGCTCCATGTTGTCCTTCCTAGGCACCGTCCGCTGGGTTTGGCGAGGAGACGGATGAATCCTCCCGTGTACCGACCGCTGGTGGACCTGTCGACAATGGAAGAACGCCACATTATCCTGACCTACCGTCTTAACCGTGCCACTATACATGAACTGTGTGCCCAGCTGGAGCCCGACCTGATGTCCCCCATCCGCCAACCCACAGGGATTCCCCCTCTGGTGCAGGTCATGTCAGTACTCCATTTCTTGGCAAGTGGGTCATTTCAGACAACAGTGGGAATTGCTTCTGGGATGTCTCAGCCCATGTTTTCGAAGGTGTTATCCAGAGTGTTGTCTGCCCTGATGAAATCCGTGAGGAGCTACATCATTTTCCCTGAGGTGGGCGAATTGGCTACAGTGAAGGGTGATTTCTACGCCCTTGGACATATTCCCAACGTCATTGGTGCCATTGATGGGACCCATGTGGCTTTGGTTCCCCCAAGAGACAGGGAGCAGGTGTACAGGAACAGAAAAAGTTACCATTCAATGAACATCCAGGTGGTGTGTTTGGCTGACCAGTACATCTCGCATGTAAATGCCAAATTCCCAGGGTCAGTGCATGACGCCTACATCCTAAGGAATAGCAGCATCCCTTACGTGATGGAACAGCTAGAGAGACACCGTGTATGGCTAGTGGGCGACTCTGGGTACCCCAACCTGTCGTGGCTACTGACCCCAGTAAGGAATCCCCGGACAAGGGCAGAGGAACGGTACAATGAGGCCCATGGGCGTACTAGGAGGGTGATCGAACGCACCTTTGGCCTCCTGAAGGCCAGGTTTCGGTGCCTGCATATGACAGGTGGATCCCTAATGTACTCACCTAAGAAGGTGTGTCACATCATCGTGGCCTGCTGCATGCTTCACAACCTGGCTTTGCGCCGCCAGGTGCCTTTCCTGCAGGAGGATGGTCGAGACGGTGGTGTTGTGGCAGCTGTGGAACCTGAGGAGAGTGACGAGGAGGAAGACGACGGGGCTGAAACAGACAACAGGGACAGAATCATTGAACAGTACTTCCAATAGGACACAGGTAACAATTCAAAGATAATTTAGTAAATGTGAACTACTCTCCTGCATCTCTGCTGCCTGTCTATTTGCCCCAGTGTATGATGACTGAGTTGTGGCTTTTCCCTCCCTATTTCAGATCTGGGGTCCCCACTACGAGTCCTGTGCTTCGTTTCCCCATGGACTACAGCTTTGTGGCAGCTGTTTGTTGACTTCACCATGTACAAGGACATATTTGCACTGTCATGTCAATTACAATATATTGAAATCACAGCCAGACTCCAGATAGTTTTGTGCAAAATAGGTGTTTATTGAAGTGCTCAAAATGGGATGGGTGGTTTCAAGTGGATGGGGGCTATGGTGAAGGAATGTCCATGGCAGAGTCCAGAGTAACAGTCACACAGGTGCATTGTCCATAGGCCTGTGGAGAGATGGAGCATGGGCAGTTCAAGGATGGACAGGGTGACAATGTGGGACAGTGGGATGACATCAGGTGGTATCCATTGCTGGCGGGGGTCTTGACATCCTACTCTGTCTTCTTGCGAGATCTCAGGGCCCTCTTGCGGGGTGGTTCTTCTCCTGCAGGAGGTGGGGGTCTGGTGGGCTGCTGCTGTGCGGGGGCCTCCTGTCCACTAGCGCCGGCGGAGGTGGTTGGCTGTTCTTGGTCCAGGCTAGTGGCAGGGGCCCTTGGGTGTTGTTGAGTGTCCGCCCTGGTGTTGACGAGGTCCTGCAGCAGCCCTACCATGGTAACCAGGGTGGAGGTGAGGGCTCTGATGTCCTCCCTGTACCCCCAATAGTGTTCCTCCTGCAGTACCTGGATCTCCTGGAACCGGGCCAGTACCGTCGCCATCGTCTCCTGGGAGCGGTTGTATGCTCCCATGATGGTGGTGAGGACCTCGTGGAGAGTGGGTTCCCTGGGCCCGTCCCCCCCCTGTCGCACAGCTGCCCTCCGAGTTGCCCTGTTTCCCTGGGCCTCTGCCCCCTGGCCGGTGTGCCCACTACCACTGCCCCCAGGTCCCTGTTGTTGTTGGGGTGGTGGGTTATCCTGGGTGCCCTGTAGTGGTAGACACACCGCAGATTGACGCGCCCTGGAGACAGAGGCATGGGCCCGCTGGGTGGGAGCTGTGCTGGTGTTCCCAGAGGGGTTTGGGTCTGTAGTGGCCTGGGCCTGTGTGAGGGGAACCGACTGTCCAGAGGTCCCCGATGGTCCGGGCTGGTCATCGGTGTCCAGGTCGACAGAGCTGCTGTCATCGCTGACGGCCTCTTGGGTGTGGGGTGTGGAGAATTCTGGGCCCTCCGCGGCGGTGTGTTGACAGTCGGGTCCTGCAGGGGTATAGAGGTATGGTTATAGTTTCAATGTGTGGCATATGGGTGTATCTGTGGGTTCCCGTGTCCCCAAGTGCTGGCATTTGTGTGTGGGGGCTTTGGTGAGGGTGGCTTGTGGGGGGGATGTGTATATGCATTGGGCATGCTTTGGTGATGGGTGTCCATGCTTAGTGGACGCATGCAGGCCTAGGTTTTGGGATGTGTGGGTTGTGATGGTGAGACATTGGCGGGGAATAGGTGTGCTGGGGGTGGGGGTGAGGATGGTGGTGGGGGTGAGGGTGGGGGTGAGGATGGTGGTGGGGGTGAGGATGGTGGTGGGGGTGGGGGTGAGGGTGGGGTTCGAGGATGGGGGTGAGGGTTGGGGTATGATTTGGCATACAGGTGGGGGGGAAGCAGTAGTGAAGCTTCAACTTACCAGTATCCATTCCTCCGCCGACTCCTGCGAGGCCGTCAGGATGCAGGATGTTCAAGACTTCCTCCTCCCATGATGTAAATTGTGGGGGTTGAGGTGGGGGTCCTCCGCCAGTCTTCTGCACGGCGATGTTGTGCCTGGATACCATGGAACGCACCTTCCCCCGTAGGTCGTTCCATCGCTTCCTGATGTCTTCCCGATTTCTGGGGTGCTGTCCCACAGCGTTGACCCTGTCGACAATCCTCTGCCATAGCTCCGTCCTCCGGGCAATGCTGGTGTATTGGACCTGTGTGCCGAACAGCTGGGGCTCTACCCGAACGATTTCCTCCACCATGACCCAGAATTCTTCGTCTGTGAAGCGGGGTTGTCTTTGGGGTGCCATGGGGTGGTGTGTATGATGTGTGGGGTGGAGTATGTGTATTTAAGTGTGTTGAGTGTGGTGGTGTGTGTTGTTTTGTGTGTGGATAGTGTGTGGGTGATGGTGTGGAGTGGCTGTGGCTGCTAGTTTGTGGATGGTGGTGTCTCGCTCTGGCCTTCTTTCAGAATTTTTTTGCGTAGGGGTTTGTGGGTGATGTGGGTGTGTGTTTTATATTGTATTGTGTGTGTGGGAGTGGTGTGTGTATGTGTATCAGGTGTGTGGGATTCAAATCATCCAATGTGGCTGAGTTTTGTTCGTTTGTGTGTATTCTGACCGCGGCGGTGTGTCCCGCCAATGGAATACCGCGTTTGAATGACCGCCGCGTGGATTCGTGGGTCGTAATGGCATGGGCGTATTTCTGTTGGCGTGGCGGTGGAGGTTTTGTCACCTCCACTTTTCCGCCGACCGCTGGTCTGGCGGTCGGTTGTGGCTGTCGGATTTTCTGAGGTTTGCCTTCTGCGGGTCAGAATGACCGTGGCGGGTTTCCGCGACCGCGGCGGGATTATGGAGGATTTCTGACCGGCGGTAAGTGCATTTTACCGCCGGGGTCAGAATGACCCCCTATGTCTTCAATATCTGTTGCATTCTCAACTGCACAAAGGCAAGCATTAAGTTTGAGGCTATGAAAAGCTTTAATTTCTTCAACACCCGGGAAACTTCGTGACAAACCTCACCAGATAACTTTTAGTACTCCAGTTTATTATTGTGTTCATCAGGTAGCATAAGAAGACAATACAGGGTAACTCCTTTGATGTTGTGAGCAGCATATCCAGTAGTGGCGGTTACAACACATGACAAAGTAGAGTCATTAGTCTTCTATAGATATCTGCTGGGAGTTTGAATTAAAAAGCTTTTTTCCAGTGCCAGCTTGTCCACTAACATATAAAAGAATTTGCTTAAAACTTGAACACTTCCATTCATTGTTTTGATGCAGTAATCCATGTTCTATTTTTCATTTAACTACTACATATATTTCTTTCTGCTCATCATTTAATTGTGCTACTAGCTTTTCAAAGTTAACACTTTGTTCTGTTGCTTGTTGCATAGTTGTCTCCACCTCGTGCATTGTTATAGCTGCTTCATTCTTAATAATTGGCTGACCAAGAGGATCTAGCCTAAGAGGTGCAGAACTCTGACTGCTTTATGAGCCTTCCTTTGCTAACTCAGCAGCAGTTGTCTCATCTTGTTCAATTAGCCCCTTTCAACATTTGTAGGTCGTTCCGAAATATTGGACACTCAATGCTTTCTTTTATAGCATTGAAAGAGTCTTCATAGCAGTCATAATCTCCAAGTAAGTGTAGTTCCAGAAAGCCAAAGTTTGAAGAGTTGAATCAGCACTGAGTAGAAAAATATTTTTTTCTCAGTAGTTTGACGAGTTCTCTATTGTTACTTAAGTAACTTTTTGCATGCCATGTCAAACAACTGTCTCAACCAAGCACAGCATACCTGCGTTTATCAATACAGTCTGACACATTATTTCTTTGTGTATAGCATTGTAGAATTTCATACGACTAACATTTTCAAGATGTGGACTTCTTCTTTGATAGTAGGTATCCAACATGTATGTTTTCACAATATCTGTACTCTCTGGATCAAACTCTGCCAGATACTGAATTTCTCAAAAATATTTCAAAACTCAATTTCCTGTGTTTACAAGTCCTAGACTAACCCAAACAATTCCTCTAGTACAAGCTAGTTGAACTCAACCTATCACAGCACTCAATGAGCTTATATCTCCCTATGTGAGAGCATTTTCAAAATGAAACTGTACAACTTGTTTGAGCAAAATATTTCTGCAGAAATCTCCTCCCAGGTTTCCTTCATCTCTGTTTATCTGATTTGGTGATGTATGAAGTGGCATAGCGAGCAACAGCAATCAAATTATTTGCAACAAACAGTATGTCCATATTTGCATACCTTAACTTCCGAATAACAGGACTATAATCATTAGTATATTTTAAAGCCTTTGATCTTTTCAGATTATGACCCTCATTATGACATTAGCAGTAAATCCCACTTACTGCCATGCTGACTGCCGCCGAAATACCACCACAGCGGCGATATCAGTTCACCATGTTATGACACACACACACACACCAATCCATCACTATTCAGCCACAGACACAAGTCCGCCACACCAAAGGTCAGTGATAAACTGAGGGCATCCAAATCCACATTGTTACGCCAACTGAACAACGCCCACCACATTATGACCCACAATTCACCACGGCGGACATTCAACGTTGGTAAACCATTGGCGGTGCACACCGCCGCGCTCAAAATAACACACACTCAAACAAAACAGCACCACATTTAACAATTCAAACTACACACACTTGACACCCATACACACATCACACCCATACCACTATAAAACACACACCCACATTACCCGCATCCCTTTATGAATACAAATAATTGCCACCAGAGGGAGACAGCAAGACCACTCACACAACCAGAGCCACATACCACCATCACCTATACACCACCCACACACCTCACAACACACACCCAACACATCACCCTGCACACCCTCACCCACACTACTCACACAACACCCATGGCACCACAACGACACCCCAGATTCTCTGAAGAGGAGCTGAGGGTCATGGTGGAGGAAATCATCAGGGTAGAGCCACAGCTATTTGGATCACAGGTGCAGCAAACATCCATTGCTAGGAATATGGAGCTATAGTGGAGGATCGTGGACAGAGTCAACGCCGTGGGACAGCACCCCAGAACAAGGGACGACATCAGAAAGAGGTGGAACGACCTAAGGGGGAAGGTGCGTTTCATTGCTGCAAGAAACCAACTAGTTGCTCAGAGGACGAGCAGTGGACCCCATCCTCCTCCCCCACAACTAACAACATGGGAGGACCAAGTCTTGGCAATCATGCATCCTGAGGGCCTGGCAGGAGAAGCAGGAGGACTGGACTCTGGTAAGTCAACTCTATACTACTATCACCCCCCCCCCACCTGCATGCCTTCACATTCACCCACTCTCATTCCCATCACTCCACCACTACCAAGACACCCCACCATCACATCCCACCCATCTCAATGCCAAGCCCTGCATGCACCACCAATGCATGGACACCACTCACAGACCTGTGTGGACACCTATCACTAAAGCATGCACACTGGAGAGAATCAGCTAGCCCACCACATACCAACTCACACAAGTTAAAGCTGCCAGGGCAAATACAACCAAATAGGGCAAGCCAGCCATGCGCCATATGTCACACAGAAACAATAACACTCCATTCATAACACCACAGGTATCCCACCCAATGTCTCAGAGAAGAGGTACCAGCACTAGCCAGTTCCCCCACAGAAGAGGCCCACAGTGATGACAGCAACTCGGCTCGCCTGGATCTGGATGACCAACCTTGCCCATCAGGGACTTCCGGACAGTTGGTTACGCAGGAACAGTCACACACCACTACAGAGCCTCCCCCATCTGGAAACTCCACCACAGCACCCACCCAGCGTGCCCACACCTCTGTCCCTAGGACACGTCAATCAGCAGGTTGTCCACCACTACAGGGACCCCAGGGCACCCCCGTACACAAGACAATCAGAGACCTGGGGTCAGTGGCAGTGGGCACATGATTCAGGGGACAGAGGCACAGGACAACAGGACGGATAGAAGATATCAGGTCAGGCTCTAGTTGAGCACACAACTCCGTTATAGTGGCCCTGTCAAGTCTGTAGGTGAGGATAATGTGCCTGTCCTCCATTGTTGCCAAATCTACCTGGGAGTATGTCTCCATCTCCTATTCATCCACAGTGGTTGCAATCTAGGGGGCAAAAGAGTGAGGAACCGGACATAAACTGTACATTGGAGCCACAACATTTGTCCAGATTCTATAATTGTGAACTGTGATGCAGTTGTAATCCAGGGCCTGCAACCCCCCCTGAAATGCACCCGCCGGTCCTGTGTGGATAGACAGGTGGAGGTGAGGTCATTCTGCTGACGCTGTGCGCCGTTGTGGGAGGCCGTCATGAATCGCCGTGCATCGCCTCATTGGATAATATTAGCCCCTATGGGGTACAGTGGCCAATGGTGATGTACGCCAGCGGTGAAGGTATGCACCGCCACGGACTTGACCGCCATTTTCTATCTGTTCTCTCACTTGCTACCTAACCTTCAACAGAAGAGGACCTACACTGCATGTGATGCTGTGACCTGTGTCTGGAACCTACCATGGCTCGTGTGACTGGGGAAAGGGCCCCTGCCTCTACCTCAGCAGAGTTGGAATGACTGGTGGATGGGGTCCTACCCCAGTACTGACTGCTGTATGGGCCTCCAGACCAACAGGTGAGTACACTCTGGGTACGATGCATGCGGCATGAATGAATGAAGTGGTGTTTGTGAAGGCCTCCCATGGGGGGGTTGGTGTATGTCCCCTAGGCGATGTGCAGCTTGTGTGCTGGGCCATGTCCGTGCAAATGGGGATGTGAAGGGGTATGGTGGGCCATGAGTGTAACAGGCAGGACGTTCTGAGTAATACCTTTCCCTGCCTGTATTTTCTCTACAAGTCGGCGCCCATCAAAGGAAGGGTATATGGCGTGCCATCGCCAAGGACGTGCGGACCCTGGGGGTCTACAGCAGGTGGAGCACCCACTGTCAGAAACGGTGGGAGGACCTGAGACGCTGGGCATGGGAGAGGGTGGAGGCCCAGCTGGGGATGGCTTCCCAACGAGGAAGGGGTGCCCGTCAAACCCTGACCCCCCTTATGGCCCGCATACTGGCAGTGGCCTATCCGGAGCTGGATGGGCACTTGAGGGCATTCCAGCAGCCAAAAAAGGGTGAGTACAGTGCCCACCATTACAACTTATGCATGGTAGGTTGTTATCTGGGTGGGGGATGTGTGTCTGTGGGTTCCCCTAGGCCAGGCCTGACATCGCAGCGTAGGTACCATGTTGGCTAAGGGTCTGAAGTGATAATCCTGCTACCTAGCTCGTAGGCATCCACAACTTGTCAGGACTGTGTTGGTCCCAGGTGTGCTGCATTTGGCGGTATATACCCATCCCCATGCCTTGGTGGCTAGCATTATAACTGGTAGTGCAATGCATAGTGAATAGGGCTGTTCACTGTGTGTGAGGGTGATAGGTATGCCAATGGAGGTGTTGGTGCAGCTATTTACCAAGTGTTTCCTTTGTCTCTTCCTCCCCTTTTTGTTTTGTCATCCTGTCCTTATGTGCATTAGCATCATCTGGCGGAGGAGCAGAGGCACTGGCAACGGAGGGAGCTGCATCCCACAGGACCCAGGAGGCAGAGTCCACCGACGCTGAGGGCACCAGTGGGACAGAGGGTGAGGGGAGCACCACGGCAGAGACTGGAAGGGACAATTCTGACACAGATACCTCCTCGGATGGAAGCTCCCTGGTGGTGGCGGACACTTCTGTAACCACCCCAGCTACAGGTACCGCCGTCACCCCCATACCAGCACCACCCTTCCAGCAGCCCCTCAGCATGTTGCAAGTGCCCGCTCACCCAGGAGGGTGGGCATCTCCTTCATCCCAGGCACCTCAGGCCCTGCACCAGTTAGCCCTGCTGACCTGAGTGAGGAGGCTATTGACCTCTGAGATCCATCTCTGTTGGGCAGTCAGCCATTGTGAATGCCATCCAGGGGCTGGCGGCCCAAATGCAACAAACCAATGCATTTCTGGAGGGCATTCACACTGGCTTGGCGGCCTAACAGAGATCAATCCATGATCTGGCCTGCTCTCTGATGGCAGCCATTGTCCACGTGTCCCCCCTCCCCCCTCCACATTCCTCTACCCAATCCCATTCCCCTCAACCCCAACCTATCCCAAGCACACAGGCAGACCAGCATGCACACAAGAAAACACACAAGAGTGGTTCAGGCAAACATAAACACCACACTTCATACCACAGGCACTTACACAAACACCATCCAGATGCAGACATACCAACATCCATTGACTCCACTGTGTCCACCTCCTCCTCCTCCTCCATCTTCCTCCAAATTTGCGTCTCCACTCACACATGCATGCACTACAAACTCATCCACTACTGCCATCACCAGCACACCTATCATAACACACACCTCACTGGCAGACACCACCCCAACAGCCATGCACATGTCCTCTGTGTCCTCTCCCACTGTGTCTGTGCTGCCCCCTCGCAAGGTACACAAATGCAAGAACTCAGACACCCAACAGCCATCCACCTCACAACAGCATCCAGCCCATGCACCTGCACCCAAACACAGCAGACAGACACCTCCCACAACCACTCCCTCTTCCTCCACTCCAAAACCTTCTCCCTCTTCCCACCCTAATGTCCCTAAGAAGTTTTTCCTCTCCACCATTGACCTCTTCCCTACCCCTCCCCCCAGTCCTTCACGTCGGGCTAGGATGTGGAAAACCAAGGCAAGCTCCTCAGCCACCCAGTCCATGGGCCCAGTAGTGTCCACAGCAACTCGTGGTGGGAAAGGATCCATGCCACCAGCCAGCCTCACAGAAAGGGTGCCTGCCCCAAGTGCTGCCAGGAAGGGCAATGAGCCATCCCCAGCTGCTGCCAGGAAGGGCAAGGAGCCATCCCCAGCTGCTGCCAGAAGAGGCAAGGGGCCTGCACTAGCTGTTGCCCTGAAGAGCAAGGAGCCATCCCCAGCTGCTGCCAGGAAGGGCAAGGAGCCATCCACAGCTGCTGCCAGGAAGGGCAAAGGGCCTGCACCAACAGGCAGGAAGTAGAGGGGGTCTGGTGCAGGGCCTCAGTAGGAGCCCCCACCACCAACCATGGTTGTGCAGCCGTCCAAGGCTGCAGGGGATGGCTGGAGCTTTCCCCCACTACCCCCACCACCAGCATCACCAGCAGCACCGCCACCAGCAGTGGGCAGCCATCCGAGGCTGTAGGGGACAGGCTGGAGCTTCCCCCCACTACCGCCAACACCAGCAGCACTGCTACCAGCAGTGGGCAGCCATCGAAGGCTGCAGGGGATGGGCTGGAGCTTCCCCCCACTACCGCCACCACCAGCATCACCAGCAGCACCACTGCCACCACTGAGCAGCCGTCACTGCCTGCAGACATTCATTAGACCTGCCTCCATAGGCTGTTGTGCGGCCTGCCCCCTGAACATTCTGTAGGTATGACACCCAACTGAGAGACACTGACCTTGCACTCCCCAGGATAAAGATCACAGGGCAAAATGCCCCCTCCAGAATCAGTGGGTATGGCCCCAACTTACCCCATCCTCCTCAGGATGAAGATCACAGGGCACAATGCCCCCTCCAGAACCAGTGGGTATGGCACCCACTCACCCCATCCTCCCCGGGATGAAGATCACAGGGCACAATGCCCCCTCCAGAACCAGTGGGTATGGCACTCACTCTCCCCATCCTCAGCAGGATCAGAAGCACAGGGCACGATGCCCCCTCCAGTACCAGTGGGTATGGCACCCACTCACCTCATCCTCCCCAGGATGAAGATCACAGGGCACGATGTGCCCTACAGAACCAGTGGGCAAGTCACCCACTTGGGAGACTGTGGCCTTGCACTCCCCAGGACCAAGCACAGGTCATGTTGCCCCCTCCAGAACCAGTAGGCGACACCCACTCGAGAGACTGTGGCCTTGCACTCGCCAGGACCAAGCACAGGGAATGTTGTCCCCTCCAGAGCCAGTGGACAAGTCACCCACTTGAGAGACTGTGGCCTTGCACTCCCCAGGACAAAGGACAAAGAGCACAGGGCATGTTGCCCCCCCCCAGGACCAGTGGTGTTGTTCCATCTGACGGCTGAGGTGTACCCCCCGTTCCTAATCCCCTTCAGGTACCTGCCTATTTTCGAACTGATGCCCTGCAGTATTGTCTCCATGTTGTTGCAGGAGACAAGTGAGGCCTTGGACTTTATGAATCGGCCCTGTGTCCCACGCACATTGAGGACTGGGCTATGCCCCTTGATTTGTACATATGTATATACTTTTAGATTGGATGTACGTATGTTTTATGTATTCATATTATTACACTCACTTTCATCTATTCGTGTTGTCCTTGCATTATTCCTGAGGGGTACGGGGTAAATATGTTTTCTTGTGCACCTGATTGTGTGTATGGTGTTGGGGTTGGGTGTGTGTGTGTTCTGCATGTGTGTGTCACTCTCTTTTTCCTCCCCATCCCCTGTGTGCAAGGCGGCTGTACTCACTGTGGTTTTCTTCTCTGTCGTTGGTGTTTGTGGTGGGCCAGGACGTAGAAGATCATTGGAAAGATCTGATGCTCGGGCTCCATGGCAGCTTATTTCTTCCCTGTGTCTCCAAAGATGAGTTGTTTCCCTTCTGAGGTCTGTTTCTGCCAGGCTTTTGATGTCGTTGGTACCTTCCCGGAAAAGGTGGCGGATTGCAGGGTCTTAATACCATGGGTGGAACATTGACTTCCGCCTGGCTGTAGGCGGCTACCGCCGTGGTGCCTGTTGTTTCCGCCCTGACGGTCGGTGTGGTAAAGTGGCTGTCTATCTGAGCTCTTTCCGCCATGGTCATAATTTGGCGGTAATTACCATCACATTATCACCGACCACCAGGGTTGTAATGAAGGCCTATATGTTTCCTTTGGAGATTTTCTTATCAGTGTATGCCTCACTGCAGATAAAAAGCTGTTCTCTCTCCCCTTTGAAATGGTAGGCCTTGGAAATCCAAAATGACATCTTGTATAAAACTTTCCTTTGCATCTATATCTTCAGTGGCATTACTTGCCACCTCTATGTGATTGAAAGCATAGAACTTGCAGTTGTATGAATTTGTTCTGAATGTCATCTGGAATGTAACATACTGTTCTATGAAAGAAAGTACAGACTCATCAGTATCAGTTCAAAATTTTGGAGCATCCTTTATCCACAATAGCATGTGAATATGCAGAGCACCTCTTGCCTGGTATTCTTTCTTCTAAAAGATGTCTGTGATTTCAGCAAGAGGAGGATTTGTTTGTTGTATTTAAAACCAAGGATTGCTTTAAACTTATGATTGAAATAACGACATATATTAGCAGGGTCCAAAGAGCAAAGTTCCCCTGCTGTCTTCAAATGGGTATCTTTTACATTACAGTTTGCTTCTCTTAGAAATTCTAGTAGATCATCCCAAGCATACTCTGCACAGCTAAGCGTTATAAACCAAGTAAGAGGACATACGTTCTGGAGCATGCATTTAAGTTCTCCAGGATGACAGTTCCACATTGACATGCTATCAAATTAATGAAGTTGTACTCCAGATTTTCATCTTTTCCTTGTATATTATCAGCAAACTCCCTTGCAGATAGATTTTGAAGATTAACTCCTGTCTTAAGCATATGGTTCACAGCATAGGAGAGTCATGAAAAGTCACTCTCGGATGAAATATGTACTGAATACATTGACGAAACCTAGGGTCTTCAGAATATAGGCCCTCATTACAGCCCTAGCAGTTGGTGATAAAGTGGCGGTAATACCGCCAACAGGCCGGTGGTAATAAATATGACCACGGCGGAAACCTCTCTGACGGACAGCCACTTTAACACACCGACCGTCAGGGTGAAACCAACAGGCACCACAGCGGTAACCGCCTACAGCCAGGTGGAAGACAATGTTCCACCCACTGTATTATGACACACCAATCCACCACCTCTTTTCCAGGACAGTATCAATTACATCAAAAGCCTGGTGGAAACAGAACATAGAAGGGAAAGAAATTCACCTGTGGAGACTCAGGGAAGAACCACGCCGTCATGGAGCCCGAGTTGCATGTGTTCCCCATGCTTGTCTACCTTCTGCTCCATTACGAATACCAACGCCGGCAAAGATAACCACAGTGAGTACTGCCGCCTAGCACACAGGGGAGGGGGGAAGGAAAAAGAGAGTGACACACACACGCAACACACACACACCCAAGACCATACACACAAACAGATGCAGTAACGTTATATTTACCCTGTCCCCCTGAGGAATAATGCAAGGACAAAAGGAATTGATTAAAGTGAGTGTAATAAGATCAAATAGTATAAATATGTGCATCCAAATCAAAAAGAATATACATATTTACAAATGTAGAGATACTGCCCAGTCCTCAATGTCCGTGGGCCACAGGGCCACATCACAAAGTCCAAGGCCCCACCTTACTCCTGCATTAACATGTAGAGAACACTGCAGGGGCATCAGGTTGTAAATAGCCAGGCACCTCAGGGGGACAGGGATTTGGGGGGCACCTCAGCCAGAAGATGGTACAATCCCACTGGTCCTGGAGGGTGTCAATATGCCCTGTGCTTGATCCTGGGGGATGCAAGGCCACAGTCTCACAAATAGGTGATTTGCCCACTGCTTGGTGCTGGGGAGTGCAAGGCCACAGTCTCTCAAGTGGGTGATTTGCCCACTGTTTGGTCCTGTGGAGTGCAAGGGCATAGTCTCTCAAGTGGGTGATTTGCCCACTGCTTGGTCCTGGGAGTGCAAGGCCACAGTCTCTCAAGTGGGTGACTTCTTCCATTGGTTCTGGAAGGGGCATTGTACCCAGTGAGCATCATCCTGTGGAGGATGGGGTGAGTGGATGGCTTTTCCACTGGTACTGCAGGGGGCATTGTGCCCTGTGAGCTTCATTCTGGGGAGGATGGGGTGAGTGGATGGCTTCTCCACTGGTTCTGGAGGGGGAATTGTGCCCAGTGAGCTTCATCCTGGGGAGGATGGGGTGAGTGGATGTCTTCTCCACTGGTTCTGGAGGGTGCATTGTGCCTTGTGATGCAGATCTTGGGGAGGGCAAGGTTACAGTCTCACACCTGGGTGTCAGACCCACAGGATTTGCAGGGGCCAGGGTGCACAACAGCCCATGGATGCAGGACTACACACTGCACGCCGGCGGTGATTGCTGCTCAGTGGTAGCAGTGGTGCTGCTAATGGAGCTGGCAGTGGTGGGGGAAGGCTCCAGCCCTTCCCCTGCAGCCTCGAACAGCTGCCCACTGGGGCTGCTGCTGCTTGCGGTGGTGCTGGTGGCGGTGCTGGCAGTGGTGGGGAGAGGCTCCAGCCCATCCCCTGCAGGTCCGGACAGCTGCCCACTGGGGCTGCAGCTGGCAGTGGTGCTGGCGGCGGTGCTGGTGGCGGTGCTGGCTGTTGTGGGGGGAGGCGCCAGCCCTTCCCCTGCAGCCTCAGATGCTGCCCACTGGGGCTGCTGCTGCTTGCGGTGGTGCTGGTGGCGGTGTTGGCAGTGGTGGGGAGAGGCTCCAGCCCATCCCCTGCAGGTCCGGACAGCTGCCCACTGGGGCTGCAGCTGGCGGTGGTGCTGGCGGCGGTGCTGGTGGCGGTGCTGGCTGTTGTGGGGGGAGGCTCCATCCCTTCCCCTGCAGCCTCAGATGCTGCCCCCTGGGGCTGCTGCTGTGGGCAGTGGTACTGGTGGCAGTACTGGTGGCAGTGGTGGGGAGAGGCCTCAGCCCATCCCATGCCTTGTATGGCTGGACCACCAGGGTTGGTAGTGGAGCTCCAACTGAGTCCCAGCACCAGGCCTCTTTTCCCTTCTGCCTGCTAGTGCAGGCCCTTTGCCCTTCCTGCCAGCAGCTGGGGATGGCTCCTTCCGCCTTGTGGCAGCAGCTGGGGACTGCTCCTTGCCCTTCCTTTCAGCAGCCGGGGATTGCTCCTTGCTCTTCCTTGCAGCAGCTGGGGGTGCCTCCTTGCCCTTCCGTGCAGCAGCTGGGGGTGCCTCCTTGCCCTTCCTTGCAGCAGCTGGTGGGTGCCTTCTTGTCCTTCCTTGCAGCACTTGGTGAAGGCAAACTTTCAGTGTGGCTGCCTAGTGCCAGGGATCCTTTCCCACCTTGGGTAGCTGTGGACACTACTGTGCCCATGGACTGGGTGGCTGAGGTGCTTGCCTGGGTTTTGACCACCCTGGCCTGAAGTGAGGGATGGAGAGGGCTAGGGAAGAGGTCAATCTTTGCGAGGATAATATTCTTAGGGACATTGGGGCAGGAAGAGGGAGATGGATTGGGAGTGGAGGAAGAGGGAGTGTTTGTAGGAGGTGTCAGTCTGCTATGTTTGGGTGCAGGTGCATGGGCTTGATGCTGATGTGAGGTGGATGGCTGTTGGGTGCCTGAGTGCTTGCGTTTGTGTACTTTGGGAGGAGGGGGCACAGACACAGTGAGAGAGGACACAGGGTACATGTGCATGGACTCCCAGTAAGGGGCGTGTGCTGTTAGGTGTGCTGGTGTTGGGGTAGTGGATGAGGATGTAGTGCATGCAGGTGTGAGTGGAGATGAAACTGGGAGGGAGGTGGATGACGAGGAGGAGGGGCCACACTGGAGGCAGTGGATGTTGGTATGTCTGATTCTGGATGTTGTTTGTGTCAGTGCCTGTGGGATGAAGTGTGCTGCTTGTGTTTGTCATGTCCACTCTTGTATGATGAACTGGGTGTATGCTGGTCTGACTGTGTGCTTGGGATAGGTTGGGGTTGAGGGGAATGGGATTGGGTACAGGAAGTTGGAGGGGGGAGGCTGGAAACAGGGACAATGGCTGCCATCAGAGAGGAGGCCAGAGCCTGGTTTGATCTATGTTGGGCCGCCATGCCAGTGTCAATGCCCTCCAGGAAAGCATTTGTCTGTTGCATTTGGGCTGCCAGCCCCTGGATGGCATTCACAATGGTAGACTTCCCAACAGAGATGGATCACAGGAGGTCAATAGCCTCCTCACTCAGGGCAGCAGGGGTAACTGGGGTGCCTCCTCACTCAGGGCAGCAGGGGTAACTGGGGCAGGGCCTGAGATGCCTGGGGCGAAGGAGATGCCCACCCTCCTGGGTGAGCGGGCACGGGAAAGTCACGGAGGGGCTGCTGGGAGGGCTTTTCTGGTACGAGGGGTGGCGGCTGTACCTGTAGCTGGGATTGGAACATATGTGTCTGCCAGCCCAGGGAGCTCCCATCGGAGGAGGTATCCATAACTGTTCTGTCCCCTCCTGTCTCTACTGTGGTGCTCCCCTCCCCTTCCGTCTCACTGGTGCCCTCCCCATTGGTGGATTCGGCCTCCTGGGTCCTGTGGGATGCAGCGCCCTCTGTCGCTGGTGCTTTTGCTCCTCCGCCAGATGATGCTAATGCACATAAGGACAGGGTGACAAAACAAAAAGGAGTGGGGAGATACAAAGGATACAATTGGTCAATGGCTCCACCAACGCCACCGTTGGCGTACTCGACACACTCAAACAAAGGGAACAGCCCTACGCACTAGGCAATGCAGTAACAGTCACAATGCTAGTCACCAGGCCATGGATAGAGACACCTAACGCCAATTGCAGCATACCTGAGACCCACAGACCCCTTCCCAGTAGTGGGTGCCTAGTAGCTAGGTTGGAGTACTTTCACATCAGAACCCTGCCCAACATGGGACCAACCCTGCAAAACCAGGCCTGGCTTAGGGGCACCCACAGGGCCCACACCCCCAACCCGGATCCCACCTCATAAAGTGCAAGTTGTATATTGGAGTACTGTACTCACCCTCTTGTAGCTGCTGTGATGCCCCCAAGCGCCCATCCAGCTCCAGATAGGCCACTGCCAGTATGCAGGCCATCAGGGGGTTCAGGGTTCGACAGGCACCCCTTCCTTATTGGGAGGCCAGCCCCAGCTCGGCCTCTGACGTCTTCAGTGCCCAGCGTCTCAGGTCATCCCACCGTTTCTGACAGTGGGTGCTCCGCCTGCCGTAGACCCCCAGGGTCCCCACCTCCTTGGCGATGGCACGCCATATTCCCTTCTTTTGATGGGCCGTGACCTTCAGCGAAATGGACAACGGGAAAAGTATTAGTCTGACCGTCCTGCCTGTTACACTCATGGCCCAACATGCCCCTTCCTATCCCCATTAGCACAGACATGACCCACCATACATGCTGCACGCTGCCTAGGGCCCACTCGCTACCCACCCCCTACATGAGGCCTTCACACACAGCTCTCCATGCATTCACGCCCCATGCCTCGTACTCACGGTGTACTCACCTTTGGTCTGGAGGCCCATACAGCATTCGGTACTGGGGTTGGACCCCATCCACCAGTAGCTCCAACTCTGCCGAGGTGAAGGCAGGGGCCCTTTCCCCATTCACACGAGTCACGGTCAGTTCCAGACACAAGTCACTGTAGCACATGCAATGTAGGTCCTCTCCTGTTGAAGGTCATGTAGCAAGTGAGTGAACAGATAGAAAATGGCGGTGACGTCCGCGGCGGTGCATACCGTCACCGCTGGCGTACATCACCATTGGCCACTGTACCCCATAGGGCCCAATGTTAACCAATGAGGAGTTGCACAGCAATTTTCGACTGCCTCCCACAATGGCGCACAAAATCAGTGGAATTACCTTATTTCCACCTGTCCCTCCATACAGGACAGGCGGGAGCCATTTCAGGGGAAGGGCAGGCCATGGATCCTAAATGCGTCACAGTACACAAATGCACCATTTGGACATCTCCAACAAAATACTGTTACAATCACAAGATGCATTGAACTGCAGTGTTTGGAATTAAGAGATAATGACCAGCTGCTCACTATTTTACCCCTTAGTTTGCAACCGCTACTGATGAATAGGAGATGGAGACATCCCCCGTGTACAGAACCCTGGTGGACTTGGCAACAATGGAGGACAGACACATTATCCTTACCTATAGACTTGACAGGGCCACAATCACAGAGCTGTGTGCCAATTGGAGCCTGACCTGATATCAGCTACCCGTCACCCTACTGGGATTCCCCCCCTCTTGTGCATGTTCTATCTGTGCTCCATTTCCTGGCAACTGGTTCTTTCCAAGTGACAGTGGGTTTGGCAGCAGGAATGTCACAGCCAATGCTGACCAGAGTGTTGTCTGCCCTAATTAAACACATGTGCAGCTACATCGTTTTCTCCCAGCTGGAGGATTTGGCCACAGTGAAAGCTGATTTCTATGCAATGGGAAATATCCTGAACATAATTGGGGCTATTGATGGAACACATATTGCATTTGTTCCCCCCCCGGCGAAATGAACAGGTGTTCAGTAATTGAAAGAGCTTTCACTCCATGAAAGTGCAAATGGTTTGTTTGGCGGACCAGTACATCTCCCACGTCAGTGCAAAGTATCCCGGGTCTGTGCATGATCCCTTTTTCCTGAGGAATAGCAGCATCCCAAATGTGATGGCTCAACTCCAGAGGCAGAGGGTGTGGCTAATAGGTGAGCCCTGGTTCCCACCCAGTATATGTTGGTGTATGGGTATGGTGTGGGCCCTAAGGGTTAGTGTGTGGCTCACAGCAGTCCCTCCATATTTGCAGGTGACTCTGGTAACAGTTTTGTGTTTGACATTGTCACTGGCAGGCTGTTTTTCCATCTTCTGTGGTCACTTACTGTACCCTTTGGCATCTCTATTTGCAGATATTTGTGCCCCACTATCGCTCCTGGTGTGTTGACTGCAGCCAACTACAGGTCTTTCCTATGTATACATTACTGTACAGTTGAATTGCAATGTTTAAACCTTGATAAACGAATACATACTTAAATAATTTGACATACTCCATACTTGTATTATTTCAAAGGGTGTTTATTTAAGTGCTAAGAAGTAGAGGGAGTAGTGGAATGGGCTGGGTTGATGATGGAGGAAAGTCCAGGATAGAGTCCAGTCTATCACAGGTGCATTGTCCAAGGGGGCATAGGAAGGGGAGCAATGGCAGTTCAATGTGGACAGGGTCACAGAGTGGGACACAAGGGTGGCAATCAGAAGAGTCTTTTTTCCTGGTGGGGGTCTTAGCAATAGTCTCTGACTTCTGCCTGGATCTCAAGGCATGTTTGCTGGGTGGTTCTCCTTCTGCAGAGGGAGGGGTGCTGTTGGCCTGTTGGTCCTATGGTGGGGCCTCCTGTCCACTAGTGCAGTAGAGGTGGAGGGCTGTTCATCAGTTTGGCTAGTGTCAGGGGCCGGTGGTGTGCCACTGCCTCCCTCATAGTGTTAGTCATGTCTGCCAGCACCCCTGCAATGGAGACCAGGGTGGTGTTGATGTCCTTCAAGTCCTCTCTGATCCCCAGGTACTGTCCCTCCTGTAGCCGCATGTTCTCCTGCAACTTGTCCATGATCTGGACCAGCGTATCCTGGGAATGTTGGTATGCTCCCAGGATCACGTGAGTGTCTCCTGGAGAGTTGGTTCCCTGGGCCTGTCCTCCCCCTGTCACACAGCAGTCCTCCCAGCTGCCCTGTTGTCCTGTGCCTCTGTCCCCTGAACCGTGTGCCCACTACCACTGACCCCAGGTCCCTGATTGGCATGTGTTTGTGTTGTGGCCTGAGGTCCCTGTAGTGGTGGACACACCGCTGATTGACGTGTCCTGGGGACAGAGGTATGGGCCCGCTGGGTGGGTGCTGTAGTGGTGTTTCCTGAGGGGGGAGGCTCTGTGGTGGTGTGTGACCGTGCCTGGGTAACCGACTGTCCGGAGATCCCTGATGGGCCAGGTTGGTCATCCAGATCCAGGTGACCAGAGCTGCTGTCATCACTGTGGGCCTCTTCTCAGGGGGACTGGATGTTGCTGGCACCTCTTCTCCGGTGACATTGGCTGGGGTACCTGTGGGGATGTAAATGCAGTATTATTGTTTCTGCGTGTGACATATTGTGCACAGGTGTGTTGTCCTCTATGGTTGTTGTTGCCCTGGCTGATTTGCCTTTGTGTGACTTGCTACTTGGTGGACTAGGTGATTCTCTCCAGTGTGCATGCAGTGGTGATAGGTGTCCATACAGGTCTGTGAGGGGTGTCCATGTATTGGTGCTGCATGCAGGTCTTGGTATTGGGGTGTCGTTGTGGTGCCATGGGTGTAGTGTGAGTGGTGTGGGTGAGGGTGTGTGGGGTGATGTGTTGGGGTGTGTGATGTTTACCACCATTAAATGTTCGCATCGAAGATTCATAGGTAATAATGTGATGGGCGTAGTTCTGTTAGCGTAACAGTGTGGGTTTTGATACCGCCAGTTTATCACTGACCTTTGGCCTGGCGGACTTGTGTGTGTGGCTGTATAGTGACGGATTGGTATGTGTGTGTCATAATATGGTTGGGGGGTTATGCGCCGCGGCGGCGTTATTATGCCATCAGTCGGCATGGCGGTAAGGAGGATTTACCGCCAATGTGATAATGAGGGCCATAGTCTTGATGACCTGTATTCAGCTGCTGGTATTTGCACAGGTTGGTCATCATAGTGGAGTCCTACTCCTTTGAGACATAGCTGCAGAAAACAACGAGCCTCTAAACCTTTTTCCCACTTGCCTGTTTCATTTGAAAGAGATCAATAGCATCCTCAACAACATCTTTACAATGAAGTGGATGAATAGTATAGTGTTCATATATTTCTTCTGACTTCTCCTTATCTACTTTTTTAGTTTCATTATTTTAGTTCATCATCAATACTAGTCTCATTTGCAATCATGTCAACATTCTTGTAATTTTCTTTCAGGTATAGTGTGGCTTTTTTCGTTATCCACATCAACTAACTCTTGACAGATTTTCTTACTTTTGGTAAGAACTCCTTTTACTAGAATAATCAGTGGTTCGTCTACAGACTCAACATTTTTTTTAAATGTAATGATAATATACAACTCTTCCTTTAAGTTCTCTCTGAAGTTATGTTGGTGGAAGCTTACATGTCTTTGGCTCCATTCGAATAATTGCTTGAAATGGATGAACAGTTTGAACTAGAATTGATTCATGCACATTTAATTGCTCAAGTTCTTCTGCAATTGGCACCAAAACTAATCTATTATAAATTGCTGTAGCTGGCATTTTATTATCATATAATTTGTCGTAACAATACTTACATATTTTTTGCTTTTTGCCTAAATCAAAGCTTCTACAAATAGATATGCACTGAATTCCTGCCCCTTATCATTGGTATCTTCTTCAGTTTTAGAAAATACATCTAGATTATGAGTTTGATTTTTATAGTGAGTGTAGCGACAACTGATAAACACATAGGCCCTCATTACAACATTGGCGGTAAAAGCCTCTTACCGCCGTGCAGAAGACCGCCAACACACTGCCGCGGAATTCCGCCACAGCTATTATGACCCACATCTCAGAATCCGCCAATATTCAGACACCCACACAAGTCCGCCACACAAAAGGTCAGTGATAAACTGGCGAAAACAAAACCGACACCGTCAAGCCAACAGAAATACACCCACACTATCACGACACACGAATCCACGCGGCGGTCTTTCAACCGCGGTATTCCATTGGCAGTACACACCGCCGCGCTCAAAATACACACACATTTACAAAACACAGCCACATTGGACGATTCAAAATACGCACACCTGAGACACATAAACACACTACTCCCACACACCCATTACAATATAAAACACACACCCACATCACCCACAAACCCCTACGACCAAACATACAGAAAGAAGGCCAGAGAGAGACACCACCAGCAAGTACAACAGCATCCACAGGCACATAACACCATCACCCACACAACTTCCACGCACCTCACACAACACACCACTACATATCACCACACTTATCACCACACACTCCACCCCACACATCACTGCACCACCCCATGGCACCGCAAAGACACCCCAGGTTCTCGGAGGAGGAGCTCAGGGTCATGGTGGAGGAAATTGTCCGGGTAGAGCCACAGCTATTCGGATCACAGGTGCAGCACACCTCAATTGCAAGGAAGATGGAGCTATGGCGAAGAATAGTGGACAGGGTCAACACAGTGGGACAGCACCCAAGAAATCGGGAGGACATCAGGAAAAGGTGGAACGACCTACGGGGGAAGGTGCGTTCCGTGGTCTCAAGACACCACCTGGCAGTTCAGCGGACTGGCGGCAGACCCCCACCTCCTCTCCCACAACTAACAACATGGGAGGAGCAGGTCTTGGCGATTCTGCATCCTGAGGGCCTCACAGGAGTACGTGGAGGAATAAACTCTGGTAAGTCAAAGCTTTACTATTACATCCCCCACCCTACTTGCATGCAATCACATACCCCCACCCTCACCCTCACCCCATCACACCAACTCCTCACAAATGTCCCAATATCACAACCCACCTATCCCAACACCAAGCCCTGCATGCAACTACAAAGCATGGACACCCATCACTAAAGCATGCGCACTGCACATACCCATACACCCCCCTAAACCATCATCACACAAGCTCCCACACAGGAATGCCAGCACTGGGGCACACGGTCACCCACCCATTGCACACCATGCCACACACAGATGCAATAATCATGCCTTTCCACCCCTGCAGGACCCCTACCCAACGTCACCAGACAGGAGGGTCCAGACATGTCCACTCCACCCACAGAAGAGGCCCACAGTGATGACAGCAGCTCTGTCCAACTGGATCTAGATGACCAGCCCGGACCATCGGGGACCTCTTGACAGTCGGTTCCCCTCCCACAGGCACAGGCCACCACAGACCTTCCCCCCTCTGGAAACACCAGCATAGCACCCACCCAGCGGGCCCATACCTCCGTCCCCAGGACACGTCAATCAGCTGTGTGTCCACCACTACAGGGAACCCAGGATAACCCTCCACCCCAACAACAACAGGGACCTGGGGGCAGTGGCAGTGGGCACATGGTCAAGGGGACGGAGGTCCAGGAACACAGGGGAACTGGGAGGGCTGCCGTGCGACAGGGGGCGGAGAAGCCAAGGGAACCCACTCTCCACGAGGCCCTCTCCTCCATCATGGGAGCATACCACCACTCCCAGGAGACGATGGCAACGGTACTGGCCAAGTTTCAGGAGACCCAGCGCATGCAGGAGGAACAGTATTTGGGCTTCAGGGAGGAACTCAGAACCATCAGCTCCACCCTGGGCACCATCGTAGGGGTGCTGAAGGAAGTACTCAACACCAGGAGGGACACTGTGGCACAACAAGGGGCCCCTGACACTAGCATGGACGATGAACTGCCCACCACCTCCGCCGGCGCTAGTGGACAGGACACCCCACCACAGGACCACCACACCAGCACCCCCCCCCTGCGGAGGGAGAACCACCCCGCAAACGGTCCCTGAGATCCAGGAACAAGACAGAGAACGATGCCAAGACCCCCGCCAAGAAATGAGACCACCCTGATTGTCATCCTACTGTCCCACTTTGTCACCGTGTCCATAATTAAACTGCCCCAGCTCCACTTCCTATGCCCATATGGGCAATGCACCTGTGAGACTAATAGACTGGACTCTGCCATGGACACTCCTCCGCCATCACCCGTCACCAATTAACTTCCTCCTCCAATATTTTGCATTGAAATAAACACACCTAAAGCAAAAAATGATCTGGAGTCTGTCTGTGATTTCGAAATAGTGTATTAGCAATTACAGTGACAAAATGTGTTTGAAATAGTAATGTCAACATACCTATGTCACACAGCTCTAGTCCATGAGGAATGTAAGCAGATGACACACAGTGGGACCCACATCTGTGAAACCGTAAGGGAAAGTGACAACTCAGTGACCATACACTGGGTGAAAACGACAGACAGGATAGAGGTAGTAGTGTAAAAGTACATGTAGTAGGCAGGATTGTATTATCACCTGTGTGTCACTGGAAATATTGCTGGATCACTGAGTCCCTGTTCTGCATGTCTTCTTCCTCTGCTTCATCCTCATCACTGTCCACAGGCTCCACAGCTGCCACAACACCGCCATCTGGACCATCCTCCTGCAGAAAAGGCACCTGTCGTCGCAAAGCCAAGTTGTGAAGCATACAGCAGGCCATGATGATCTGGCACACCTTCTTTGGTAAGTAGAATAGGGATCCACCTGTCATGTGGAGGCACCTGAACCTGGCCTTCAGGAGGCCGAAGGTCCGCTCGATCACCCTCCTAGTTCGCCCATGGGCCTCATTGTAGCGTTCCTCTACCCTGGTCCTGGGATTCCTCACTGGGGTCAGTATCCATGACAGGTTGGGGTACCCAGAGTCACCTGCAAATGGCGAGGGACAACTGTTAGACACACACTCACCTGTGGGGATAACCCCAGACAACCATTCCCACTGTCTTGCTTCCAGGGGCTCACCTAATAGCCACACACGGTGCCTCTGGAGTTGACCCACCACATAAGGGATGCTGCTATTCCGCAGGATGTAGGTGTCATGCACTGAGCCAGGAAACATGGCATTCACATGGGAGATGTACTGGTCGGCCAAACATACCATCTGTACATTCATGGAATGATAACTCTTCCAGTTTCTGTACACCTGTTCACTCCTGTGGGGGGGGGGCAAAGCCACATGTGTCCCATCAATGGCACCTATGATGTTGGGGATATGTCCCAGGGCATAGAAATCACCTTTCACTGTAGGCAAATCCTCCACCTGAGGGAAAACGATGTAGCTCCGCATTTGTTTCATAAGGGCAGACAACACTCTGGACAACACGTTGGAAAACATAGGCTGGGACATCCCTGATGCCATGGCCACTGATGTTTGAAATGACCCACTTGCAAGGAAATGGAGCACTGACAGCACCTGCACTTGAGGGGGGATTCCTGTGGGATGGCGGATTGCTGACATCAGGTCTGGCTCCAACTGGGTACACAGTTCCTGAATTGTGGCAAGGTCAAACCTGTAGGTGATTATCAAATGTCGCTCCTCCATTGTCGACAGGTCCACCAACGGTCGGTACACCGGAGGATGCCGCCATCTCCTCACAGGTCCCAGCGGACAGTGCCTATGAAGGACAACAGCAACCACAGAGTCAAACAACTCAGAGGTACGTACCCACAGTTTACCCAGAACACCAATCATACACAAAAGGTGGCCTGTATGTGTGTTGAGGCTAGGCCTAGGTATGTGTGACACAGTTGAAAATGAGGCCATGTGGGCCCCTGAAATGGCGGCTGCCTGACCTCTAAAGTGGGACAATGGGATGTGAGGTAACTGCGCTGGCGTTGTACACCGTCGCAGTAGGCAGTCGGAGACCGCGGCGCAATGCTGCATTGGTTAACATTGGACCCTATGGGTCCCAGGAGCCAATGACGATGTACGCCGGCGGTGATGGTACGCACCGCCGCGGACGTGACCGCCGTGGACGTGACCGCCATTTTCTATCACTTCAATCACTCAATACCTGATCTTCGACAGGAGAGGACCTACACTGCAAGTGCTGCTGTGACCTCAGTCTGGAAGAGACAATGTCTCGTGCGTCTGGGGAAAGGGCCCCTGCCTTCACATCGGAGGAGTTGGAGAAGCTCGTTGATGGGGTCCTCCCCAGTACACGCTACTCTACGGTCCTCCAGACAAACAGGTAAGTTCACAGGGAGCATGTTGTATGGGCTATACCTGTGTGGAGAGGGCTGGATGTAAGAAGGAATGGGGCAGAGTGCTGCGTGCATGTAAGACGGTGAGTGCATGTGCCACATGGCAAGGGTAAGGAAGGGGGCCACTCACTTTGACGGTGCAGTTGGTAATGATTTCTCTTCTTCCCCTGTACATTTCATGTAGGTCAGCGCCCACCAGAAGAAAGATATTTGGTGTGCCATCGCCAAGGACGTTCGGACCCTGGGGGTCTAGCACAGACGGAGCACCCACTGCCGGAAAAGATGGGAGGACATTCGCCGCTGGAGCAAGAAGATGGCGGAGGCTCAGCTGGGGATGGCATGCCAACATGGGAGGGGTGCCCGTCGAACCATGACCCCCCTGATGTTCAGGATCCTGGCAGTGGCCTACCCGGACTTGGATGGGCGCTTGAGGGCATCACAGCAGACACAAGGGGGAGAGTACACTCTCATTCTGCTGACTTTGCACACAGTGGAGTTTTCTGGGTGGGGGAGGAGGGTTGTGGGTTTCCCTAGGCCAGGGCGAGTTCCGTAGGCTAGGCACCTCCGTAAGGCATGGCCCTGTGGCCCCCCCATCCCACCCCTGTAGAGTGCCAAGTACAGCTATTCATGCCCCTGTGTCATCTATGTGTGCATATGTCGTCCATAGCCTTGTAGGCCATTTCCCAGGAATTGCACTGTGGAGCCCAAGAGCGCGGCGTAGTGCAGGGGGCCTCTGTGTCTGTCTTGTCCGCCATCGGTAGCGGTAATCCATGCACTCAACATGTCTTTCTTCTGTCTCCCCCCCCCTTTTTTTGGTCTTCCTGTTCTTGTGTGCATTAGCATCATCCGGCGGAGGAGCAGTGGCACCGGAGCACGAGGGAGCTGCATCCCACATGGCCATGGAGGGCGACACTATGGAGTCTGAATTCACCAGTGGGACGGAGGGCGAGGGGAGCTCTATGGCGGGGACAGGAGCTGACACCAGCGACACAGACTCGTCATCTGATGGGAGCTCCCTTGTGGTGGCAGCAACATCTGTGTCCCCGCATCTACAGGTACAGCCGCCACCCCCCCTACCAACACTGCCCTCCCAGCAGCCCCTCAGCCTTCGCCCCATGCCCGCTCACCCAGGAGGGTGGGCATCACCTTCGCCCCAGGCACCTCAGGCCCTGCCCCAGTCACCCCTGCTGCCCTCAGTGAGGAGGCCATTGACCTCCTCAGGTCCCTCACTGCTGGGCAGTCTACCATTTTGAATGCCATCCAGGGTGTAGAAAGGCAGTTGCAACAAACTAATGCATTCCTGGAGGGCATTCATTCTGGTCAGGCGGCCCTTCACCGAGCTTTTCAAACTCTGGCCTCAGCCCTGATGGCAGCCATTGTCCCCGTCTCTAGCCTCCCCCCTCCAACTTCCTCCACCCAGACCCAATCCCCTGTACCTCTGCCTATCCCAAGCACACCATCAGACCAGCCTGCACACACCTCACCACACAAGGGAAGCTCAGGCAAACATAAGCACCACACATCCCACAGACACTCACACAAGCAACACACACATGCAGACACACCAACATCCACTGCTTCCACTGTGTCCCCCTCCTCGTCGTCTCCCTCCTCCCTCCCAGTCTCGTCTACACTTACACCTGCATGCACTACCTCTACAGCCACTACGTCCCTCACCAGCACACCCACCAGCACACCACGCTCACGTGCAGTCACCACCCCCACTACCATTCACACGTCCCCTGTGTCCTCTCCCAGTGTGTCTGTGATGCCCCCTCCCAAGATACACAAACGCAGGCACACACCCACCCAACAGCCATCCACCTCACGACAGCCTCCAGTGCATGCACCTGCACCCAAAGTCACCAAACGTACACCTCCTACAACCACCACCAGTTCCTCCACTCCCAAACCCCTCCAGCTACCTTCCCAGTGTGTCCCAAAAACTTTTCCTGTCCAGCCTTGACCTTTTTCCCACACCTCCCCCACCCTGTCCGTCTCATAGGTCCCGAAGTAGCACCTCAGCCACAACATCTACGGGACCACAGGTATGTGGAGTGCACCGGCCACCAGGACAGCCAGTGTTGCACGCAGCCACAGTACAGCCAGTCCTCCCCCCGGTGAAGCATCAGAAGTTGGCCAGTGCCCGGCGGGAGAGGGGGAAGACTCCAGCCACCAAAGTCGCTCCCAGGGGTCCTGGTGGGAGTGTGGACTCAGCTGTTACACCTCCCAAGGTGGGGAAGGGCCACAAGAAACCCGGCAAGTCTGGGAAGAGCTGCACGGCGGAGAAGACCGCCATCATCCCTGCTGCCCAGGAGGGCCCCGCCGGCCCCATCCCAGCTGCCCAGGAGGGCCCCAACAGCCCCAGCCCAGCTGCCCAGGAGGGCCCCGCCAGCCCAGCTGCCCAGGAGGGCCCCGCCAGCCCCAGCCCAGCTGCCTAGGAGGGCCCCGCCAGCCCCAGCCCAGCTGCCCAGGAGGGCCCGCCAGCCCAGCTGCCCAGGAGGGCCCGCCAGCCCCAGCGCCGCTGCCCAGGAGGGCCCTGCCAGCCCCAGCCCAGCTGCCAAGGAGGCCCCGCCAGCCCCAGCCCAGCTGCCCAGGAGGGCCACGCCAGCCCCAGCTCAGCTGCCCAGGAGGGCCCCGCCAGCCCCAGCCCAGGAGGCCACCACCAGCACAAGCCCTGCTGGGCCATGAAGGACCGCCAGAACAAGCACCGCTAGGCCATGAAGGACCACCAGCACAAGCCCCGCTGGGCCATGAAGGACCGCCAGCACAAGCACCGCTGGGCCATGAAGGACCGCAAGCACAAGCACTGCTAGGCCATGAAGGACCGCCAGCACAAGCACCGCTGAACAGGGCACCGCCAACTCAAGCACCGCTGAACAGAGCACCGCCAACTCAAGCACCGTGGAACAGGGCACCGCCAACTCAAGCACCGCTGAACAGGGCACCGCCAACTCAAGCACCGCTTAACAGGGCACCGCCAAATCAAGCACCGCTGACCAGGGCACCGCCAACTCAAACACTGCTAGCCCATGAGCGGCAGGGGCACTGACACAACTGGGTCCGTCACGGGGTGAGTGATGCACATGCATCCACTACCTCTGTCCTTCACAGGATGAAGCACTCTGGGCACCAATCCACCTCCAGAACCAGTGGAGACATGCATCCACTACCTCTGTCCTTCACAGGATGAAGCACTCTGGGCACCAGTCCCCCTCCAGAACCAGTGGAGACATGCATCCACTACCTCTGTCCTTCACAGGATCAAGCACTCTGGGCACCATGCCCCCTCCAGAACCAGTGGAGACTGTTATCCACTTGAGAGACTGTGGCTTTGCACTCCCCAGGATGGACCAGTGGGCAACCCACCCACTGTAGAGACTTGAGAGACTGTGGCTTTGCACTCCCCAGGATGGACCAGTGGGCAACCCACCCACTGTAGAGACTTGAGAGACTGTGGCTTTGCACTCCCCAGGATGGACCAGTGGGCAACCCAGCCACTGTAGAAACTTGAGAGACTGTGGCTTTGCACTCCCCAGGATAAAGCAGTGGGCATGGAGTCCCCTCATGGATCTGGCGTCATGCACTCATCCTGCTGAGGTTCCCCCCTTTCCCTTCCCCCTGAAATGCCTGTTGTATTTCTATCTGATGCCCCTGCAGTATTCTCTCTGTTTTGATCGTGTATCGAGTGTGGGCCTCGCCCATGCATTTTGGGCCCAGTGGTCCACGGACTATCAATGGTGCAATACCTGTACTTGTATTGTTGGTGTTTGTATTTGTTTATAGTGTATATATATGTTTAAGTACTGGATTTTAATATATTACAATGGTTACACTCATTTCCTTTTGTCTTTGCATTCTTCCGGAGGGCTTGGGGGGTGTAACTGTAATGTATCATGCTGTCTTAGTGTGTGTGTTGTAGTGGGTGAGGGTGTGGGTGGGGGTGTTGCGTGTGTGTGTCCCTGTTTTTTGCCTCCCCCCTCCCCTGTGTCGTAGGTGCAGTACTCACTGTGGTCTTCGCAGCCGGTGTTCGTGCTCCTGGTAGAGGAGCAGGAAGAATATTGCAGGAAGAATTTGGAGTTCCGGGTCCATGGTGTCCTCGTTCCTCGTGGGGTGTGTAGAGGTGAGCGTTTTCCCTTTGAAATTCCTGTTTCCGCCATGTCTTTATCTGCAGTGAATCCGCCCCGGAAAAAGGTGGCGGGTTGGCCTGTCATAATAGTGTGGGCGGTACATTGTCTCCCGCCTGTCTGTTGGCGGTGACTCCCATGCTGTTTGTTTGTACCGCCGTGGCGGTCGGAGTGTTAAAGTGGCTGTCTTTGTTGGCGGTTTCCGCCACGGTCGTAATTGCAATTTGTTTACCGCCGGCCTGTTGGCGGTCTTACCGCCACTTTAACACCATCCGCCAAGGTTGTAATGACCACCATACTCTTGTTTCTGAGAACATAGAGCATTAAACGTGTCTATCTATTTTCCAAATTTTTCAACAATTATCTCTGTGTCCAGTTCCTTTACACCTCCGGTTTCTGGGATACTTCAAGTGCTATTACACTTCCTCTTGTACGCAGGAGTCTGTTTATGCCTTCCTTCTACTTCTTCAGCTATCAATTCTTCTACCTTCCTAGGAACTATCTCTTCTTTTTCTATGGGAGTACCGTCTTTTAATTCATAACAATGGCCATTTGCATCAACTACATGCACTAATGTACTGTCTTGTAAATAACCCTCATTAAAAAAACACTTCTGTACTAGATGTGTGCATCCATTCACCTATAAAACGTTTACAAAAATTCGTTTTGTTTATGTCTTTTTCTCAGGCACATGGCTATTTTGTCTAGTGCCTTCATTCTCTTTAATATTAAGATACAAAGTTTCATCTTCATAACAACTGCTTTCTCAATTACACTTTCGATATGATTCTTTTGTTTTAGAACAGCAGTTCTTCTCTTATACTTCTTTCCCTTCTTCCATAATTTTGAACTATTCTGTTAAAAAAAAATGTTACTCTTAATTCCTTAAACTGTTTTTGCCTGAAAGTTTCTTTTTTTTTCTTAGCCTACCTAATTTTCACAACATCAATTTGTTCTTTTTTCTCATTATGTTTGAAGCTTCTTAATTGATGTCTTTGTCTCATTTTGAATTTACGGCAATTAAAAATAAAAATCATTAGTAATCTTAGCAGTGAGTGTTTTCTTTCTCTTGCCATTTTCCACCTTATCTTCTCTTTTTCTGTCAGTTGTAACCAGGTTCTGTGTTCGTCTTCTTTCTGTTTTGTTAGGCGTTTTGAATCATCTTATATATGTAGAAATATATATTTGAAAAACAAAGAAACAATGCATTTAGCTTTATTGAAAAAAACGTAAACACAATGGGCCTGATTCTGACCCCGGCGGTTCCTTACCGCCGGGGCCAGGGTCGGCGGGAGCACCGCCAACAGGCTGGCGGTGCCCCGCAGGGCATTCTGACCGCTGCGGTTTTGCCGCGGTCAGAAATGGAAAACCGGCGGTCTCCCGCCGGTTTTCCGCTGCCCTGGGAATCCCCCATGGCGGCGCAGCTTGCTGCGCCGCCATGGGGGATTCTGACAGCCCATACCGCCATCCTGTTCCTGGCGGTTCTCCTGCCAGGAACAGGATGGCGGTATGGGTTGTCGTGGGGCCCCTGGGGGCCCCTGCAGTGCCCATGCCAATGGCATGGGCACTGCAGGGGCCCCCGTAAGAGGGCCCCACATTGTATTTCAGTGTCTGCATTGCAGACACTGAAATACGCGACGGGTGCCACTGCACCTGTCGCACCTTCCCACTCCGCCGGCTCAATTCTGAGCCGGCGTCCTCGTGGGAAGGCTCTTTTGCACTGGGCTGGCGGGCGGCCTTTTGGCGGCCGCCCGCCAGCCCAGTGCAAAAGCCAGAATCACCGCAGCGGTCTTTTGACCGCGGAGCGGTGTTCTGGAGGGGGGAACTCTGGCGGGCGGCCTCCGCCGCCCGTCAGGGTTAGAATCACCCCCAATATTTTCTAATACACAATTCAATCCATAGTAAATATACACTTATGCACTGCATCTATCTGGCTGTGTCATCCAATGCATCAATGTGTGCCCCAGTGTATCAGACTATCCATCACTTTGTCCTGGGTATATCAGTGTACATGTGACTGTCTCTCTGCATATGTCAGTGTATGCATGCGTGTGTACCTCTATGTGTCACTGTGTCCCTTGGTGTGATAGTGCATGCGTCACTGTCCCATAAGAATTCCACAGTATGCAGGTGCATATGCTTGTGTATCTTATTCATTACTATGTTTCTGGACATATTACACTATGAATTTGTTGTTAATTGTGTGTGTCAGTGTATGTGTGGATGTGTCCGTATGTGCATCAGCGTGTCCATACGTGTATCAGTGTATGCATCAGTGATTGCCTACCTGTCTTAGTGTACACAACAAAGTGTCCCTAGATGTAGCAGTGTATATGCCAGTGTGTACCTGGGTGTGTCAGTGAATGCATCAGTGTGTACCTCGGTATATAACTGTATCCATCAGTGTGTGCTGGATGTGTTAGTGTATCCATCAGAATCTCCCTGGATATATCACTTAACACATCAACATGTCCCTAGGTTTGTCAATCAGTATATGCATGAGTGTGTGAATAGGTGTGTCAGTATGTGTATCAGTGTCTAACTAGCTGTCTTAATCTATGCATCAGTGTCTACCTGGGCATGTCAGTGTATGCCTCAGTGTCTGCCTATGTGTATATATCTATGCTTCAGTGTGTGCTTGAGTGTATCAGTGTATGTATAAGTGAGTGCCTGGCTATGATAGTGTATTCATCAGTGAGTCCCTACATATGTTACTATATGCATCTATCTAAGCCAGCATGTCTCATGTTATACACTAGTATGCACCTGGGTGTGTCTGACTATGCATGAGTATGTGACTGGATGTGATAGTGTCTGAATCAGTGTGGCCTAGGTTTCACAGTGTATGCATTACTTTCTACCTAGATTTGTTACTGTACACATCAATAATTGCCTGGGTCTGTTAGTGTATATATCAGTGTCAGCATAGACGTATCATTGTATCCACCAATTGGCTATTAGTATTACTAGCTTTATTCTCTATTTAGCTACAGAAGCACTGTGTCTTTACTATAGTGTATATTGGAGTGTGCAAGCTAATATCTTACTTATATTCAGAAAATTCTTTCATGATCTGATTAGAAAGCATTCACTTTTGTCAGTTATTTCCATCTCTTTTAAATGTTCCCATCATCTATACTAAATGGGTTGTACAAAGCTTCTTCAAACACGTTGGCCCTCGTTACAAGTTTGGCGGTCAGCGTACCGCCATGGTGGAGTTGGGGGCCGCACCACTGCAGGCCAGGTGGTGAAGACCGCCATATAACAAGTCCTGGAAATGTACCTGCAGAACACATCCAAGTCACTGTTCAGCCTGCCACAGCGGAAGGGTTGGCACGCCAGGCAGCAGTCATCTCCAGGCTGGCGGTCAGGCAGCATCCCACGACTATATTACGAGGTTGCACACTGTCAGGATTTCAGGGGTGGAACCACCTCCACCAAAAGCCTGGCAGAAATGAACAATATAGAGGGAACACCTACCTTTGGGAACACAGGCACGTAGTAGAAGCCATGGCACGCGAATTGCAACTCCTTCTAGTCCTCTACCTGGCCCTGCAACTCCCAGACCAGCAACGGCATCCACAACACCAATCATAAGTACACCAGACTTACACACACTGGAGGGAACGAAGTTAGTGCACATACACAACACACACATGACACAGGAAGCCATGCCCACACACACACGCGAACAAACACCTGTACCAACACACACACACACACCAGTACCCACAACCACCACACATACGTGGTGAATGAAAGCCAGGACTAGGTAACAATGACACTAATGGTGTAGTGCCACATGAATACTATATATTGCAAAGATGTGCAATAACAAATGTACATACAGACGAAGGGCCAGTTCGAAATCCTTAGTACCCCGAGCACACTGGGCACAAGATGACGCCCCCCCTTTACTCCTAACTGCAAAGTGCAGACCTCCACAGGACAGGGGCATCAGTGGGGAATTTAGGCACCTTAAGGGTGAGGGGGTGAGGGTGGCAAGGGTCCTTGGGCTTTGAGGGGGGGTTCATTCCGTCTGGGCCTGGAGGGGGGCCCCTTAGGGGAGCCCTTAGATGGGAGTCCCTGGGCTTGTCCTTTGATGGGGGAGCTTTCCAAGGTGGTTTGGGCTTGCCCTTGGATGGGGGCTTAGCAAGGTGGGTGGGTATGGGCTTGGCCTTGAAAGTGGAAAGAGTGGGTTTGGGTTGGGAAGAGGAGGGAGTGGACTTGGGCTTGCGTTTGGCAGCAAGAGCAGTGGATGTGACAGGGGCAGAAGTGGCAGGTGGAGGGGCATGGGCATCGGCAGGGGCAGTGGCAGACTGGGACGCGGAAGGCTGGGGCAGAGACAGGGTAGTAGGGCACTTGGGGGAACAGGGACTGGGTCAGTGGTGGGGAACAGGGAAAACTCATGGAGGAAATCTTTTTTGGGGGCACATGGGAGGACACTGGAAAGACGTTTGGGAGTGGAGGGAGTGGGTCTGGTTGTGAGGTGTGTATGTGGATGTCCCATGGGCATAGGTGCATGGGTGGATGAAATGTGTGTGCTGGGGGACTGTTGGAGTGGATGAGTGTGTGTGTTTACATGTACTTGGAGGAGGTGGGGAGGCGATGCAGGGAGATGGCGGGGGGAAGTGTGAATGTGTGTTGGGGTGGTGTCTGCAGGTAGGGTGGACACGCTGCATGTGGGTGTGTTGATAGTTTTGGTGTCTGTGCCAGTGGTATATGGGGTGCATGAATGGGAGTCAGAAGATGTGGTGACGGTGGCAGTGAGGTCACATGTGGCAGGAAAGGTGACTGATGTGATGCTGACTGCAGGTTTGAGTGTTGTGTCAAATGTGAGGGGGAGGTGGTTGGGGAGTTAGTGCAGGGTGTGGATGTTGACATGTCTGCATGTGTGTGTTGAGTGTGTGCATGGCGGTGGTGGTGCCTGTGGTCCTTATGTTTGTCCTGGCGCACCGTGTCTGTTGATGTGGATTCATGTGGGTCAGTAGGTGCGCCTTGGATGGGTGAGGTGAGAGGGATGTGGGAACAGGTAGCTGGAGGGGGGACAGAAGAAGAAGCAACACTGTCTGCTGTCAAGGAGGAGGCCAAAGCCTGAAACAATCTCTGTAGGCCAGACTAGGCACCATGAATGCCTTCCAGGAACACATTGCACTGTTGCATCTGGGATGCCAGTCCCTTCATGGCATTCACAATAGTTGTCTGCCCCACAGAGATAGACCTCAGGAGGTCAATAGCCTCCTTATTGAGGGCAGCAGGGCTGACTGAGGCAGGGGCAGAGGTGCCTGTGGCTAAGGAAATGCTCACCCTCTTGGTTGGGTGAGCGGGCACAGGCAACTGGGTGGGGAGCTACAGGGATGGTGGTGCTGGTGAGGGGGGTGGCAGACAAGGATGGTGCTGGGGTGGTCCGAGATGGGTCCGCCACCACCAGGGAGCTGCCATTGGAGGTGGAATCTGAAGATGTAGTGGTCGATCTGGTCTCCCCGTAGCACTTCCCTCACCCTCCGTCCCACTGGTCCCCTCGGCTCCGCTGGTGTCAGTCTCAAGGGTCCCGTGGACTGCAGCTTCCCCACTCACCAGTGCCCCTTCTCTTTCGGCAGATGATGCTGATACACAAAGACAGAAGAAGACAGACAGAGAGAGAGAGAGACAGGGTGCAATCGGTCAATGGCAGCACAACAGTCACACAGGGCAGAACAGCTGCATTTGATGACATGCCATGATACCTTATGGCCAACTCTGAACATCCTACAACTTGGGAACAGAATGGGGGACACCGTAACAATGCACATGTCAATGTTGATGGTCTGACTGATGCAAACATCTACATGAGGAGTGTCATACCTACTACACCTGTCCAGTACCTGCCCACTACCCATGGCCGTTGAGACAAGCATGCAAAGGACTGGACACCCAACAGAATCCTGCATGGCTAGTTGGCAGGCCCCTTTGGCTATTGTCAAGAGGCACTGTCACCACTTGGTGCACCCATCCCACCATACATGCAGTACCTGCCAGCTGATTGAGGTCATGGATACAACCCTGGCACAGTGGTTGGCCACGACCATTCACAATGCCCTGACACCCCAGCTCTGAAGATCCAGTTGCCATGTGCTGGCAAGCAGATGAAGCAAGTAGGTGGCCACACAGTTCTTCATTGAAGGAGTCTGCCCTGCTAACACTGACTGCATGGCATTACTTAGACTGTGATGTCAAATCTGCCCAGATGGACACAACCCATAGTGGACATCAGTGCACCTACCATCCAAGTTACAGTTACCCAATGGTGCCCACCCAGAGCTACCATTTCACAAGTGAGAGTAAGTACTTACCCCCATGTGGCTGATGTGCTGCCCTTAAGCGCCCATCCGCCTCAGTGCAGGCCACTGTCAATATGCGGGCCATTAGGAGGGTCAGGGTCCAACAGGCACCCCTCCCTCGTTGGGAGAACATCCCCAGCTGGGCCTCTGCAGTCTTCCAGGCCCAGCATCTCAGATCCTCCCACCGCTCTCTGCTGTGGGTGCTCCACTGGGCATGGACCCCCAGGGTCCGCACTTGCTTGGTGATAGCACACCAAATCCGCTTCTTCTGATGGGCGGTGACCTGTATGGGTGACACAGAAAGAAGAACACAGTCATGTAGGGTGGCATTCCTGGGACTGTAGTGGACAGCACACATCACACTTCCAAACCCATATGTCGTCAGCCAACGTAGCCCTCGGCCCCCCACCCATGTCTATGCTCCATTCACACTGCCACCTACCAAGGCCCCTATTTCAATGAGCACAACTCACATACAGGACAATGACAATGTACTCACCCGCTGCTCTTGTACCCCATACAACTGTCCATACAGAGGCAGGAGCCCGCCAATAAGCCGTTCCAACTCTTTCTAGGTGAAGGCTGGGGCCCTGTCTCCTGCAGGAAGTGGCATCTTGGCTGCCAGAGTCAGTGCACAGCAACACATGCAGTGGAGGTCTTCAGTGCACAAGGTTCAGGAGTCAAGTGAGCATGAGCACATGAAATGGCAGTCACATTGCCACAGACATCACCGTCACTGCAACTGCTGGCGGCGATGACTATTGGCTCCTGCCTCCCATTGGCAACAGTGTGAGCCAATGGTGAGTAGCACGGCGGTTGTGACCACCTACTGGCATGACTTGTTACGCCGGTCGGATGATCTCAATTCCACCTGTCCCCTGCATGCCAACAGGTGGCAACCATTTTACATTTAGAATGTGTGATATGTGTGAAATTTATTGCGTTATCACCTAATGCCCTACTCCTACATGCCACATCTCCACTCAGCCCAACTGCCCTCACAGCCCTTGACAATCGCACATTAACTACTAATCATATCAATACAACTCCCAGAATGCACTAACCAATCATTCTGAAAACCTGGATTGTGCACAACACATCACATTTAATGCATGTACAACTAAAGTACAAGCTACACATCTAGATTGTTCTAGTGAGGACCAGTACATGGCAACGACAGCAATGCAATGTCACACTCACAATAGCAAACAAAGCAAAACACAGCTACATCTGAGTGACTATTCCTAATGACCACAGATCAAACATCCTAAGCCAGGAGTAGACTGACCTGGGTTGGAAAGTAAGATGGCTGAGTCAAAGCACATGCACAACATCTAGATTACCTTTGCA